>NC_088875.1:34178188-34513280 GCF_032884065.1 Artemia franciscana
GTACAACAAAATTTTAACATTAAGAGAGGATTTCACGTGTGGAAAGTCAATTTAATAATTGGAGGCCCATTATTGAAAAGTTAGGTCTCTGTATGTGCCTCTTCATTAGAAATGAAGCCCATCTCTCCCCTAGATAGAGAGCCATTATTTTGAGACTGGCTATTATCTGGAATTGACTTGGCTGAGAGGATCCAGATCTTCGAAACCTTCAAAACAGGATAATGCAAGGAAAAAATTGTTAAATTGTATAGGGGAAAATCGTGAAATTTTCGCCAAAATTGCTTTGGCGAAAATTTGTTTGGCCTATTTGTCTTGTCCATTATTTGTTTTATAATTATCAGGTGTATGGGTTGTTAGTCCATATACCAGACATGGGTTCTTCTGAGACGAAATTACTTCACAAGATCAGAAAGAGCCAATGGCCTTGAAGTTTTCCTTATTTAAGTCAATCAAAAAGGGGCTCAAGCTTGATTCTGCGTATGTCTCTTCGACAGCCTGATTTCATATCGCTCGATGAAAAAAATATTTCATGTGAACAGATACTCGTTTTGCTACAGTTTAGGATCTTTCATATTTGCATTTATCTTCTTTTCTTTTTTTTGGGGGGGGGCGATACTCAAGAGAACAGGTTTCAATCACACAAGCCAGCCTGAATTCACATAAGGACGTGGATTGGCCATTTTTGCTTGGTATGGTTTACGTAATAAATAAGCTCTTGGTGTTGCCCCATCTGTGGAGAAAGTGGCCCAACAAGAGGAAGGGGCTTTTGTCACCTCCAAGGTACCCCTAGATTTCGAAAAAGGTGTTTTTGGAGTTTTATGGAAAAACACTCTTTTTGGTTTTTCATTGGAAAAAGTAAAAATACGCCCTCCCATTCTAGATTCTGAAGATATATTTTGCCCCCTCCAATATGTTCATGAATTGTCATCACTTGTGAAGACGTCTTTAAGAGGCTTTAAAAATCATAAAATGAAGCTCCTCATGGTATTTAGGATGAAGTAGTCATTCTCATTTTCTTCATTTGCTCTTATCCTTAATTTGTATCCAGTATTTTTAATTGTTTTTCTCTTTTTGCCACTAGTCATTTTCATCCTCTTTGGGAGTTTATAATTCATAGAAAAGAAAACATATAAAATTTTTCAATATGCCTGTGTATATCTGATTTACATACTTTTTGATTTTCCTTTTGCATGTGTATGGTTGTATATACTTAATTATTGTCGTTTTCGATTATGTATGCCTGTTATTTAGAATTGTTTATTTTCATCGCAGTTCAGAAATGTTGCTTGCATTTATCCCAGCCAAAGATGTAATCTGAATTTATTGCGCCCAAATAAAATATTTTTTCTTTATCTGTTTCCATGGAGTCAATCACTGATTTAATCATTCGTTTAGGTACCAAAAAAACAAAATCTTTAAAATACAAATTGTTCTTTTAAGTTTTTTCCCCTGAAAAACAAAAGGATTTTCCAATGCAACTTGTAATGAGCTTCAGGGTAGGATTAGAGAATTATTTTATGAAACGAAAACCATACTTTTTAAGGAAGAAATTGCCAACATCTCTCGAAGCTTCCATGGCTACCGGTCTGAACCTTAAGGGGGAGTTAAAAAAGTTGTTTTTTTTTAGGCTACGTATACGTTAACTCAGAAAAGTCTATGTTCAACAACATAAATGCTGCCGAAGAGTGGAAAAACTTAAAAATCTTATTCAGGCTTTAAATTCTGCTATTTGTGCGTTTAACATTCTCTTTGATCTCTATTATACGATAAAAATTCATATAGCACCAAAGATTGATTTTGAAACTAAAATCAAAGATTGATTTTTAAAACTATTTTTGAAATATAAATATTTTAAATTACTATATATATATTACTATATATATTACTATTTATATTTTAATTATATATTATAAAATATTTTAAATTACTATAGTTGGTCACAGTTTTCTTACTCAGCTAAGAGTAGTCCTAGCTGAGTATCAGAATTTTCCAAGGCTTCTACCTTTCAAACCAATTTCCTGGGGGAGGAATGATCCTGCCTCCAACCCATTCTGTCTCTGTGCAGTTACACTCTAAAACATCCATATTCTCAGCAATCTAAATTTAACTGCTTATTTCTCTGTGTTTAGATTTGCAGAAAAAAAAAACAATAAGACTTTCTGGCATCCATAAAGAACATCGAAAAATACATGAGAGTCGAAATACTAAAATTTATTCAAACATACATTATTATTAGATATCTTTAGCATTAAAGATATTTGTATTACTATTAAATATCTTTATTATTAAATACCAATATTAAATATTTAAAACTAATGGAGAACCTGAATATATTTCAAATATATTTTGTACTTTTAAAAACTTCTGACTTAAGGAGGTTGATAAAAAGCCTTTAAGTCTGAATGAAGTTTAATATAGTAATGAGCATAGTAATAATATTAATAGTAAAAAATACTAATAAGTATTAAATAACAAGCATAGATTCAGATTGGCTTATGTAAATTGAACAAGTTGCAGACTTAAAAGAAAATAAAAATTGCCATTTCATAATCCAAGAGAAAATTGTCACTAAATATTTCGAATCATAAATATATTTGTAGGTTAACCTGTTTCTAAGAGTCGTAAGAAACGAGACAGATCTCGAGGAAAAATCTTATTAGAAAGGACTATCACCATGCCATAAATAAGAGTCGTGGAAACGGTTTTTGGTTGGGGATTTTACGAACACCATCTATTAAATATGCTGTATGCAGCTGAATAATTTCATGTTATACAGTAGGCAGCACATAGCGTCAATTAAGTGATCTATATGTTAAAGGCACGCAGGTTTTCGGGAGGGGGGGATTTTGAATCCTTGTCCTTTTTGTAAAATCTTGGTATTCTTAGGATTTTGCATATACTTTATCCTACAGCTTGTCCTTTTTATTAAAGTATGTTTAAAAGAGGGGAGATGGTGAAGGCTCAGAAAGAACCAAAAATCTCAATATTACTATTTCCCTCACGATTTCCTGTTTGCAGAATTTTTTACTGGAATTGAAAATTCAATTGAAATGGGAAAAATTGAAATTATGGTTAAAACGCTAAATAGACACATCCTTTTTAGCTTCTGTAATGGTTTACAAGCGTTAATTAACAAATTATCTGTTAATTCAATAGAAACCCAGCGTTTTAGTAATTATTATAAATTTGCGATGGATGGGTCCCAAACCGAAAAATTTCTGCTTTAATTGAATGCATTCCAAGTACTGTAATGAACTGTCAACAATAACAACATTTCAGTTTATAATTTCCATGTAGACTAAGCCCCATACCGTCCATGCCACTATCATCACTAGTTCATATTAATTTCAGTATGAACTCTAAAGAGGCACTTTCATGATTAAAGCTTAAAAATTAGTCTTAGTGTATTTAGTACAAAATACAAACATTTCGTTGTTAGCTGCGAAGTACAGAATTTGGTCAAAATTGCTTTGCAATTAGTGATGATGGTTAAGAAATGGGGAACTTAACTAAATTCATCACCAAGTGAAGCTAATTTTTATCTGAGTCCCTTCAATATTGAAATTTACAGGCTACTTTTTATTAGTTACAATTGAACTACACCTTATTTGTCTTTAGTTACGAGTAGTTTTTTTTTGCAACATGTATTTCCACGGATTTACTTTTACAAAAAAAAATAAGGTAAAAAAAAATTCGATGCACTAAACTTAAATTATTAAACTAATTATTTTTATTAAACTGCTAAATTATTAGTGTAATTAAACTTACTAAACATAAAATCATTAAAAAAAATTCGATCCAAAATCAGTGTCCAAAAGCAATATCCGAAAGTGGCAATAGACTTGGGTGAACTTTCTAGGTCGAAAACTGTTTTAAAAAACACAACTGTATTGGCTGGAAAACCACAGGCCTGCCATGTGCGTAAGATAATAAATATTCCAAATCTAAGGTTATACTATTTTCATTGTATTGAGTTAACGACGCTTGGTTACTACTAAGGTCCTTATATCGGCCCTGCAGAGTGTTTTTACAGCCGGGTTCGATCTCTGGGTCTCGTGTTACCAGGCTGAGATCGAACCCACTGCGCCACCAAAGGAGAAAGAGCAGCTCCGCACTTTGGAAGTGCGCAAAAAATTAAAAGGTAGAGAACACGAAAGGGGTTATGGGCCTAACAACCCACCGTCCTGCATGCCTCCCCCATATTTTTCTAAGTACCCATTTATGGCTGGATAGGCTCTGGCTGAGCTTATAGAGTCACGCCACTGACCCCTGTCCAATCCAAAGAACCAGCAATACTAGGAATTGAAACTCTACCCTCACGGAATCTCAAGTTTTGCATGCTAACTATTCGGATAGGACGGCTCGGATAGGACTACATTGCTTTCGTAACGAGCTAGCGCTGTTTAAAATCTTTGCTGTACCTATCTATATAGAATCTTAAATTTAGTACCTATTTTTTAATTTTTCGGATTTGGGCCCTACTTAGACTATGTTGAATCCTTTATTTTGATTATTGTTCATTATCAGTTGAACATATTTCAAAGCCCTCTGGACTGACATAGAAGTAAGAAAATGATACTTTAAGGTTTTATAGTCTCGTGTTTGTGAGACAAACAATTTGGGCTATTAGCCTAGGCCTATCCAATTCTTGGCAATGGTTGCTCTAATGTTAAGTTTACATTTAAACATGTAGCCTATAGATCTGATTTCTAAAATAATCCCAAGCCTTAGAAATAGGTAAGGGTAAATAGGCTAGTTTAGTTGCCTACCTGAAAATTGTGGTCTACAAAGCCTAGGCCTAGTCTCTGCTTAGGCTATAATTAAATGTTGCCCAAATTTGATTTAAAATCTGGCCCTACTATACTATTTCACTGTCACCTGTTCCTTCATATGCATTTAGACTTAGTACAAATAAATCTAGAAAATTCTAAGTAGGCTAGGGTAGGCCCAAATTTTCCAGTTAAATCACTTGGCCAATTAAATAGCTAAGAAATGAACATTAATTTAGAATCAAAATTTCATTTAAATCCAAATATAATATTCTTAGCCAATCAATCATTTGGATTGGGAATAAGCTTCAACCCCATCCTCTTTAAAGTGCAAAAAGCCTATGTACATATAAAGTGAACATATCACTCAGTGCCTTTTTGTAAGCTCTTTATGAATTTAATAATTTGGTAAAATTCTAATAAACTTTTTGTAAGCTCTTTATAAATATAATAATTTGGTAAAATTCTAGTTTAGTGACTTCTTGCTATCTCAGAAAGGGATTAGGTTAGGAAAGTGAAACTTTCAAGGATGGGTCTAAAGACTTAAGTATGACATGGGAAGGTATTTTGAAGTACCTAACTCCTCTCCCTCTAGAGGGTCCTGACCTTTAAAAATATGTGTGTTATACAAATGAAACCTTACAAAATAGATCTTCTGCTTAAATAAAGTGCAACAAAATTGTTTTCAGCTTCACAACTTTGCTTAATCCCAATTTATAAGGTTTTAAAGATATGCAAATACATTTCCTAAATTTTGAAAAAAACAACATTGATCTGGCTCAGAATTCTACTCAAATAACAGGAATTGTATTTTCGGAACTAAAGGCAGAGAAAGAGCAACTGGTAACTGAAAATTAAGGCAAAATGTTGTTTTGTCAAAATTTCAATAGGTATAGACCTGTCATGTAGGCAAATTTCAGGGCCCTCTAGAGGGAGAAGGAGTAGAGGTGGGTACTTTAAAATACCTTCCTGGGATATACTTTAGCCTGTAGACCCATCCCCAAAAGTTTCATTTTCCTAACCTAACCCGTTTCCAAGGTAGCAAGAGGTCACTAAGCTAGAATTTTACCAATAATTCTATTGCATATTGAAATTTTAGCCCTTTTTGAGCTCATAAAAATGACCAAATATTTCTTGTTTTCAAGTATAAAAAATGCTTAAAATATTGGTTTCAAACTTAAAACAAACAACCTAACATTTAAAACAAACAAAATTTATGATAGAATAAATTATTGGGTAAATATATCACAGTTCATACATTTGACTTACCAATAAAATGAATATACCACTCAATGCCTTTTTTATGCTCTTTGTGAATACAATAATCACTCCTTTCACAAACTCAAATTTAAGCACTTTTTGACCTAACCTATCTATAAATAATTTTGGGACTGAGAAAATGTAGTATTATTTTGTCCAAAAACAAGTGATAACTCATACTTTATTTGAAAATTTGAAAAAAGCACTTAAATTTGAATTGGCAATATAAGCTGTTATTATATTTATAAAGAGTATAAAAAAAGGCATCAAGTGGTATGTTCACTTTATTGGTAAATCAATTATATGAACTCTGGTATATTTACCAATTATTGTATTTGTAAAGAGCTTAAGAAAAGGAATTGAGTGGTATGTTCATTTTATTTTTAAGTCAATAATATGAACAAAAAAATTACCCTCTTTTTTCAAATTTAATCAATAATTTGTCAAAACAATAGAGAATTTATTGCACATAGGCTATACAATTGTGATTGGGTAGACTATATTTGCACATTAAGGGATGGGTGAGGATAAAGATTTTTCTGATGTAAATGAATGTTACATTTGAATTCAGGATGAAATTCTGCTTTTCCAAACATATATGTATTACTTAGCTGTCTCTTGAGTGAGTTAGGCCTAATTGAAAAATTGACCAAAAGTATTAAGATTACTGGTAGGCTAGATTACTTACTTTATCTTATTTTCAAATATCATTGTTTATTTTCTGATATCGCTCCCTCCCCTCCTCCCCTAGGTAAATTTTCAGCTTTTAGCATAATTGAGCTAGGATAAGAGAATATGCTATATTATTTAATGCCTTTATTTATGCTATTTCATAGAAAATAGTTCTTTCTAGGCGATAACTCCATTTTGAGTCCTTAACAAATTGCTATGGAGCTTGTTCAGGAATGGTTATTGTTGTTTTCCTAAGTTTTGATAGTAAATTATTATTTTCCTAGGGAAAATAATTAAATGAGTTGTGACAATGTTCTAAATTGCATTAACACCAACACATATTGAGGTGGACTGGCCTCTTTCTGCTGGTATGATTTTCCCTGCTTGCTTCTGACCTCACATTCAATAATTTTACCATGCTTATAGACAGCTTTCAGACCTTATTCATCTAGATTGCAGATGTTCCATGGTCCACTTGTGTTTATCTAGGACTTGCTCTAGGTTGTTAAAGGTGACTCCTACTGTATGATGGTTGAATGCTAGTCTTAGGACTGTATACCCCAAAATTGGAATCTACAAAACATGTGTACACTGCTTATAGTCTAATTCATGAGGAACTTATTCAATGTGATAAGTCTTTTATTGAAATACAAGTATGTAAGAGTTATTGTTGGCTATGAAAAGGATATTATTTGAAAGGTATTGAAAATCACTTCTATAAAATGGAAAAGAAAACTAAAAACTCTCCTCTATATTACAAAAGAAATTAAAAACTGGAAGCTGTACATAAAGAATAAAACAGGCTAAATATTATATAATGAAATATAATATATGATAATATAATATAATATAATGAAATAAATAAAGAAAAATAAATATATATATTATAATGAAATATATACAGGTGCATAACAAGCTGCAAAGTCTCACTAGAAATATCACCAAGAAGTACAAGGAATCAGTGGCAGTTGCAACAAAAACCCATCCCAACAAATTTGGGAGGTATATGTCATTAAGTAAGCCTGGAAGACATTTTGTCACTCAACTTGTACAATATGGAAACCCATAAGAATGGCTAACTTCTGTGTATATAGCTTTTTGCTATATCAGACCCCATTAGGGGGATGAGGGGGGTTGCTTTATGCCTAATTTCAACAGCAGTGATAAATACATTGGGAATAAACCTTTTTGCATTTAACTTGTTTCATTTTCCATCAAATTTTTGCCTAATAAAGCAATTTATAATTTGTCTTATGTTGTGATTCAGTCACATGAATAAACTGTGACAATGTTGAAAAATGGTGAATCTTAAATATTCAAAAAGTATCCAGTTTGTCACACTTGATTATAAAAAACCCATACATGTAGGGTAGATGACAATGAAATATTAATTGTGTCAGATTTTGAATCGCATTGCATGTTTTTATCTTAGTTCATCTTGGAAAAAAGAAAAAAAAAAAACACATTAGAAGTTAATTTAAGGGTTGGGAATGAAGTTTTGAGGGTTACCTTAGACCTTAGATCCTCCTGTGCCTCCAGAGACGCCCAGGGCATCAACAAGAAGCCGCCAGTCATCCCTCATGTGCACTGCAGCAAGGACATCTTCCCATGCTGGTTGAAGGGAAGCATTTATGTTTTGCAGGTCTGTCTGATAGGTGTGCTGCAGTGTATTGTGCGGCCTGCCTCTTCTTCCTTCTGGTTGCCTCTGGAACGTCACTTTTGGGATCCGGGAATTGTCCATACATGCCCCAAGTATTTCCACTGACGTGTCCTAATGACATCCGTCACTATGGGTTGTCCGGTAATCTGTCTCACCTTCTCATTAGAGATTTTTTGTGACCAATGGATGTTTAGTATTCTCCAGAGACATGTATTCCCGAAAGCTAGAATTTGCCTTTCTTGCATGTTATTCAGATGCCAGGTTTCAGAAGCATATAACAGGACAGGGATGACGTTGCTGTTGAATAGACGAAGCTTGAGTTGGAGGGAGAAATTCTGCAACCTCCATATCGGTTTCAGTCTGTTGAATGTGCCAGAGGCCTGCCCAATGCGGCATGATGTATCTTTTTCAGTTGATCCCATATTTAACACTGTGCTCCCAAGGTATTTAAATTCTAGAACCTGCTCAATGTCCTGGTTATTGCATCTCAGGTGTAAAGGTGAATTGGTTACTGCCATGCTTTTTGTTTTATCAGCGTTGATTCTTAGTCCCATAAGTTGGCCTGTCACATACATCTTCTAGAAATTCTTGTAGTATTTGAGGGTAGCAATTACTATATTCTGAAAGAGTTTTAAAAAGTGCATTGAGGGACATCTTTTAGCTTGCAAGTTGATCAAGAAAAGGAAACAATTAACAGAAGGAGTTGAGATAGACACTTGATAACACCTTACTAGGTAATGATTTAGGCTTTGCATTGAATTGTGAAAGTTTTATTCTCCTTAGAGTAATCAACTAATTTCTAAGATGGTAGAAAGCATATCTTCTCAGATTCTAATCTTTCATTCACCAATTTCAAGTGTTCAAGGACATTTCAAAATGTCCTTTTTTTGTTTATTTGGGACAACAGAGCTAAGAGCAAGCACTGGGTTAAGAGAAGTTGACCTCTAAGGTAAATCATGATTCAGAGAAAATAATGTAACCAAGGAGTCATATGTTTCCAAGAGAACAAATCTTACTTCCACCTTTGTATCTTAAAATTGAAGCTTATAAATTAATTTCCAAAGCTTTAAATCAAGAGGGACAGTTACTTAACACAGAAGTTTCCAAAATTTATCACAAACATCTAAAAGCCAGCAACTATGACAACTATGACAGTCTTCAAATACAACAGTGCATCAAAAATACCAAATTTGCTGATCAAATGAACAAATTCAGTCTGCTGCAGACTGTCATTTATTCAAGTACTAGGCTGCAGTTCTGTGGAAATCAGAAGGCAATAAAATATGTAGAGTTAGTGAAAACTATGCATTTAAATGTTGCTGTTATTGGTTGTAACATTAGCATTAAAGTCCACTACCTCCATAACAACTTAAATTGCTTTCCAGTACATCTGGACAGCTGTAGTAAGGAAGCAATATTCAATTAGGATTTTCGAATTATGGAAGATTGATATCAAGGATAATGGGCAGAGTTGCCACTCCAACGAAAACATTGGTACTATTCAAGGTCTCTAAAAAGTATTCACACATCATAAACAGTATATCTCCCAAAAAAATTGTCATGTTTTGCACTACATGCAACATACAGAACACATCTTATTTTAACACCTTAGTTATTCTTTAGCTTATCATATAAACCTAAAATGAACATGATTAAGATTAACATTCAGTCCAGCCTCAACCAAACAAATATTTCCAAATAGAAATGAGGTAACTACTTTCTCAAAGTCCATCAATATTTGATTGACAAATTGGCTTTACTGAAAACAAAACATGATGGATAAATTGATTGGTCCAAAATATTGACTAACATTCCAAATTTTGTTGAGAAAGCCATTAGTAATAATGAAGCAATAATTTTGAAGTCACTTATACTTTCATTTGCAGTTGATACTTAACTGTAAAAAAAAAGGTCCACAAATTTGATTAAAAATAATTCAAAACTTTGGAGTTTTACAACTGTCAAGCCCAAAGCTCCCCTCCTCCTGTGTTTGTCCCTAAGCATATCCAAGCCTCTTTATCTTCTTTCTTTTTTAAAGGGTAGGCTACTATTCTATTTTATGTGTCCTTCTGAAATAAAGACAGTTCTAAAAAGATTATAATTCCTTTACATTCAAAAAATAGCATAAGCTGAGAATTATAAAATATATAGCCCAAATTATATATTTCTCATGTGTTTTTCTATTGCATGGCAAACTGCGGGGAAAATACATAATTTTGGCTATATATATGCACATTAGGGAGTGTTGGGGGTAAGAAACATTGGAAGAACTTTCAAAATGTGTTGACTACAAATTTTCTGCATATTATGAACTTAGAATAGTATTTGTGTTGCATTTCATTTTTATTATCCCTAATTCTATCCTTTTATCAAAAAATTGCTAACTATTGGTTTTTAAAGTCACCTCTGGTTTAAGTAGCCCCAAGGCCCTGACCCTCAATAATGTCTGGAAGTGGTGTTAAATAAGAAATATATAGACAGCAGTTGGTTTAAAATGTACATTTCAAATTCAAGGAGGGGGGATTTGCCATTTTTCAGTGAATATACAGAAAGGATTTTTAAATAAAAATATCCATCAAAACATTTTCCTTCAAAATCTATAGGCCAAGGAATTGAAAGGGGGACAGCCCACTCTCCAATTTACACCATTGAGACCTGAATATTAATGCCTGGCGTTTCTATAATCCAAAACTAACTGATTTTGACAGCTTCTACCATTTTTGTTGTTTGAACATTTCTAACTAGTAGCTGCTCATAATGCCATTAAAACCAGCACATGTTTGCTTGTGACCTTAGATTATATTCAAGCATTAAGTTAGGGAGGGGCTGGGGTAAACAGTTAAGCTAGAAGGGATTAAAAAAAAATCCGAAAAGGAAAAAGTCAAGAAAAACACTTCCTGAATAAAGGATAGTAATAATGTTATCAGATTTATCTGGTTAAAAAATGTTCAAAACATTTTTTAAAACATTAATCAACAAAACACACAGTTACACCTATATAACTACCAGTTTTAAGATCTTTGATTTTATAGTGTCTTCTTATTCTAGAATTTCAGGAAGAGAGTGCCCCCAGTATTTAAATAATGAATTGCTTATATTATAACGTCTTATTATTTTAAAATTATTTCTTGTAATATTTATAACCTATAGTTTTATAACCAAAATAATATTTACCTATTTTTTGGTGTATCTGAATGATTATTCTTCTTACAACTGAAACTGAATATAAGCCTAAATGCTGCCTGTCCTTGACCTGTCCTGTAATGTAATGAATGTCTTTAGCATCACAAGAAAAGAATTGATAAATGAAGACGTTACTATGTTATGTGTTACTTCCTGTTACATAAATGTTTGTCAAAATTTAACCAGAAATTGTTTCTTTTTCATGGGGAAAAAGATAGCTAATGAGGAAGGTGATTTCTTGAGCATTAAATTTTAAAACAGTTACTGCCTTTAACAAAATGTACTGAAAAAGTACTGCTTTTAACAGAAAATTTTCAAAAATGACGACTTTGTCAGAAAGTATTCAGAAAGTACTCCTTTGATAAAAAAGTAATAAAATAGTACTTTGATACTCCCCTTGGCAACCCTGGTAATGGGAAAGCCACATGATTGCCAACAATTCTTAGAGTTTTCAAGGAGACTGTAATTTTACTGACCAGTAAAGGATTCGTGTAAAATTACTTTTTGAATCAAATATAAAACTCTGTTCTTTTTGTATTTTAATTATCTGGCTTTTGGAGTGAATTAAGTACTAATAGTGTGAAAATTACATTATTCAAAACTAAAACAATAAATATTAGCCTATCTAAAAAAAAAACAGATCTGACAGACAGAGATACTGGTTATATTTGAATCCGCAGCCAAAAACTACCCAGATGGATTCGGAAAACGCTTTGAAAACGACAAAACAAACAAACATGGAAAATCATAACCTGCCTGCAGAATTTTTAAGCCTTGGAAGTTGAGAAGAGCCAAAGAGCTTCAAAACCGCCTTTGTTGTCCCCAATTTCAGGAAGTGACTGAGAAATCAGTTAAGGGATAGTAGGATGACTAGCTAGCCATGTTTTGACCTGTTAAGCTTTTATAATATTCTATTTTCTGGGGGGAAGGGGGACAGAGAATTGGATAACAAAAAAAGAAGAAGACCTCCAGCTTTAAGATGATTTACGTTTTGGGCTTTTGGGCTTCCACCAGCCCTTTAAGTCTCAAGCTTGTATAGGTTTTGTTTAATTTCTTGTATTTTGCAGATGATATTCAAATTTTGTCTTTTTTAAAGTTGTGCTCTCCTTTCAAGCATAACCCCATCTCACCTTTTCTGGAAATGAATTCTAAGCCTGATCATTTTTTTTATTCCTTTATTTGTGGTGCCAGGTACTTAAAAGGTATCTGATTTGCCACTATTCTTTTACTTTGTTCCAAAACATTAAGGTTTTAAATATCTGTCGAACCTTCTTTTGAATGAGTCAACAGAGGGATTTGTAGGAATAATATCCCCAAGAAGATTGAATCAAATAGAAGTGTAACACCAGAAGAAGCTGTTCCATGAGTATTCAATTCTTGATGGGTCCTGCTTTAGAAAATAGGACAAAGCTACTCGCCTTTGTGTCTGCCTTGTTGGCTTGACAAAGGGAGAGGGAGGGTCACAGTGCAAGATGGCACGTCTGAGGGAGGTGAATTCATGTAGTTGTAGAAAACTCCCCAAGAAGATTGAATCAAATAGAAGTGTAACACCAGAAGAAGCTGTTCCATGAGTATTCAGTTCTTGATGGGTCCTGCTTTAGAAAATAGGACAAAGCTACTCGCCCTTGTGTCTGCCTTGTTGGCTTGACAAAGGGAGAGGGAGGGTCACAATGCAAGATGGCACGTCTGAGGGAGGTGAATTCATGTAGTTGTAGAAAACTTACAGCCATCAACACTACATTAAACCTTTCATTTAGAGGCTGGAGAGTTTTAAGTTTTAAGAGAGTTTTAATTATAGTCTAGAAGTTTTAAGCTCCTATCTACAAAAATGTGGAATTTCGCATTTTTTGCGAAAACAATTTCAATTAAAAATGTCGTTTCCCCGATTCGACCATCTGGGGGGGGGGAGTGGGGGGACGATTAAATCGGAAAAATTAGAAAAAAGGAGGTATTTTTAACTTACGAATGGATGATCAGATCTTAATGAAATTTGATGTTTGGAAGGATATCGTGTCTCAGAGCTCTTATTTTAAATTCCGACCGGATCCGGTGACATTGGGGGGAGTTGGGTGGGGAAACCTAAAATCTTGAAAAACGCTTAGAGTGGAGGGATCGGGATGAAACTTGGTGGGAAAAATGAGCACAAGTCCTAGATACGGGATTGACATAACTGGAACGGGTCCACTGTCTTTGAGGGAGTTGGGGGGGGGGGGGAGGTTTAATTCTGAAAAATTAGAAAAATGAGGTATTTTTAACTTATGAAGGAGTGATCAGATCTTATTGAAATTTGATGTTTCGAAGGATATCATGTCTCAGATCTCGTATTTTAAATCCCGACCGGATCCAGTCACATTGGGGGAGTTGGGGGGGAACTTAAAATCTTGGAAAACACTTACAGCAGAGGGATCAAGATGAAACTTGGTGGGAAAAATAATCACAAGTCCTAGATACATGATTGACATAACCGAATCGGATCCAGTCTCTTTGGGAAAGTTGGGAGGAGGGTTAATTCTGAAAAATTAGAAAAAATGAGACATTTTTAACTTACGAAGGAGTGATTGGATCTTAATGAAATTTGATTTTTGGAAGGATTTTGTGTCCCAGAGCTCCTGTTTTAAATTCCGACCGGATCTGGTGCCATTGGGGGGAGTTGGGGGGGGGGACCTAAAATCTTGGAAAACGCTTAGAGTGGAGGAATCGGGATGAAACTTGGTGGCAAAAATAATCAAAAGTCTTAGATACGTGACTGACATAACCGGAACGGATCTGCTCTCTTTGGTGGAGTTGGAGGGGGGGGGGGAGAATAATTTGGAAAAATTGTTTTTTTCCCAGGGGTGATCGTTATCGACTCAGTGGTCCTAGAATGTCGTGAGAGGGCTCGTTCTAACGGAAATTAAAAGTTCTAGTGTCCTTTTTAAGTGACCAAAAAATTGGAGGGCACCTAGGCCCCCTCCCACGCTCATTTTTTCCCAAAGTCACCACATTAAAATTCTTAGATAGCCATTTTATTCACCATAGTCAAAAGACCTAAAAATTATGTCTTTGGGGACGACTTACTCCCCCACAGTCCCTTTGGAGGTACTGGAAGTTACAAACTTTGACCTGTGTTTACATATAGTAATGGTTATTGGGAAGTGTATGGACGTTTTCAGAGGGATTTTTTCGGTTTGGGGGGGGGGGGAACTTGAGGGTGGGTTGCGTGGGAGGATCTTTTCGTGGAGGGATTTTTCATGGGGGAAGGGAATTTCAATGAAGGAGGCGCAGTATTTTCTAGTAATTTCAACTATTTATTCTACGGCCTTTGTGATTCAGGGGTCATTCTTAAGGAATTGGGACAAAATTTAAACTTTAGTGTAAAAACCAAGGTATTGACGAGGGGGTGAACCCCCTCATATACGCAATAAAAACATACGAATATAGAAGTTCGTTACATAAGTTAATTCGTAAGTTACGTATATTTGTTACTAATGAAAACGTTCGTAAAAAATTAAAAGTTCTAGTTGCCTTTTTAAGTAATCAAAAAATTGGAAAGCAACTAGGCCTCCTCCCTCGCTCCTTTTTTTCTAAAAATCTTTCGATTAAAACTATGAGAAAGCCAATTAGCCGAAAAAAAATTTATATGCAAATTTCGTTTAAATTATTTATGTGCGGAGAGCCAATATCAAAACATGCATTAACTCAAAAACGTCCAGAAATTAAATAAAAAAAACAAGTTTTTTTTAACTGAAAGTAAGGAGCGACATTAAAACTTAAAACGAACAGAAATTACCCCGTATATGAAAGGGGCTTTTCCTTCTCAACGCCCCACTCTTTACGCTAAAGTTTTTCACTGTTTTAAAAAGTTAAGTTAAGAGAAAGAATCAAACTTTAGCGTAAAGAGCGGTGCGTTCAGGAGGAAAAGACCCTTTCATATACGGAGTAATTTCTGTTCGTTTTAAGTTTTAATGCTGCTCCTTACTTTTAGTTGAAAAAAAACTCGTTTTTTTTATTTATTTGGATAATATGAATCTCCTTTGTTTTCAATGCATTGAAATTGATTATCCATGTATCAGACCACTACTCTATTTAAAGAAGATTCATCTGTTGGAAAAGTGAGGTTTGTGTTGGGACTTTGAGTTTTGGGATGAGTGAGTCTGCTGTGGTATTGTTGGCAAAGTGATGCAAAGGGCTAGTGAGGTTGTCTACCATGTCATTTATGTAGATGAGGAAGATCTTAGGTCTCAAGACGCTACCCTGGGGAACCCCTGTTTTCACTGAATATTTGCAAGAAATAAACCCATCAAGGAGAACCTGCAGTGAACAATCAGAAAGAAAGCTCACAATAACTTTTAACAGACATTCACAAACACTGCATGCATTGAGTTTCCTTAGGAGGTCTTGGTTCCATACTCCGTCGAAAGCTTTGGTAATGTTGAATGAAAATAGTCTAATTTTGTACTCTACTTGCTGACAAGTTACTCTACTTGCCTGAAGTTTGATCCGTTCCTGATGTTGGACCAGTAGGCAGTCTAATCTTGAGCGCTTCTTAGGGGATGGAATCCCTAAAGGCAATTGTCTAGAAGGTCATTTGATTCCAGGAACCATTTAAATGTTTTATTGATGATGCTCTGATAGACTTTTTCAATGAAGGAAAGGAGGTTAGTAGGCTTATTGGAGCTTAGGCTCATTGGATCACTATCTGGCTTTAGGGTAGGTATAAAATGGGTGGACTTTCTTGTTTGTGAGAATGTTCTGGAGACAAAGCGTAACCAGAAAAGCAATGACTAGTGTCCAGCTATCTCAGCCATGTAGAATTTGATGACAGCATTTGGTATGTGGTCAGGACCTGTGGCTTTGGTCACATCAAGATGCTGCAAAATACAACGGATATTAGGAGCAAAACCACACAAACTAGGACAGTATTGGTTTGGTCAGAGAAGTTTGACACTTCTCTACCATCGTCATCCTGATTTGAGAATTTGGCAAAAGCCCTAGGAAGAGCTTCAGCAGTTGGATCTTGTAGCACAGTCCCTTTAGTCTGTAGAGAAGGAATTGAAGTCCCCTTGGACAATAGTAAATGGTGGCGAATTTCTCCTTATACTGAAACTTCGACTGCCAGATTGCATGAACTGCACCTTTGTGCATGTTGATGAATACAATTTTGTCCTTTTCTCTCTTTGAAAGTAGCTATTGCCTATTGCCTTTTGTTTTGCTCAGATAGCCTTCTTATAATGAACGTTGAACCAAAGTTTGTCCTTACTAGACACCTAGATCTGCTTTGAGGGGAAATGTTTTTCAACAGAGTCAGGTGTGGGCTGCTGGTACTTCTCTGTAGCTTTCTCTGGACCTTCAAGGAGGAAGGCTCTCCACTGCTGAGAACAAAGAATTTTTCTCAAACTGTCATAATCGCCTCTTTTGTATTGTCAGATTTTTCACTCGTGCTTTTTTGGTGGTGGAATACAAAGGTTTCTGGCAATGCCGGCAACGTGGTCACTTGTGAAAGCATGAGTGTCGACCCCAAAGGAGTCAGGGTAATCTAAAGGAAGAGATCAAGACGAGATGATCTGTTATGTCCGTGATACGTGTCAAAATTGACAAGTTGTTCTCCTCTGTATAAGAGAGATAGATCATACAAGTTTGGCCTTCCTTATCAGTATTTTTGCTGTGAAGCCTCATGCTATCATGGACGTAGAAGTCTCAATGGAGGATAATGGCAGACTTAGGGTACTGTCCCCAAATGTATATGAGGGAGGCTTCAAGGTTGCTGGTAATCTGGAGAGTTTGGGGGTGCTAGACAGTACCAACAATCATGGACTTATTTGGGAGGGTCACCTAAACTCACAGAACTTCTTCGCCTGCTGAATCTTGTATGTTTAAACATGAATATTGTATATGACTCTGTAGATAAGCAGCAACACCACCTCCTCCATATTTAGCGCCATCCCTATGTCTCACAGTCTTGCATGGGAAGCTTGTATCCCTGTATAGACAACCTCACTGCTCTCTATGAATGGTTGAGATTGATCTCATTGATGCATATAATAGATGGTTTGACCAAGTTCACTAAATACATAACCTTGTCAAACTTAGATCTTAGAGACAACACACTTAGAGGACCATATACATTGAAATGTGCTGCTGTAAGTAGGTCTGTTTGGATGGCTAGAATCATAACCAGGTAAAAGAAGCTTTGCCAGGTGATTAGCCCAACAAGACCAATACATTCATTCCCATGCATCATTATATGGGGAACAGTGCCACCTGCTGACGGACCTCATTACTGTATCTTCAACATGGAGGTGGTACCCCATAATGGGCTAAGATTCGGCACAAGTATCTCCCACCGTTATTTGCTTATGTAAGAGCATTATGGAGGGGGTCGGATTTACAACACAACAATACTAATGCTAATAACTCATGCTATGCTGCATTTTCATCCCTATCTCTGAGTGAAATCCTGTTTACAAAGTCTCAGCAGCACTGGGATGGACCCCTCCTGTGTTTGCCAAACCAAAGCTTGGACTATGAAGCATTGTGCTGTGACCTTGAGGATTGATGTCCATCGAGGGAAAGTTTGCGCGGTCTAGTTAACAATGCAGTAATGAACTGGAAATTGTAATTAAAGATACAACAACAGTGTAAAAGTGAACATGGAAGCCAAAAGGCTTTTGCGCTTGGAAATAGATTTTTTGGGGCAGGGTGAAAGAATTTTCAAATTATTAGAAATAAATACCTTGTATGAGAACTGCAGCAAATTGCATAGCAATCACGAGACTTCTGAGAACCGTTCTCCCTTTGTATCCCGTTGTCAACTTTAGCTGTGGAAAATTTGAAATAATCAGCTTTTCATGAGACACTGTTTTGGGTTGCATTACTCTTTTGTTTAAAATTCATTCATTTTGGGATACCTTGTTAAAATCAGAATTACGCAAGAATCCCTAATATGTAAGACCAGAGAACCCCACACTAGGTCTTAGCCACCATCCCCCAACCCTGCCAACTTTAGTAGGAACTTTGGATTTCAAAATCACGATTATGTAAGGACTAATGATTTGTGTAAGAATGAAAAACAGAAAAAAGTGTTATTTTGGACCACTTTTGTATTTGTAATTTAGATCCTTATCAAAATAGCCTACAGTCAGCACAGTGCAGCACAGAGAACCTTAACATTATTCATTAAAATCTGCTATTTAATAGGTTGTAGCTAATGTGCTTGACGTTGCCATATTATTGTATGGTTGGGGGTTTGTTGCTAGAAAAATATTTGAATAGATTTATGTCTGTTTTTCTTAAATCTGGCACATTTTTACACCAGTTATCAGACAACAGTTTTTCTGATATTCCATATGTTCTAGAAACATATGTTGTTCATTCTGGAAACTACACTACTTAAAAACATTCCAAAGGCCTTTGTTGTTTTTTTTCTCATTTCAATTTTCTTTTGCTGCTATGACCTTTCAAAGTTCTGCAACGCACTTACTAAAAATATTTCCTAAGTAAGGTTTTCCTCATCACGAAAATTTTTTTCAAAAAATTCTTGTGTGGTGATTTTTTCTCTTTTCAGCTAAATCATTTAAAGTTTTCTTCAAAGCTGACTTGAAAGGTTTGCACAATAATGTGTGCTACAGGTAAATGCTATAACCATAAACTTAAAAAAGTATAACATGAGATTCAATAGTAAAAAAGTTGCCAAAACTATCTAAAAGTCTTAAGTGTTTTCTAATTTGAATAAACTTTAAAAAAGGAAAAATCAACGCAAAGTATCATCCTTATCAAAATTTAATATAATCTGGCAGAGCCTGTTTAAAAATTAGTATATATCCTTGGAATTTTAGGTTGTGTATGAATCTTTGCCTTAAGAGCCATTTTCCAAATGTGAAATTGAGCATATAATTCATTTTTCTGTTTTCCAGCAGACTAAGAAATGGGAAATAAAACAAGCTGTTGTGTAAGTGGATCTCCTCAAGTAACAAGAAAAAATTCTGTAAGAGTCAACAACCACCAACCAATACCCAAAAAAGAAGAAAGTATATCCAATCTTCAGCACATTAGTGAAAGGGAGCCAGATGATTGGACAAGTGACCCTTCCCTACACCCCACAGCTGGACCCCTCTTCATGGAACGCTCAAAAGCAGCTATACAAGGCTAGTGGCTATAGTTTATTTTTTATCTTAAGTAGCCCACCATTTGAATTTTGTAACATGCCTAACCATCCCTAAACAATAGGCCAAAAGGTTTGTCTAAAGGCTAACTTTTATTTATCATTTTAGGTATATGTGTTGAAAACCTTCTAATATCCTTTACCTAGGCTGGATTTTAAGCTTTGAGACCTCTAGACCCAAGCGTTTTTGCCGCTCCATTTTTACAAGATTTTCGGAGAAATCCCCAAAACTTCGGGAATATTGAAAACCGCAAGGTCTAGTGGGCCTATTGGTAAATCCTTGTCTGGTGTCACTGCAATTTAATTCCTTTTAGTAAAACACCAAATGCTTTTACCGTTAGAGACACGAGTGCATAACCCCTACTCCCTGAAGACGACCGCGGTCTAACAACCAATCCTTAACCCAATTCTCACTTGTCTTTGAATTCTGTTCTGCCAATTATTATAATAAGAAAAAAAGGTAAACTAATTTTGCAGAACTTTGTAGCCACTTCAGTAAGAGAATGGTAATTCTAAGTAAGAGAATTGGTTATTTAAGTAAGAGAATTATACTTTTACCGTTTTGTAAACAGGCAGTAGCCATACTCTTGTTTGTAGTGAAGATACCATTCATTAGAAATGCATAACCCCAACTCTTTTGGAAAGAATTGAGGGGAAAAAACTTTCGGAAAGTTTTTATTATTTAGTTTTTGTTCGTTTTTTTGATTGCAAAAATTTACTAGTTTTTAAAAACTCCTTATTTTAAAATAAGATATTTTTTTTCAACATGAAACTTTCATAAAAGTATCAAAACTAGTATCAAAGTACCAAAGTATCAAAGTAAAAAAAGGATCAAAGTTAACAAGGTATCAAAGTAAACAAAGAATCAAAGTTATAATAAGCGACTTGCACCAACAGGCCTTGCACCGTGAATCGAAATTACTGCTTCTTTTGGGGAAAGAAGGTTGGCAGGGAGGGAGGTCGCCATCGGATCACTTTTTACCCTTAAAACGTGAACTAGAACTTTCAATTTCCTATCATTTGAGTCCCTTCCAAAGTTTATGCTACCACATCTTCCACCTTATATGCCCCCGTGACATCAGTTATGTTGACAACGGGGTTTTTCTTATCTTATCGTTGGACTATTTTAAACAAACTTGTTATCTCAAAATTTTCATTTGATGCATTTGGGGAAAAGAGGGCATATGTGTCAGGGGGGGGGTAGATGCCCTGCGTTAGCTTTCGACTCATAAAAAGGTAACTAGAACTTGAAATTTCCAATCAAAGGAGCCTTCGAACTTTATACGATCAACCTTTACATAAAAACCTCATACGCCTCCGGGGCATAACTTAAAACACTTGCCCACGGGATATGGGGGTTGTGTCGACCTTGGAGTTTTTGTTATCTGATGTTTGAACTATTTAAAAAAAATGTCTATCTCAAAATTGGTGTTGGGTGGATTTGGGGAAAAACGGCTAGGGGGATTAGTTGCGCGCTCGGATCTCTTTTGTATCTTAAAAAGTGAACTAGAACATTCATTTTATAATCAAATGGGCCAACTTCGAAGTTTATACGACCACCCCTTACATAAAAACCTTATACACCTCTGGGGCATAACTTAAAGCACTTGCCCCGGGCTCTGGGAGGTTGTGACTCTGCAGTTTTTGTTATCTGATGCTTGAACTATTTTTAAAAATGACTATCTCAAAATTTTTATCGGTTGGGTTTGGAAAAAAAGGGATAGGAGGTTGGGGGTAGTTGTTCTCGGATCTCTTTTGACTCTTAAAAAGTAAGCTAGAACTTTCAATTTCCAATCAAATGAGGCCTCTTTGAAGTTTATACTAGCATCCCTTCCATAAGAACCATATTTGCCCCCAGATCATAACTGACAATGCCTGCCCCCGGGCCATGGGGGATTGTGTCGACACCGGAGTTTTTCTTATCTGATCTTCGAACTATTTTAGCAAAATGGCTACCTTAAAATTTTTATCGGTTGGGTTTGGGGAAAAAGGGATAGGAGGTTGGGGCTAGTTGTTCTCGGATCTCTTTTGACTCTTAAAAAATGAACTAGAACTTTCAATTTCCAATCAAGTGAGGCCTCTTTGGAGTTTATACTAGCATCCCTTCCATAAGAACCATATTTGCCCCCAGATCATAACTGACAATGCCTGTCTCCGGGCCATGGGGGATTGTGTCGACACTGGAGTTTTTCTTATCTGATCTTTGAATATTTTAGCAAAATGGCTGCCTCAAAATTTTTATCGGATCGGTTTGGGGAAAAAAGGACGCGGAAGGTCTAGTTGCCCTCGGATCTCTTTTGACTCTTAAAAAGTACACTAGAACTTTCAGTTTCCAATCAAATGAGCTCTCTGAAGTTTTTACGAGAATCTCTTTCATAAGAACCAAATATGCCCTATGGATATAATTTACAACGCCTGCCCCCAGGCCCAGGGGGTTGTGTTGACACCGGAGTTTTTGTTACCTGATCCTTGAACTATTTTTAACAAAAAAATCTGATCTAAAATTTTTTATCAGATGCATTTGGGGGAAAAGTGGCGTTTGGGGGGGGGGCTAGTTGCCCTCCAATCTCTTTTGAATCTTAAAAATTGAACTAGAACTTTCAATTTCCAGTCAAATGAGCCCTCTCTAAAGTATATTTGAGCATTCCTTCAATAGAAACCATATATACCCAGGGGTTAAGTCGACACCGGAGTTTTGTTATCTGACATTTGAAACATTTTTTAACAAAATGGCTATCTCAAAATTTTATTGGATGCGTTTTGGAAAAAGGGGTGAGGGGAGGCTAGTTGCTCTCGGAACTCTTTTGACTCTCAAAATGTGAACTAGAACTTTCAATTTCCAATTAAATAAGCCCTCTCTGAAATTTATACATGCATCTCTTTCCTAAGAACCATATACGCCCCAAGGACATAACTTACAACACCTGCCCCCCAGGCCCAGGGGAGCTATGTAGACACCGGAGTTTTTGTTATCTAATTTTTTAAATATAAAAAAAATGGCTATCGTAGATGGTCTTCGAAGACCATACTGCCTTTCCATAACAAAAATATAACAGTTCAAAATAGGGATGAAACCTTTTAATTGACAGTGAAACAAATATATTTTTTTTAACCGGATATCTTGGACACATATACAGCGTCCATCATCAGAGTTTTACTGCTGACGATAAACACTGTATATATGTTCGAAATATCCAGTTAAAATTTTTTATATTTGTTTCACTGTCAATTAAAAGGTTTCATCCCTATTTTGAACTGTTATATTTTCAAAATGGCTATCTCAAAGTTTGTATCTAATGGGTTGGGAAAAAAAGGGCAGGGGCGTGCTAGTTGCCCTCTGATCTCTTTTGGCTCTTAAAAAGTGAACTAGAGCTTTCAACTTCCAATCAAATGAACCCTCTCTGAAGCTTATACGAGCATCCTTCCACAAGAACCATATATGCCCCCAGGGTACAATTCACAACGCTTGTCCCTGGGCCCTGGGGGGGTTGTGTTGACACCGGAGTTTTTGTTATGTGATCTTTGAACTTTTCTTTTAACAAAATTGCTATTTGAAAATTTTTATCGGATGTATTTGGGAAAAAAGGCGTAAGGGGGGGGCTAGCTGCCCTCCAATAATTTTAACCCTTAAAAAGGGCACTAGAACTTTCAATTTCCAATGAAATGCCCCCCTTCGAAGTTTATGCAACGACCGCTTCCGTATGAAGTGGAAAAAAATAAATAATAAAACATTGGAGCCGTATGGCCTTTGCTATAGGCAACGCTATGGCACTGCCTCTGATTCGAAAAACTAACAATTTTATGCTTCAAAAGATGATCTCTAAGGGCTAATTGATCTCTAAGGCTTCAAGAGATGATCAAAAGGGCTAATTGATGTCTAAGCTTCTGTTTTCCAAACATCTGCCGGAAACGATTGTCTTATATTGACCAACTTTGGTGCGAAGTTAGAGATATCGTGGTGATCATATCACTGACCCTACATCTATAAGGGATTAATAGATTCATTTTATTTTGGGGGGATTCGAGAAGGAATTAAAATGACGATCCCTAATTGTCGTTATCAGGACATTCAACAGGATCAAATGAACTTAATGGAGAATAGGAGTAAATTTCTTTTTTTTAGGGGGGGGGATGATCCCTAAATTTTGGTAATAAAAGTGTCTAGTAAAGTGCTTTGTGAGACAAATGAAACCAAATTATTTCTTACATACCCGAACTTATTTTATTCCATATTTTCTTGAATTTTAATTTGCTTTCAAATGAAGCCACTGACTACCTTCGACCTAGATTTTTTTTTAATATTAGATAAGTCTTTTTGCGCGTTTATCTTTTTGTTAGTATTTTGAGCAAAATTAACTTTTCTAGGTGGACTTGAACGTCGAAGGAGTCAGAGTCACGTAAGTCGTTTTTTTTCTTACTTTATTGTTGAAGCGTTAACAATTACCAACATAAACAACTGAAATACCTAAGAAATATGTAAAAATGATTTTAAAAAAGTTAAATGCTCTAGAAAAATAAAAGCGATTTGTCTTTACCTTGTTTCATTAAATATTTTTTAAGTAGAATGGAATTTAAAATCCCATTTTAACAGAATCTGAGGTCCCTTTTTAATTGCATTTGCGATGTCTCCGAGTGTTAGTGGATGGGACTTTGTCCCTTCTTCCACCTCATTTAAATAAGGTTAAAGTAAATAATTATCTACACTAGACGTAATTATCCTAGGAAGATTCACCCTAAGAACGGCTAGAGAAGTTAGAAACTTGGCGGAAAATACACTTATTATACGAACTGCGTTGCCGATCACCAGAAAATCTCCTGATACTCCTTGAAGGTCAGACTAGGGTTCGGCGAAGTTTCTGTTTTTGGCAAAAATAGAAACAGTAAAACAATGTTCCGTTGTTTTTTCCTGACTCTCTGTAGCCAGAATTTATTGCTTACAAAAAGATGCTTGCTTATCAATTATCTTTACTATGGCAAATAAGATTAAAATGATTAAAATCATTTATAGACGAAAGAATTCAAGCATGCAAAGAATTTCCGAGGTATTTGCCGAAAGTTTGCTTGGGGGAAGAAAAAGCAATTCCAAAAAATACAGCATAAAATTAAAAAAGTAAATAGACCAAGTAATTTAAGAATTTGAAAGGACAATAGTTGAAAAGTAATTAAGGTAATTATTCTTGTTGCTAAATAATTAAAACTGGAAACACTGGCTTTAATATTGGATTAATTTTCACAATGGCAAATCTCATCTTCAGAACACTTGAAGACAAGACTACTCCCTACATGGTAAGTGTCCCAATGCAATAAAAGTCGCGAGAATGCGATATGATGCTATTCTTAAGTAAAACACGGAAAGTGAAGAAAAACGGGTCTAAAAAAAAAAAAACAGAAACGACAAAAACGGAACAGAAATAAAACAGTAATAAAAAAACAGCTACCTGTTTTTTGTGTTTTCGGTTTTCTCCAAAATCATAGAACAGAAAACGGCTAAAAAAACAGAAACGACAAGAAAAAAACGGGACAGAAATAAAAACGGGGAAAAAAGATAGCTACCTGTTTTTTTCGTGTTCTGTTTTCTCCAAAATAACAGAACAGAAAACGGTGAAAAAAACAACAAACAGAAGCGGCAAAAACGGTAAGAAAAAACGGAATAGAAACAAAAACGGTAATAAAAAAACAACGGCCTGTTTTTGTGTTTCCTGTTTTCTTCAAAATAACAGAACAGAAAACGGTGAAAAAAACAGAAACAGCAAAAACCGTAAGAAAAAAACGGAACAGAAAAAAAACGGTAATAAAAAAACAGGTAGGCTACTTGTTTTTTTGTTTCCTGATTTCTCCAATTTAACAGAACAGAAAACGGCGAACAAAAAAAAAAAAAACAAAAAAAAAAACAGAAATGGCATAAGTGGTAAGAAAAAAAAAACGGAACAGAAAAAACGTTAATAAAAAAACAGGGACTTGTTTTTTGTGTTTCCTGATTTCTCCAATATAACAGAACAGAAAACGGTGAAAAAAACAGAAACGGCAAAAGTGGTAAGAAAAAAAAAACGGAATAGAAACAAAAACGGTAATAAAAAACCAACGGCCTGTTTTTGTGTTTCCTGTTTTCTTCAAAATAACAGAACAGAAAACGGTGAAAAAAACAGAAACAGCAAAAACGGTAAGAAAAAAACGGAATAGAAAAAAAAACGGTAATAAAAAAACAGGTAGGCTACTTGTTTTTTGTGTTTCCTGATTTCTCCAATTTAACAGAACAGAAAACGGCGAAAAAAAAAAAAAAAAAAAAAAAAAAAAAACAGAAATGGCATAAGTGGTAAGAAAAAAAACGGAACAGAAAAAAATGGTAATAAAAAAACAGGTACTTGTTTTTTGTGTTTCCTGATTTCTCCAGTACAACAGAACAGAAAACGGTGAAAAAAACAGAAACGGCAAAAGTGGTAAGAAAAAAAAAACGGAACAGAAGCAAAAACGGTAATAAAAAAAACAGCTACCTGTTTTTTCTGTTTTTTTCCAAAATAATAGAACAGAAACCGGTGAAAAAAAAAAGAAAAACAGAAACAGAAACGATGCCAACCTCCAGGTCAGACCGGTTTGTGTCTACGGTTGTGAAGTCACTCATTTACATCCGCTTCTGGTGAGATTTTATGGCTTATAAAATCTTTATCAAGTCTTCATGACGCACGGGAAGTACTTGATTGTGCTCTCAAAAGTTTTCGTTGTGTTGTAATTACAAATGATTCACCGTATCAGTTGAAAAAAAATTGTTGGGTGAAAATCATGGGGGCTTGATAAGATGCTATTATTTTTTCAGTTAACATAAATCTTATGCTATAGAAATTTCTTAAACAACTATATGCTCTCTTTCTTTTTGAAAACCTAAGAAGTCAAAAATTCTGTGAAAAAAGGCTTTTTTGAAAAATATCGCTTTCAAAAAGACTTTTTTTGGAGTAATATAATCTTGTTGCTTTTCTACTTAAGATATCGAACTCTTACATATAGAAAGCGAGATTAAATAGATTCAAGTACTTCTTTTTTATGCTGTTGGTATGAAAAGAATTTTGTTAAATTTTATGAAAGTTCTTGAAACCTATCTTTTTGATATCATCATGTCAGGTTCTATAGGTATATACTTCTAATACTGTCGTTTGTTCTATGCCATTTCTTTAGCTGTTGCGATTCTCACTTTCACTGGTTTTCCAATCACGTTTATGTGTGCTTCTTTCTCATCAATCAACCCCTTGAATATTTTAAATGACCTTAAATTAGAATGAGTGTGCTTGTAAAATTACGTTTTCTTTTATTGGACCTTTAACTTTTGCCCTGGCTTGTCTGTTGTCATCGTAACGCCAAACCTTTGTTCTTTTTAACAGAGACTGGTGCAGTATCAATTTCTTGGCTAATGTCCTTATAAACTCTGATGTCGTTATTCATCGCTTGGAGCTTTTATAAAATATTCAACGTCGACTTTTGCCCTGGTTTGTCTTTTGTCATTATGAAATACATATCGTCGACATTTTTTTACAAAGACATGGTAAGCATTGATGACATTATCCAAGTCAAAATCCCTAACCCAATTATCATTACTGTCATTGTCAATTTTGGTACATTTTGACCTTTTGCCCCATTTTTCTTTTTTCTTTAATTTTGGATTTTTGTTAGCTCAGGCAATTTGCCAATGTCCTTTGCTTCAGCTACCCTTATTGGTCTAGTTTTACGTGACGCTCTAGGTTTTATATTTGTTAATTGTTCAGGTGGTGGGACAATTTAATGTCTGTTCATTGTTTAAGTGAATGGATTATGCCTAGACGGAAACCCCTAACCCCTTCTCTGAACTACAAATAGTGAACCACAAGCTCTGTGATGTGCTTTGCCACTTCTTCTATAGTCAAAGGTGCGCACAACCACTGTATTAGGAGGAAGTCTATGTAAACTTTTTCTGCGGGAGGGTAAATTAGGAGTTCCTAGGTAAAAATTTGTCATTTTTTAAACATATGTCAAAGTCAGACACATAACAATAAACGTGAATTCATTATAGAAAGACAACACTATTTTGTTGGAAAATCGATAAAATTGTCAGAAAAAATAGTAATTTTTTTTCGATATTAATACTAACAGACACATACAAAATTTGACATAGAAAATCCTGTTTTTTTTTGGCAAAATCTCTAATTTTCCTATTCAGTACAAAATATAAATTTTTTTAATCTATACGCATTATAGTCAGTTTGCTTTTTGTTAACTGAAAGGGGGAGGGCGTGGTACATCGTTATGATTATATCTGCACCTTACTTCTGGGTCAATATATGCTTGTACAGCCAAAAATTTTCACTTTTAATTTTGATATTACCCTACTATTTCTAATTTTTTTAGTTTCTCTCTAATTTTTTACTTTGTCTTATTTTATTATTATTTGTCTTATTTTTTTTTTTAGCTAAGTAGAGATGGAACATTGAAGAAGTCTAACTCTTGCTCCACAATATATGTAGATGATAGCACTGTATCGCAGCCAAATTTGAAATCAACAATTAAATGTGTTACGCTCGCCATCTATTATCATGTTAAAAATAGGACTTCCAGTAGAGTTATTGATATTTTTGACGAGCGAACGCATCCTTTAACGGTAAGCTAATCGTGATTCTACTTAACACATTCGACATCAAAATAATTCTGTTTGTTCTCTTACTTTTTGCTTTTAATAACAAAATAAGGTTAACATCTCTAGAGCCATATTTACAATAACAATGAAAGGAAAAGATAATGAAGATGCGAAAGAAAAACAATGCAAAACATGTAGCCAAAAACGGCTGTTAAATTTTGATGTAAATGAGATAATATAGATGATAAATAAAGATAATACTGACAATAAAGATAATACAGATAATAAATAAATAGACAGTTAATAATGATGATATACACAATAAAGATAATACAAAGCAAGCCGGTTCGCAAAAATTTTTCTGGGAAGGGGGAGTGACTAAAAAAATAGTTGTTTTATAGTTTGAAGTAGAAATACCTAGAAATTTGGAAGAATTTGGGATTTCAGGGAAACTTTGGCACCGAGCCCCCCCCCGCCCACTCCTTGTGTACGTCCCTGTCGTAAAGCGAATAGAAAATTCCATGTCCTCTTTCATAATTTGACCGCTGTAGCAGGGTGGAACTTGTATCTTGAGAGAAGGAAACCTTTGGCTTCAACTCTCTCCAAATATCCCAAATTTATGATTTTGTATTTTTTGGATTCTTTGGCTCCTTTTTTTTTTACTAAATCAAAAAGATTGAACGCCTATGAACTTGCCTAAGTGATTAGTTTGGAGAACATTTGGAAAACACATTTGTTTTTTGCTTTGTTTGTTCCTGATAATCACCACAGAATTTGTTGCTCTGGGTAAAAAAAAAACTGATTAAATGTCTGACAAAAAACTTAATTTTAGGTGTAAATTTATGAAATTGTGGTTTTATGTAAAAGTGGAAAACTTATTATCTATTAATAGATAAAAAAAAAGGATAAAAAAATCGAGAAATCGTCAGTTATCTACAATACTCTATCAACAACGACATACAAGAAGAACATGAAGAAGATAAAAGCGGGGGGGGGGATGTTTCTTATGAATTATTTTAATGGCCTAAAAAAGATGAAACGAAGTTGTTTTTGTGTTTTGACGTTTAGTTACGGACAGGTGTGAGCTTCAGAACTTGAAGTTTCGAGCATTTTAAAGGTGATTTTATCTTGTTGTTCAAAGGTCGGAAGAGCATATCAAAGCGAAGGCTCATCATTGCATTTTGAATGATGATACAAAATGACTGATCAAACTTGAAATTTTGCATATTTATTTTAATATTTAACTTCTAGTTTGAACCATCTTTTAAAATTTCCTTGTACATGGTTGGAATTTGAAACCGTATATTACGCCTTTTTCTTTGATATTAGCATTTTTGAAAAGATGAATTTAAGCTTATTGACTTTCTAAAAAAAATAATCTTAAGGCCCTTTTTTGTATTAATTCAAGTCAGTCACTCTTTTCCTGCGTCACTCTATTATTCTAGAGAGGTTAGGTATATTCTAAGAATCCTAAGGTGTTCTCTAACGGCATAATCTAATATTCTAAGGTACATTCTAATTTTCTAAGGTATATTCTAATATTCTAAGGTAAATTCCAACGAATGAAAAGAATATAAATGCGTAGGTTCGAAGCTTTAGTTGTAGAATCTGATTGGAGGAAAATTTTGGTTGGAGTTGGATTAGAGAGTTAGATGATTATCTGAAACAAAACCCGTATCTGCTAAAGTTACGTTTTCTGGACTGGTTGACTACCCGTGTAAGGAAGGATGAAGAATAGTGCACCTGGGATTTTTCTTGCTGGACGGGAACTTCAGTACAACTTTTTTTATTGTTATTTGGAGCAGTGATTGAGGAGTGTATGTTTATTCTGGGAGGCAGAGTGTAGTAAAAGGTCGCGAGGGATATTCTTGAGGACTGCAAAGGATTTGTTTGTGCACTACCTTATATCAATTCTTCTTTCTTTTCACGTTGTTTAGAGGATTTGAAAAAAAGCATTTTAGAGTGTAAAATTACTGGATTTCGAAGTTATTAAGGCATTTTTTTTTAGGAGAACTTATGACTGTGTGGATGCTGATGAGAATTATGGGGGAAAAAATACAGGGTAGTGCACGAGTCACCTAGCCATTTGAAATGAAAAATGCAAACAGGAATAAATTCACAACGAAAGAAATGGAAGCTTGAAACTCATCTGATACGCAGGGATCTTATATGTGCCATTGGAATGGTAGACTTCTTCCTCCTAAGCCCCCTGTGAAGCGTTTTTAAGAACTTGGCTCTTCTGGGGATAGGTCTAGACCTGAACGAGGCTGTTCGGTACATACGCCTGAAAAGACCGAAAATATAGAGCATATCATTGAGGATGATCCAACAACATCAATGATTACGTGTCACTGTTTAATTGTGTTATATTATTACGTCATATTACATAATCCCCTGTTGGGGTGGGTAACGGATCATTTGCTCTTGGGGGATTGTCCCCTATCCCCTCCTTCTTAAATGCACAAAGAGGTTGCTGCAATTACAAAAATATGTTGTAATATATTTTTATCAAGTGAGATTTATTACTGGTCGCATCAATTGATTGGTATAGCTCATTTCCATATCTTATTTGATCCTTAAGACGATTAAAGATTTTTTTTTTCAAATATACGCGATAATTTCTTTTTCGAATGTAGAAATGGAAGAAATTTGTTGCTTTTGGTGTAAAATTTAATGTTCTTCGTATCTCGAAGGTTAGTCGTTCATTTATGAAAATCGAGAAGACGGAACACCATTTCAGTTTTCCCACTCATTTCCATAATTTATGGTGTGTAAAGTACTGCCATTTCAATTAACGTGTTCTACAGTTCCTGTATTAGTGAGGAAAATTAAACATGAAAAAGTACATTTTGCAGGCCCAATTTTTTTTTTTTTGGGGGGGGGGTGGAGGGGGTGCTCCTTGAACTCATTTCTGGTGGCACCCAGCCCTCTGTGCCGCTATGGCATCCTATATGTCCCAGCAATTACATTTATGATAAAGTTTATATTATTTCCAGCGTGATCCAGTACCTGCCGATTACGAACGCCACAATCCTGAACATCGACATATCTATAAATTCGTCCGAACCTTATTCAGTGCAGCTCAACTTACAGCTGAATGTGCCATAATCACCTTGGTGTACCTTGAAAGGTAATATTGACCAGTTTATATTATAATAATTAAACAGTTTTATAATGTGTTTAAACTTAAGCCCTTTAAATTAATATTTAGGCAGTTTAATAATATTAAAAACCTCATTCGTATATGCTGGATGTCAAAGGAAGATAGAGTAGGTTTAGAAATTTATTGAAACAAAATTGTTACAAATCAGAAAGTAACTGTCATGACAAAAACAAATATTCAACAGAAGAAATAGTATATATATTTTTAATTTTAAGAATACTTGAGCCAATTTATTTGTATTCCAGGAGCCCAAGACATATATACATAGGTACATATATTTTGTAGCGCCTATGTTAAGTTCTTCATCCATTGACGCAGTGTAGAACCGATTTCTTCATTATTTTCTTTCAGCTTAGCGTGAGACAAACAAAGACAAGTCACAGAATAGATGGTAAATATATAATTTGAGCTGTATATTTGCATATTAGGAGGGCGGGGGGTAAAGTATTTGAACAGTGTGAAGTGAGAAAACAATTCTTACTTCATGATATGGAGAATAATTGTACCTTATCAATTTTGTATGCAGAACAGCTATACTTTACCCCCACACCCCTAATATGCAAATATCTAGCCCAAATTTGTTTCTAATGTATTATATTTTCATCATATTTTGTGATATTTCATTAGGATTAGTCAGAGAAACATGTTCTGCTTAGATGAAGGACTTATAAGTGAAAAACTTAAGATGGAGAAATATAAGTAATAAAAAACATTAACCTCCTTTGATAAATGTTTTGATTGATATGCATTTTTGTAATCTTACTTTTAATAAATGCAAACGAAAGTACTTTTAATACTAATATACTGGTGACATAACACATCTTCTTACGGTATTTTGAAATGGTTCCATTTTTCATTTTAGGTGGAATTTAGAAATGTTTCCAATTTTGCCATGTCCAATATTTCAATGAGCCATTTCAATTTCAATGAGTCATCTTTTTAAATATTTTTTGGAGAAGTTATATTTTTTCAAGTGCTAAATGTACTCATTTTTATGCGATAATAACTCCGATCGGCCTTAAACTGTATTTATTCAATATAGTCGTCATCATTAAAAATATAAAAAGAAATAATTTCTTAGAATACGCTGCTTTCTATTTATAAATAAAACGGAATGGAAATATAGAAAAAGGGGTATAATATTTCAAATAAGACAGTTAAAAGTAACAAAAAAGTCTTTTATTTTTACTTGTGATTCTAAGTTTGCCCCTCTCTTTTCCTGAAAGGTGGGAAACCACATACAAATGTGTATTTTTGTTTAATGATTGATTGGAAAATACCAGTCCACAGGTCCCTTTAGTTTATTTATAATTTACGCTAATTATTCTAGCTCAAGTAAATACATTCACATACATTATACTCTTTAATGAGCCAGTAGTGGCCCATGGGAAATGTTCTTCTAAGAATTTCTAGAGTTTGTATATCCTACATACGACAGAGGTACTATAGGTAATGTAAAAAAAAAAAAATCATCAGTCTTCCAGCTCCCTTTGGTACAAACTGTTTTCTGCAAGTCTATAAATTCGCCTCCTTCTCCAGAGATTTCTCGTATTGTGCCCCCTCCCCCTGGCCAACATACAAGACAGACACGAAGGCAAAGAGATCAATCCAATTATCTCATGATTGAAATGCCTAGAACAGAGGGCTTGAAGAACAGCTTCATTCGATGTTGCATTCGATTTGGATCGATCTTCTTGAAGATGTTATAACAAAAGTTCACTGTTGACTCCTTCGAAAGGAGATTCAACCTCGTGATTCAACCATGGAGATCTAAAACCTCGTGATGGAGTAATGTAAAAGACTAGATCAAATCAAAAATTTAAATATACCCAGCACGTGAATTAAATTTTTTTTTGAAAGATTGAAGTTGAAATTCACAAGGAGTCTTGATATGGTCGATTCCTCTTCTACTCAGCAACTTGTTCTTGCTTTGATAAATGTATCCGTTTTTTGTTTGTTTTACAGGCTTTTGACCTATGCTGAGCTAGACTTGACACCAGTGACTTGGAGGAGGGTTGTCCTCGGAGCTATTTTACTTGCATCTAAGGTTTGGGACGATCAAGCCGTTTGGAATGTTGATTACTGCCAAATTCTGCGTGATATTACTGTTGAAGATATGTAAGTATTGTGTTTCCAATTTTATTGTTATCATACCCTTCTCTAAAGACACTTTGGGGGTTCTCATCCTTGCATTCTTTTTCCACCGGCCAAATACAACCTTTTGAAATAAACTCTAGCGAGACACAGGAAACTCCAAAAGATTAGTGTTTTTTTTGTGTGTTTTTTTTCGGCGTTGAACACTGAGGATAGCATGGTGGAGATTTTTGCCGAAATACCCGCTTTGTCTTTTCGCTTTCCTTCCACTGGCCAAAAATCACCGGCGTTTCTCGGTTTCTGCGTTTTTTAATATTTTTTTGATTTTTCTATTTTTCTATTTTCTATTATTTATCTTCAAAAAGGGGATTAAGGCGATTACCTGGGAAATTCACTGATTGGCATAGCCGCGAAGATTTTTGCAATAGTTGTCATAAACCGTTTCAGAAAGGAAGGAGAGCAAAGGACAAGAAAGAACCAGACTGGCTTCCGCTCAGAGATGGGGTGCGTTGATCATATTTTCACTTTGCGACACCTCTTCCGCCATAGATTCATTCACGAACATGACACCATCAGAATCTTTCTCGACTTTGTTGCCATATTTGACTCTATGTTCCTGCCTATCCTTGGGTAGATAATACGTGAAGATTGTGTCCCAACTAAATTAGTCAACCTGCTCATACTTATTATGAAGATACTCTCCGAGTATATGGTGAAATGTTAGAACTTTTTGAAATAGAATATGGTGTTCGCCAAGGCTGCCAAACGTACCCAATTCTTTTCAATTTCGCAGTAGATCGGATTGTGAAGAAACCTTTTTTCAAAAGTACGCGATGGATCACGCTGGAAATAATATAAACTTTATCATAAATGTCATTGCTGGGACATATAGGATGCTATAGCGGCACACAGGGCTGGGGACCCACCAGAAATGAGTTCAAGGAGCACCCCCTCCACCCCCCCCCCCAAAAAAAAATCGGGCCTGCAAAATGTACTTTTTCATGTTTAATTTTCCTCACTAATACAGGACCTGTAGAGCACGTTAATTGAAATGGCAGTACTTTACACACCATAAATTATGGAGATGAGTAGGAAAACTGAAATGGTGTTCCATCTTCTCGATTTTCATAAATGAACGATTGTTTAAACAAAAATAGTTCTGTTATAACCTTCGAGATATGAAGAACATTAAATATTACATCAAAAGCAACAAATTTCTTCCATTTCTACATTCGAAAAAGAAATTATCGCGTATATTTGAAAAAAAATCTTCACAATCCGATTGCGTGATATTTTCAGCCGAAGAAGGCGTTGGTGATCTCGAATATAATGATGGAGGTACTCTCCTATCTGACTCAGCACTGATAGTGGAAGAAATGATAAAAAGAGTGGCGGCTACAGCAGATATTGCAAGTGTCGCAATCAGCATTTCGAAAACTAAATATTTATCGACTAAGAATGATACCAACTCTTTTATACATCTTAATAGAGATTCTATTGACAGAGTCGAAGAGTTCAAATATCTAGGAGCACTTATGGATGCTAAGGGTGGAGCATCGAATGAAGTCCAAGTTCGGATCGGCAAAGTCTGGTGTGCTTTAGGGCAAATGCGTACGTGGTCGAGACGAGAAATTGAGCAAAAAACAAAACTCAGATTATACTCGGCGTGCGTACGCTCTGTAATCTTATACGGCTGCGAAGCCTGGCCACTGAAGGCAGGGGAAGAACGACGACTAGATGTTCTGGACTGGAAATGCATGGAAAGGCTATTTTCAACATCAGACGGTCGCAACAAATCAGCAACCACGGGCTCATGAAGATGTACGAACAAAAACAGACAATGTCAAGTATAATCAAGAATTGCCTTGTAATGTAACGTCCAGAGGAAACCCTAAAACGCCAGGTCCTTGTTTCAGTGCCTCACTCCTCTTGGAAGAAAAACTGAGAGGCCAGACCAAATCATTAAAAAGGGCGCCGAACCACTACGCGGGTTTTGAAAATATGGCTAGTTGTGAAACAAGTTGTGGTTTATTCGAATTGAGGTCATAGTATATTTTGATGTTTAATATGTTTTAAATATTTTCTTGACCATCCATCTAAGAGATAAAACAAATATGCTTCATATACACAAAAAAAAAGAATCTATTCCTCAACTATTTCTTTGAGTGAGAAAAGACGTTTGTATTTTGAATATGTTTAAAAAGCGTTTAAAAAAATATTTAGGATGTTTGAGTATGTTAAAATGTGTAAAGACGTTTTCAAATAGCTCATGACCCGATTAATGTTTATGAAACCGGATTAGCACTATCGATAGGAATTCCTTAGTTTGAGGGGATGGAGTACAAAAAACAATTTTTCTAAAACTCTCATTTTTATAATAACTGTCATTTAAACTCTATTTTAGTTACTCTAATCATATTTTGTTCATGGTAAGATTAAAATTTGAATCGTTTTAAGGAGCTTAGTATAGCGCATTGGCCTAATTAGTTGAACTAGCATATGCAGGCAGCAATATAAGCGGTGATGTAATGGAGTGTACCTTAATCATTGTATTTGCAGGACCATATCTTTATATTAAACTTTAGAAAGGTATATATATATATATATATATATATATATATATATATATATATATATATATATATATATATATATATATATATATATACTAATTATATAGTAAATATATTAAGTTAAAGTAAATATATATATGCTAATAAAAACCCAAGTACTTCAGCGTCACGTCTGGAAGCCTTAATTGACCGGAAAAGAAAGAAAAAAACAACAAACAATTAGATTAAATAGCTAACACATACTAAAAAATCGCATAAAAAGATAAGGAAAAAATTTATGCTAAAAAGAGAAAAAGAGAATTACTCACATCTGATACACTAAACAAATGCTATTTTGTTTAAAAACAAAAATAAAGTATATCAGATAGGAATTTTTCGTTTTTCTTTGTTTTTATACCATTGGTGTTTATTTCTCCCATATTTTTATGTTTTTTTTTCAATATTCACTGTATTAATTAAAAGTGCTACACATTATCATATTTGCATTTCATTTTAATTATACTTGTAGGGTGGCATTTTTATATTAAATTTTAAAAAACGTTTTGAAGTTAAAAAAAGAGAGTTTTTTTTCTTAATCTACCGGGGTCTCCGAAACTTCAGCTGGCCAATTTTCTGTTGACTTCTGGAAGAGAGTGATTGTATGATGCCTTTCCTCAAAGTGTTCATAGCCTAATATTTTCTTGTATTTTTGGGTCTATGCTAGGAAGTTTGTTCAATTTTGTGAAAAAAAGATTGGAACAAAAGTTTAGATAAAGAATAATATGTAGACAAGAAATAAAATACGAAATAAACAAAGAGCACACATAAGTCAACTTGAGTCAAACTCCAAGATCTTTATTTCGACGAAGATACGTTTTTGAAGATGGGATTGAATACTGCAAATTGTCTTCCTTTAAATGAAGATTTGAAACCAAAGCTGGGCTATAGGAGTAAAAAGTTTAATTAGAGAAGAAATAGGAAATTACATCCTATATTTTTACTTGGTCTTCCTGCTATTTTGGTATATTGTGTTTAATTTTTAAGGAATAAAGATAAGAAAATTATAAAGATCCTCCAGGGGCATTGCTGGCCCACAGGGCGTCGAATTGACGTTTCAGTTGCTGGGTCTTTTTCACAGGGACCAGTGGCAAGTTTGTCTGCCAACTTTGCTGCAGTAGCGATCAAACCCTGCGCTGTATGTCAAGCATTTGGTACAACAAGGTTAGGGGAGGAATAACGAGTAGCAAACTACATTTCTTCTTCCTGTTACTATAATATATCTGCCATTTTAAACCTGAGAAAGAATTGCCTGAACTCGTTTGCTGAGTTGCGCTCAAGGGCGGAGGGACCAGGAGGGTTATTTATGTTTATTCACACTTCGATCCTTTTTATTTACATTACTATGCTGATTCTCCCTTTAGAACAGATGAGTAACCGCTTTTTATCAATTACCTCAGACGTCTGAAAAATGTCAGATCATTTAGGCGTAACTGTGGGGATGTTGTGTATTTTTATTAAAAGAAAAGAAAAAAAAGAAAAATTTGTTTAGCTGCAGATACCTGAATTCTAATTTTGATCTAGATCTAAAACCTGAATCAAAATTCAAATGGTTGCAATTGTATTTTACTGAAGAGAAACTGCTGAAGTCTGGTGTTTTCAGTACTCAGAGGAATCGGTCTATGAAAATATTTGAAAATTTTTTCGCCGATATTGTACACTATTTTTGATATACCGATACTAAAAAAATTTTCATGGATATCTTACTGCATTTTTGGATATACCGATCTTAAAAAGTTTTATTCACATATTTACTTATGGATTGACGTGAAACACTTAGCTTAAGAAATATTAGTGAACTATATGAAAGCTATATAAAACCATAATAAAAGAGAAAAAAGGGAACAGAATATTGATAAGAACTACAGATGAATAGTGAAACATCTAAGGGTGGAAGGTTATTAGACAATGTTTTGGAGAATGATTCAAAAACCCTCAAAATGTTTCTTAAGACCTAATTGTACAAATTTTTGTGATGTGGGTGTGCTATTGAGTGATTATTTATTTTTATTTTTTTTTTTAAATATAGTAAAAATGGCAAATGATTTAGCTGCAGGTAACTGAATTTTAGTTTAGATCTAAAACCTTAATCAATTTTTTTTTTTAATTTCTTGCTCTATTTTTGGAAATAGGTATCTTGATTTTTTTTTTATTTTGCTTATTGATTAACATATATATTGTATACATAAAGAAATAAATGCGTATATAAAAATAAATACATGTATATATACTGTATATAAAATAATATTGTTTATAAAATATCAAAAAAAAAAATATTAAAACTGTATAAAACCACAAGAAAAGGAAAACAAATGGGAGCAGAATATTGAATACATCTAATAACGCTCCGAGTTAAACATGTAGGAGTGGAAGGTTATCAGACAAGGGTTTCGGGAGACTGGTTCAACAACCCACAAAATTCTTTTAAAGGCCTAATTGTTCAAATTTTTGTGATGTGGGTGGTGCTGTGGACTATTTACGATACGGTATCCCTTGATGACTGTTCGTAAACTTTCGTTTAGAAAACTTCTGAGATTAGTGGTAAAATTAACCAAAGTTCAGATTTATTTTTATTTATTTATTTTATTTTTCTCCCACACGATACATAAAGTAAATATGGTGGAGTAAGAAACTGAAAATTCCTGATATAATAAAATTCCTTTATTGGTGTAAGGATTCTGTTTTTAGCGTTTAAGAACATCGCAGCTATGATACAGCTATTTAAGAACCGAATTTTGCTACTCACTGCTGTTAATTTAATTAAAAATGTAAAAAATAAAGATAAAGATGTTGCTTCTTTCTTCTAGGAATGAATTAGAGAGACATTTTTTGGAATTCCTCCAGTTTAATATCAATATACCTTCAAGTGTCTACGCCAAATACTATTTCGATCTTCGTACGCTAGCCGAAGCCAACGAACTCAATTTCCCTTGTGAGCCATTGACAAAAGAGAAGGCTACCAAATTGGAAGCCATGTCCCGAATGTGTGAAGATAAAATCACCAGTGATGGCCTACAAATTGGCCTAAAACGTTCAAATAGTATGGACAATGTCAATGTCTCTCGACGAAGTATTGCTATTCTCTCTTGAAATTCCTGTGATAAGACTTAAATAATTATTAATTTTTTAAAAAATAATTAATTAATTTTTTGATAATTAATAATTTGTATTTTTTGAAAAATTATTTGAAGACTCGCTAAAGGCGTTTTGGGTCTTTATATGGTAGTAAACTATAAGTATCCCTTAATCGCTTAATAGTAAGTTATCTCGTTGTAATTCATAAAAGATAACAACAAAAACAATCTGGCAACTTGTCAACTGAAACGCAGCTAGGGGAATAACAACATTAAACACGTTGTACACATTGCTTATTTACAAACCCCTGAAGGTATGTCGCATTTATCAATCACTGTTTCTTTTTGTTCTCAGCAATTAATTTCGCATATTTTTTCCATTTTCGAAAAGATTGGAGTTTTTGCTTAAATATGATGTTACTTATCTCAGTAATCCTGTATTTTCCGGGGTTAGGAGGCGTAACCTATTCGCCAATTTTTGCCAATCTTATCGGATAAGAAATTTTGGAATGTTCAAACGATAAGCAGTGGAAAATGATTTCTGAGTCATAGCAATATTTTCGGTACTGTGCTCCATATCAGAGCTGTAGTTAGGTTTTTCTCAGGCAGGAGGTGGGAATGTAAAATTTGCCCTCTCCTTGCTGCACCATCACTACTGTAAATATTACAGTTTTTCCCATAATCACAACAATTCTGGTTTGTTCTGTTGCCCCTCAGGCGTGCTACCTGGCCCGCCCCCTAGATTCGGCCCTGTTTTATACGCATGTATATATGTGCACTGGAACTGTTGGAGTGAATCATTGGGCAAAAGCAAATTGGGACTTCCAATAATAATGTTTGTTATTATGTTTTTTAATATTATAATTGACGACCCGAAAATATATTTAGGCCGAAATTATGTGCATTTTTGCATTGGTAAATAATATGTTCTTTATTATGTTGGTAAATAATATCATAGACCTCACTGCCTTTCTATTTATACTTAAAATAAAATGAAAATATTGAAAACGGGTAAAATTTTTAATAAGACATGCAACTTTTCAAAAATAAAAAAACTTTTTGTACAAATAAGAATAAAGTTTGAATGTTTTGGCTTCACATCAAAAGCCTTTACCAACGAGAAAACAACAATTAATAGCTGAAATACATTAACAGAAAAACTCGATACGAATACGATAATTCATATCGGGAAATTACTAAAAACAAGGATAAAAATATAGCTTATGAAATGCGAATTTCTTTTGTTTTCTTTTTATTTGCTCATCATTTGTTTTTTTTTCTCGTCTTTTCGTTTTAATTAGTTTAAGTTAGTTTTTTTTCTGTTGATAAATGCTCTCGGATGTGAAGCCGAAACATACAGGTTATCCTATTTCTCAATATTTTCATTTCATTTTAATTATAATTTTTTGCCCAAAAACTTCTTTACTATTGATTTGCCAAAAGTTTAAGGGAGATATAGGTCTACATGAGCATGACATCAAATAGTATCTTACTGCAAAAAGACCCAAAATGGCTTTAGTGAGGCTTTAATGACCTAACAAGTTTTTTGGGGGGTTTAATTGTAAAAAGCTGTGGTAATTTTTCACTATATTGTTCAGTCATTTATTTTCTTTTTATATAATTTCGAAGTGCCCTGTGTTGTATTGTTTGTGCTGTGGTGTCAAAATTCTTTAAAGTTATTAAAGTTCCTTTGTACAAGTTGCTTCATTTTCCCACTGGAGTAGGCAAAACGATGGCCAAACATGAAAATATTTACAGGGATGGGGGTGATTTTGTGCTGTGACTCTAGGAAAACATATTTAACGTTGTTCGAAAAGTAATAATTACACCCTTTTAGGGACTTTCAACCAGTCTGAAAACCGATGAAAACCAGTCTGAAAATAGGAATTATAGAAAAAATATGCTTATTTTTCTTCTTTTTTTGGAGGGGCCGGGCGATTCGAGCCAGGAGGTTCAACGAGTATATACCGAGCATGCTAGCACCAATAATCGTGATTAATGAAATTTTGATGATGGTAGTATCTTATAGTTTGGGACTGGGGACATTACTGATATCCAGATCTTTGAATTAAATTACTTTGTGTTTAAATTGGAATCAAGTCCTAGTTGAACGTCTCTTATCAAGCTATAAATTTGTTTTTTTGCAAGAGAAAAACGCGATTCAGAAAAAAAAATGACAAATGAAAAAAAAAATAATGTCATAGGTGAGTTTTGGGAGAAGCCGGTGATTTTTGGAGCTCTGACAATTTTCTCCGTAATTAGTTGAAACTTGCTTATTATTCGGCTACTTTTTAAAGTTATCGTGAAATTAAATCCCCAACGATTTTTCTAGGATTTTGACTATTTTTGTCATGTTTACAGATTGTTTTTAGATCTGTTTGTGTGTCTTACCCCTCTCTAAATTTTCTGGAATTTTATATCAAAGAAGGGAAAAAGTTTTTGTTTTATCAGAAAATTTTTGAACTTTAAGCCCCTATACGCCCAAAGGCAAACCCTTCCATAAACCTGGAGCAAGTAACACTTTACATTTATCTAAAAAAGAAGGTGAAAGCTGGCATAAAGGAAAAAGCCAAAGAGAATAAAAGTGGGATCTACAGCGATTTAACATAATACCGGGTATATAACATCCGGTTAATTTATAACATCAATTTAACATAATATGCGGTAAACTGGCGCCACTAAAAGCGTAGCGTCTGATGAATTTTCTAACAAAAAAGAAATTTTTAAAGAAAATTGGATAGTTGATAATATTATATGGTTAAAGCTGAAATTTCTGTGAAAGAGATAATGAATGCGCATTTTTTTGGTTCCCAAGCATAATTTTGAACCAAAATTTAGTCTGTACAGAGTAGGCTTAGGTTAGCTGAGAAAAATTATGGAAGATCAAGTAGGCTAGTTGACTTTAAGCTGTTAGGCCTACTGGTAACAGCATCAGCCTCCCCTGTATTTTAAGTACCTGAAAAGACAAGTATACAGCAGTTTTGGCTCAAAGAAAGGGGTAAGATGCTAGACGAAGTTGTGGATTTCTCTTTTGGACAATAGGACTAATTTCCACTTTCATAAGTTTCTCCTATTCTCTGAAAAATTCTGTGGAGTTGGTGGAGCGTGTCCACAGGATCAAAATTTGTGTAGATAGACGGTTGTATGTAAAGAACGGATATAACAGTTGTGTTTGATTTGACAATTCACCCCAAAACGGGATAGATTGAGATACGTTTCTAGCCCATCACTTGAGGTGGATTGCAACTCTGGTTATGACTCTTATCAACATAGAAACAATTAAAATTATGAGCTTAGCCGATGAAAACATGTAGGAATCTATGAGAGGGGGAGGAGGGCAGAAATAAAACAGAAGAGAAGATGTAGGCAAATAATATTTTTTTCTTTATATTACGTAATCGTATCAGCTAACCATGTCGTTCAAGCGGATTTTATTTGCAATAGAGGGGAGTATTTCTTCCTTTTTTCAAAGTTTGCTCTACTATTTAAATTGTCAGTTTGATACTCTTATAGGGTTTATTTTTTCCCAAAAAGATAATTTAGAGAAAATTCCTAACCTAACTGACGATACCTTACTTCAGTTGAGTCAATATGACCAAGTCCATGCCTTACAATTTATAAGGTCTTAACGTTAAAGCTTTTAAGTGAGTCTAAACTTAATATACAGTTAGATGGACTATCTTAAAGTAAGAACTAAATGAAATAAAATGTCGAAACCCTTTCTTATGTCATTATACCCAAAATAATGTTTTAGAGTTGGATTTGGATAAAAAAAAAGAATAAGGGATTAGACTTAACAGTCCCTAACGGCGATGCTGATCTCCGTTTCTTGGCCCTTCAGCCAGGAAGTGCAATGGGGGGTTGGGGGCCAACCATCCTGTGCTTTCGCACACCCTTCCTGTTTCCCTTCCCCAGATTTCTCCAGGTACCCATTTAGAGCTGGGTCGACTCTGGCTGAGCTTACAAAGTCACACCACTGACCCACGTCCCAAACTAAATGATTGGGTACGCCAGGATTCGAACCCTCGCCCTCTCAGATAAAGGGTTCTGAATCCAGCGCACCAATCCACTCGGCCAGGACGGCCGACTGGATATGGATTACTAACAACTCAACCCATTGCAGCACCAAGTCGCAGCGCCAGTGCCGAGCATCAAACTCATTACGAAATAGACTTTCTGTGTTAATTAATACAATCCATTAAATGAATGTCCATCATAATCCCCTTTTGAATCGTTTATTATAACCCCTTCCCACCCTGTTCTAAGGATTCTATCTTAAAACCCACTAGACATTGAAACACATATAAAGCTAAAATTACAGGAAAATTTCCAGAAGAAGATTGGGACTCAACACAATAACAAATCTTCGGGCCATGGACTCGGTCAAATTAGTCTCTGAACTGTTCACTTATGAGACATGAACGCAGATAACGCCAAAAACCACCTTTAAGTCAGGTAAATAGAAATAAAAGAAAGTCAATTTTGTGTCTTTTAGCCATTGTTAATTCGCAATCAGAACATAGCGAATATTTTATATTTGATATAATCATCAGGCTGAGATAAGGTAAAATTGATTTAAAACATTAGACAAGGAGCCAGCCGTGATGACCTTTTACTGAGTATTCTAAGCCTTTAACGAAGGTAGATGTGAGCCGTCAGGATAAAGCAAGCAAAAAAGGGACACCCGAGTCTTCACCTTCCAATTATTGATTTGATAGAAACAGTTTAATTCCGAAAAGGCTCTACTTAAAAGTGTTATAAAGTGGAATTATCCCTCTTTGGTTGAACCCTAAAGAATTATGATAATAGAAAGGGGCATATCCGAGAGGTGGGATGACCAGCCCCATTCTCTTGAATATTATTATGATACAGACTGTCCTAAATAAAAAAAAAAGTAAACACGGTATTTTGACAACGTGTGCATGTAGGTACTGCACTAACGATGTTTCTTGACTGCTGTAAGGTCCTTGCATCGCCCTGCCGTGTCGAACTACAGCCGAACTTGAACTCTGGGTCCCATATTACCAAGCTGAGATCATACCTAATGTCCCACCACAATACGCATTTGCTAATTTCGAAAGTCTTTTTTAATTTTGAAAGTCTTTTTTGCATCATTAAGCGAAGTTTGTCGGATCTTTCACCTTCCCTTTATAAATCTAACGACAACTTCATTGCAATAAAAATTGGAGATTGTGTGCTCATCAATGTTTACCTGCAATGTGACCAAGAACACATTGCTTCCCTCACTCGATTTACCAGCGCGTGCACCTCTGTGAAGAATCTTGTCAAAGGCATAGAAAAGCGTGGCTACAAATGGCCTTTTATCCGTGATTTCAACTGTGATGTGCTTAACCAGTCCACGCGTGCTGACCTATTGCTTAGATTTCCTCCTAAATTATTATCGAATCGTGGAAATAGACCTCCATTACAGCTACATTCATAATAATGGGGCTTTATCTAATACTGATGATTGTATTTGCTCTACTACTACATCTACTACTACTGCTACATCTTGTTCGACAGTGCGCGTGGAAGAAGATGAACGCGATTATGACCACTTACCCATAGCCATTACCCTTTTTGTGAATCAAAATAGCCATAATTTGGCATGCACAAGTGCAAAGAAGTGGTATTACAAAAGGGATTAGTCGAATGCTAATAATGTTTTATATATTACTACTCTAGCCGGACTCCTCGCTTATGTGCAAGTCCAATTTTACCTGCTATGTACTGGTACTTTCTTATCTCTAGCTCGTTTGGATTTGAATATCTATTATTACCGTATCATTGAATGCTTAAAACGCGCTGAAGAAGTTGCTGTGCCTCTGATCTGAGTGTGTTCTAATACCCGTAGTTCTGCCTGGAAGGAAGATCCTGAATTAAAATCCGTCAAGAACCGTGCTAAATAGTGGCTGACCATTTGGATCGCCTGCGGCCGACCAAAGAGTGGCCATGTATTTGATTCAAAACAAAGGTTTAAGCTGCATTCTAAATGGTATTTACGTAGCGTTCGCTACAACGGCTCTGAGTTTCCTAAAGATGCAACTCACTGGAGACGTGTAATCAATTCAACCAAGATGAATTGTCCTACTGACAGTAGTGTTTGTATTTCTACTTACGCTTGGCTGAATCATTATAAAGGAATTTTTGATGCAATTAGTTATAATGTGCGGTTTTTTTTTCACAGATCTTTGTTCTAAACTCTTGACCACAAATGTCCAACAAAAACACGTTATTCCTGTTTCCCTTGTGGCTGTTCTAAATGGTGTAAAGCAACTTAAATAAAAAAGAGTGAACTCTGATGGTATTTGTGTGAATCACTTGAATTTAGAGTCAGTTGCTTTGATTTCGCATTTACAATTATTTTTCCAGATGTGTTTGTCATCTTCCGTTGTTGCTGATTCATTTTTATGCGGAACTGTCATTTCTCTTCTGAAACGCGGAAAAGCCCCCTTGAATTGCAGTTCTTATAGATCAATCACAGTTGCCTGCAATCCAAGTCAGGTATTTAAATATATTCTTCTGCTATATATCAATACAAACTGTGACCTTGATGTGAATCAGTTCGGATTCAAATCACGTACTGGTTGTCAACATGCTCATCGCGCATTAGCTACTCTAGTATATGATGCTCAGGCCAACGGTCATGAACTTCACATTTGTACCCTTGACTTAGCTAAGGCATTTCATTCTATTCGCCATGTCCAGCTTTGGCATTCTCTCGCTGTATCAGGATTTAATTCTTCAATTATTTTATTATTGTGTTTTTGGTATGGTGATGCTTATGTTAGACTGAAGGTGTAGTCACGTGTTTTTGGAAATATCCCTGTCAAGTCAGGCGTTCGTCAATGTGGAGTATTATCCCCATATTTATTCAAAATGTGCTTTAATCATGCGTTGATTAATATCAAATCTGCATGTTTCCTAGACTATACCAATATCTCCTACGTTGCTTACGCAGATGATATATTGTTGATTAGCAGAACGAGACCAGGCCTGGTCCACTCAGTTGATCTCGTTTCTCGTCTTTTTTTCTGATATCGGATTGACCCTGAATGTTGATGTGAGTATCAGGCATTCAACGTAAAATCACCAGCTACAGTTTTTGCACTGCCATGTGGATCTTATTCAATTCAATGTGTGAATGTTATCAAGTGGCTTGGTATCCATATTTGCAGTACGCTCTCTGGGCTCCGTGTAAAAGCTCTTGTCAACATTAAACAAAAGCTTCAGATAGGCTACGGGACACTCGTCGCTAATCGTGGTCGTTACTCACGTCGAACACTCGCCCGTCTTTATAGTACATTTTGTGACCACTCCGTTTTATTTATGTCTGGTTTTTATCCTCTGCTCCAGAAGAAGCAACTAAAATCAATTGGAGTGATGTATTTTCGTTACCTAAAATATATTCTTTATTTGCCTCGTTCTTACCGTAATCATGCCATTGTTAGTAAATATGGTGCTACGGATATTACTGAGTCATTTGAAAGATTAAATACTGTTTTAGTTGATAATGCTGTTTTTTCTCTAGGTTGTTTTTGACCCGTTAATTAGATTGTTTTGCCGTTAGTAATTGTGCATTATATTTGTGTATTTTGAAGTTTCTGTATGTTTCTTTTGTCCTAGTACTCCGCTTGAGTTTGTTGTTTTGCAGCGGGTTAAAGATAGATTATTATTATTATTATTATAAGAAAAAGTTAAAAAAACTGAAAACTGGCTCTTTAAAATGCGCGTTAGCCTGGTTATTGTGATTTCATTACCTTTTTGTTTTCCCTAAGACAATTTTATAATGTTAAGTGAAAACTACAAAATATACGCGTTTTTGGCAGTAGCACCCCCCCCCCCCCAACAGGATGTCTGGGTAAGTCTAGCGTTAACTTAAATATAAAATATTGGACGTGAATAAACTATTCAAGTCTTTCATTTAATAAATAGCTTTCTTGATGCAAGAGCCAAGACTGGGAACAAGATTTTTCGTGAACTCCCCTCTATGAATTTTTTGAATTGAACTTCTAATATCAAGTCAAACACAAAGACAGAAAAATAGCGCATTGTATCACTTTGAGTTATCGGCCCCAAGATTTTGCCCCCCCCCGTAATAAACTGATGCTAACATGTCAGGGTCAAGATAAACTATCTAAAATAAGGATAAATGGAGAACAAATAGTTTTGAGCCATTTATTTTCAACAATAAACGATTAGATACTCCTTTCTCTTTATGGTTTCTTTCCATATTTCTGGAAATTTTTGAATTTTTTTGGATTAAATCCATACGCTTTAAGTCTATCATCACTTAGGCCCATACTGAAATCTTCTTTCTTCTTTTTTTTAATTCTTTTATTCTTTTGTGACACTTTTTGCAGTTTGTCCTTCTTTATATCGGCTTCAATAGAAGGTTTTACTTTAACAGACTCAGCTGATTCACTTATCACCTGATCTTCTACATCAGATCGCTCCAGTTTTTTCTTGATTTTCTTCTTATTGTTGCAAATTCCAGCAGAAATAATTTTATTTTCAGAACTCGGTTCAATAAACTTGGCAGCATTTTTATTTTCCAATTTAGGTTTATTTTCAACAACGTTTGCGATTTTTTCTACTAGATCCATTTTCACTTTTAGGTTGTCTGTATGTAAATCTATCTCCCCCTTTTCACCCTTTTGTCCCTTCTTTTTCTTTTTCTTCTTCTTTTTCGGTGGCTCTTTCGGGTTTTCATTTTCCCCCGTTATCATTAATTCTTCTGAAACTGATTGGTCTTTCTTCTTCTTCTTTCTCTTTTGCCGTTTTTCTTCTTGCTCTTTTTCCAAGATTTCGTCGACGTTTCTATAAGAAAACCAAGCTTAATTAAATATTTGAAGACAAGAAGAAGCAAGTCATTTGTATTTCAAGGTCCAAAAGAAATATAAAAAAAAAGAATCAGAGGGGAGAGAGAAAGAGAGAGAAAGAGAGAAAGAGAGAAAGAGAGAGAGAGAGAGAGAGAGAGAGAGAGAGAGAGAGAGAGAGAGAGAGAGAGAGAGAGAGAGAGAGAGAGAGAGAGAGAGAGAGAGAGAGAGAGAGAGAGAGAGAGAGAGAGAGAGAGAGAGAGAGAGAGAGAGAGAGAGAGAGAGAGAGAGATACTGAAAGTGACTTACTCTTCAAAAACAGATGGCAATATTTTTTTTTTGAATAAAATATTGCTCGCCTTCTTCCTGAATGCCATAACGTCCATTTCTTCTTCTTCTTCAGCTCGGTATTGACAAGTTTTCTTGACACTACACCATTTATTCAACTCTTTTTCTCGCGCAGCAAGAATCTAAAAACCAAAACGATAATTACGGCTGAATAATATGATTCTGGACTTAGGGACACATGCAGCGAGGGGGAAGAGAAAGGGCTCAGGGCTCGGTCCCCCAAAATCATAAATTTGATTTAAAAATGTGGGTACTTCTTATTTCAATTATCAAATAAAATTAGTTTTTTTTTAATATCGGCCCCTTCCCCCTTTTTTTATTACTGACACCCCCCCCCTACAATAAAAAATACTGCGAACGTGTTTGATTGGACTAAAAAACGTTAGTGAATATCGGGAGATATTTTCACATTCCAATTTCGGAATTATATTCACATTGCCAAGATGCCACGTAATACGGGACTCACGAGTTCGAACTCAGCTATAGCAACACACATCAGGGCCGACACAAAGACCTTATCAAACAGTTCATGGCAAGGAACTGTAAGTAAAAGGCGATACAGCTTAATTAGTAACCGAAACTCTAAGAAACGGAGTCCTGATAGCAATGGATACATCAAAAGAATCAAATTTCGATGCGTATTCAAGATATAAAATTCATCAAGTTTAATGTTAACCATCATAAGCTACGAGCCTGAGAAAATTTGCCCAATTTTTGAAAGAGGGAAACACCCTTAAATCATCGAGTGATCTTAATGAGAATCAGATCATCAGATTCAGCATATCAGAGAACCCCTGAAAAGGTTTCACGTTCCTATACAAAAAAAAAAAAAAAAAAGTGGAAATTTTGCATATTTTTTTTTGTCAGAAACAAGATCATGGCTGCGTGTATATTTGTTTTTGCTTTTCCTAGGGGTGATCGTATCGAACCAAAGGTCTTATATGATCCAGTGACCAGGAGAGGGCTCATTTGAACGGAAACTAAAAGTTCTAGTTACCTTTTTAAGAGACCAAAATTATTGGAGGGCAGCTAGCCCCCCTTTCCACGCCTCTTTTTTCCCAAGGTCTTCCAATCAAAATTTTGAGATAGCTATTTTGTTCAGCATAGTCGAAAGATACGACAAATATGTCTTTTAGAATGAAGTAACTCTCCACAGCCCCCGGAAGAAGGGCTGCAAGCTATGAACTTTGCCCATTGTTAACATGTAGTATTGGCTATTGGCTATGTATACAGATATTCAACTGATAGATTTTTCAGTTATAAGTTTTTTTCAACTGAAAGGAAGGACCAACATTAAAACTTAGAACGAACAGAAATTCTTACGTATATAAGGGAGATTTCCCCCTCCTTAATATCTCGCTCTTTACGCTAAAGTTATTCCTAGAACATACACTAAAGTTATTCCTGACATAAGTAAAAATTCCTGTTTGTTTTAATTTTTAATGTTTCTCCTTACTTTTAGTTGAAACAATTTTTCTTTTTTTATTTAATTAGTAGCAAAGAAACGTTGTTAATCCAATACATACACGCAAAAAAGCCTACAAATTTCTCTGTTCTCTTTATTTTATAAATCCCTAACTTCATGAAATGAAAAGTGTTTCTTAAACCTTTGCCAGATTGAGACCCAATTACTGGGTCAAATATAAAAAAAGCCAAAAGAAAAGACAAGTATTAATGCTTCAAAAAGAAGGATTAGCTAAGATCTGTCAGGTTTAATTCTAATTTTAGATTTCTTGTAAGCGAGGTTTTATTTTCCGCGATAATCTAGACTGACTCCTCCAAATTTGTAAGATCAAGATCTACTTAACAGCCTTAAAAATGGGGAAAGAAGAGATGATTCTCTTACACTTTGCAGGGAAGTATAAATTTGACAATTCTAATTCTTTCTTTGAGACATTGAAAAACAAGAAACACGGAGAGTAGGTTTCCCTGCCGTCTTAATTTGTACCAACTAGACAAGATACTTATATCATTGTATTCATTAGTCTCATAACCGTCTATTCACCGAGTCAGAATTATCGTATATATATATATATATATATATATATATATATATATATATATATATATATATATATATATATATATATATATATATATATATATATATATATATATATATATATATATATATATATATACGTGTACATATGTATATGTATATATACATATTACATATGTACACATATATACATATATATATATATATATATATATATATATATATATATATATATATATATATATATATATATATATATATATATATATATATATATATATATATATATATATATATACATATATATATTTTGGATCCAGTGCTAGTGGAAATTTTTTTTTAGTTTTCTCCCCGACAGACCTTTACCCTGGTCCAGGTGTTTAACCTGATATTGTTAAATTTCATGTTCTTTCATGTTTTTGTTTATGTATTTATTGACCTATTGACCTTGGCATGTTTTTTGGACTTTGATTTGGATGTTGGTTTGCTTTGGATTTATTTTCAATAATTTTTAATGCAACAAAACACAAATATTAGCCTCGGAACTCGGAATGATTTTTTGTAAGTTAGTAAGTGTAAGAGTCGTTGTTTTCTTTGCCAAGATCATTTTATCCCACGGACTTCTGTTAAGAGTACATTGTATAATAACAATCTTGCTTGCAAGTTACGTGGTAATGTTAATTGTAGAACAACCGATGTAATTTACCTATTAGAATATAATAAATGCTGCCTACAATATGTGGGGGAAACAACTAATAATATATATAAAAGATTTTCTGGACACAAGACAACAGTTAATAATGAAAAAACTAATAACTATCTAGTTCAGCATTGTAATAATGGTAAATGTTCCATATCAGATATAACTGTTACAATTTTAGAAAATTTAAATAAAGAAGAGAAGAATAATAGACTACGTAAACAGGAGGATTTCTGGATCCATACTCTTGGTACAGCTTATCCTTTTGGGCTAAATGATCGTGTAGCAAAATATGGTGACATGTCTCAGGTTGTTGTTAAATGTATTGATGGTTTTATGGACCATCCTTCTTTTACTTGTCCTACTAAACGTAAAAAACGACCGAGAGGACATAGGAAAAATAATAGAAAAAATGAATTAGATTTACATATGCTTTCTATAGATCTATGCCAGTTACTTGAATCTAGGGGTATGATTTCTGTAATAAAATGTCTAAATAATTTATCCAAGAGGAATTTAATCAAACTTTTCTGGATTGTTAAGAATAATACAGCTCTTGAATATAATTTTAAAGTAATATGTGATACAATTTGCATTCTAACTAAAACGAAATTTATTTCAAAAAAGAAAAAGTTTGATAAGATTGGTAATAAGGATAACAGATTATATTTACCTATTAATTTTACTTGTAAGCAGATTGAAGATATTAATTTACCAGAAATTTTAAATCAGCGGGATGTGAAACAGGCCCTTCCTAGTAATTTGAATTATAATGACAGTCCAGTTTTAACTTATAAATTTTCAAAAACTATTGGGCAAATTATTTTTAATTATAATTTAATACTTAAAAGATTAGATAGTGATATAAATTGGAAACCGGTTTGTAACTGTAAGCAACTTGGCCCATTTGTCAATCCTATTTACAAACATGTTATAACAGGGGACTTGTCAATAATAAAGCAAGATGATCTTCAAATTATAATGAATAAAGGGGCTAATTTCCGTCTTTCTCATCATCTGAAACCATCGAGTGTTCTTGATGGCTTGGAAAATGATTTGGATTTATTTATTGATAAGTGGTGTAAGTAAGAGAATAAAAATAAAGAGAGTTTTCAAAGTTGGAAGAATTTAATTATTAGTAGAATAAGAAATAAAATATATTCTAACTTAAAAAATAGTAACACTAAATCATTATTTTATAATGCTAAGATTAAACGAGCAATTGCTAATCTACAGAATGAATTTGTAATTGTGCCAGTGGATAAAGCTAATAATAATTTTTCCATAATTTGTCAGAAGCTGTATTGTGATATCTTAAAAAGGGAGTTATGCACAACTAATGTTTACGAAAAGGTAAATTTAGAGGATGAGAATTTAATTGAAAAGACTAAAGAAATACTTTTCAGAAAATTTTAATATTAAAATAAACGACAATGATAAAAATTTCCCTTTCCTATATTGGACTGTAAAATTTCATAAGAATCCCCCTAAACCACGGTTTATTGCTGGAGCAGTTAAATGTCCAACCCGCATTGCTGCTACTGACCTCTCTTTAATTTTAAAGGAAATTGTTAAAAAAACTCAAAACCTATTGTTCTGGTATTAAAAATTTTTTGAATTTTAATCCATATTGAAGTGTTAATAATTCACTGCAGGTGATAGATTCTTTAACAATGGTTTCAGCTAAAAGAATTGAGTCTTCCGATTTTGCGACAATGTATACTAATTTATCACTTAATTTAGTGTTAGATAATTTAAAAACTGTTATCAAGAAATCTTTCCTCTTATCTAGTAAAAGGTTCTTAAAAATAGACACTTATAATAAAAAAGCTATATAGACAAATTGCTTTAAGACTACAGTTAACTTGAGATGTTACAGCTTGGATATGATTTTTCAGTTATTAGAATTTGTTTTATACAATACTTATATAAGATTTGGTGGTGATTTGTACAAGCAAATCGTGGGAATTCCCATGGGGGGGGGGGAATGCCAGCCCATTTATAGCTGACTTGTTTTTAAGTCAACTAGAATATAAATATATGATGGATAATAATAATCCAAATAACTTAAAACATGTTTTGTCAAATAATAAAAGATATTTAGATGATATTTTGGTCTTAAATTGTAAGGATTTCATTGATATTTCTAAAAATATACATCCATCAGAGCTTACTCTTGAACCTAGTCATGGCGCTGGTCATGAAGATCATTTCTTAGATTTAAATATTAATATTTCTGATAATAATAAATTAAGTTTTAAAATGCATAATAAACGGATGATTTTGATTTTGAAGTGATTAGTTTCCCATTCCCTGAAAGTAATATACACTCAAATATCACATATTCGGCGTTTTTCTCACAGTTACTTCGTTATGCAAGGATTTGTAGTAATTATATTGATTTTAAAAATAGATGTAAAATCTTAAGCCAAAAATTGATATTAAGAGGTTTTTCTACAAATAAATTAACTTGGCAATTAAAAAATTTAGTTTTCATTATAACGAACTTTTAAATAAATACCAAAAGAATTATCTGGAAATACTTAAAGAAATTTTCGGCTAATTTCGGAGGTTCGCGAAATGACGATGCAGCGCCATTTATTTTGAATTGTGATTCTAATAGAGCGGATTTTTTTTTTTAAATAGCCACATGGTAAAGACAAATTATATAATTGTTTAGTTCATTCAGGTTTTTTTCAAAGTGTTAATATTTGTGATTTGGTAAAATTTATCATATTTAGTTTACCTATTGTTGCTAAAAAGAGGAATATATTAACAGGATAATCTTGTTTTGGTGTTACTTGGTTGTTCTACATTTGCTGTTTTTTTTTTCATAGGCATGTATTTTGGGGGTGATACCTGACACGGGGATGCCATGGATATTCTGTGGTAGGCACAACACTTGACTGGGTAGAGAATATAAAGTGCCGAAACCCTATAGGCAAGTGTATTCTCCTGATGAGCCCTTGTGTTGGGTTGTTGCCTCTGAATTATTTGTCTTTATTGTTTATATTGTTTGGTAAATGACGACTTATACTTATTGACGACATGACTGCCTGTCCATGGATTATTCTTTATGGTTGATTGTGTATGGCTATGCTGTTTGACCTATGTGATTGTATGGATGTGTAGGGTTAAGGCCTCATTCAAGTGCTGGTCTATATTAATCACTAATTTAGGAAAACAGTCTTCCTTTTCTCCTTCTGTCTTTTTTTTTTTTTTTTTTTTTTTTTTTTTTTTTTTTTTTTTTTTGTGTTTGTGCTGTTGCATTGGTGATTTCTCTTTTCATGATATATATATATATATATATATATATATATATATATATATATATATATATATATATATATATATATATATATAAGACTTTTTCTTAGAGAAGGATTCAAACTTGCTGAAAAATTAGGAAAACTGTCCTTTTTTCAACGAACCCCCGTCCAATTTTCAGCGTGTTTTTAGTCCAAAAAACCGTGTCTATTGAATTAAAAAAAATAAATGATAAAACAAATCTCAGCTAAAACCAGTAGTAAAATTTCCCTTTTTCGCTGGTTTATCAAAATCATAGGAGGGCAGAAAAATAATACACCGAAACTAGTATATGCAACATAAAGCAGAAATGGAGTGTATCAAAGAATTTATTTCTAAGTTTCTAATTTTGTATCGAAAGTTTTATTTGGAAAATAATGCGTGAAATTGAAAAGGGAGTGCATTGATATTTTTGTAATTTCGATTTTCCAAAACAGTGCCAGAAGCGTTCAACATCGATTATATCGATACTTTGAAAACGTATATCGTTGTTACCGTGATGGCGAATGTCGGCTTTCACCGGTGAATGTCTGAAATCTCTTTTTTCTCTTTGAGTTAGACAGCGTTGCCTCTCAACTTTTCAAGTTTTATGCAAGGTTTAATGATGACATGTTAGTTTGGATTTTTAAACCATTTCTGAGATTTATAATCTCATTTAACCGAATGTAACCTAACCTAACTTTAACTTTTACCATCAAAGCCTACAAAAGACTGAATTCGCAAGACTGAATTCGTAAAGCTAATCAGATAGAAGCAGAGAAAAAGGAATTTGGGACATTCACCGGTGAATGTTGATATTAATCACATTTGGAACATTCACAGTACCATCGTCATAAATTCTAAAAGCTAAAATTGAGATACGCCTGTTTCCTAAACAACTCATTGGAGGAATTCAAAACAGCGGATATTAATGATCGATCGGCCTCAAATTTAATTGACAAGCTTTTTGTACTAGTTTCTTTCCTATTTCATGAAAGGAAAACTATTTTAGGAACTACTTTGGGACTATTATATACATGAACGGGAACTATTCTAAGAAAAGAAGAATTATATGCAGGTGTAAAAAAACAACAACAAAAACAGACCAATTATATGAAAATAAAGGGAACTCTAGAGAAATAGTAGTAATCTTTAAAATTACGGGAATTAGACAGAAAATATTAGAAATAGTAGAAAGGGTAAAGATTACGGAAATTTAGGCGAGTGGTGCGGGGAAGGGAGGTGCTGATCTAAAAGCCTCCTCTTGGTGTTTGCATGGCCTTATTTATTCTGTGGGTTAAAAGTTTGAACAGTTTTATTTTCTATTATTGTTCCTTTTTAAAGCGAGACTGTTAGTACAGATTTGTTTCAGACCCTGAGGCGATTCCTGAGAACATATGTGACACATACATTATTTAGTCTTATTTTTTATGTATAGCTTCTTTAGTTATTATCATGTCGACCAAGAAATTTTATTTAGAGCTATTCATTATAGAATGCCTGAAATACTGCGCCTTGTATCCGACGAATCTGAGCCCATTTGTTTAAAAGCGAAGAAATAGTTGATAATGTATTTTTATATTTATTCTAGAGGCTTGATTTATTTTCAATTTTTACGCACTATACTTATAAATATATTACGGTCAAAGGTATAGCAGAGCGACTATTCACTAATTCCAGAAAGATGTTCATCAAGCACTTAGTGCGGTGTGCCTTCTTTTGTAGGTAGTGCGACATTACCGTGTTTTCGTGTGTTTCACGTATTAGCTTGATAAATTACCGGAAGATCTGTGGATGCACTTATAGATAACGGTCATTAATATCGCTCCAAATCTGTCACTTAGAGGCTGAAGAGATTTTAGTACAAACACTCACCATTGAGGCCCCTACTTGGATCTTCCGGATTGGGGCCAGGAATTGCGGCAAATTGTCAGCAGCCATATTAGGCAATAAGGCTAAGGAATAACTTATGCAGAGGGACAATTGAGCTGGATGGTGAAAGCTTCTTAGAAGGAAGAATCACACCCAGCATTTTCTTGCGGGAGGATCGTTGCTTTTATGGTTCAGAATGTTAGCAAATCCGTTGGAAGTTCAAATCCCCCCCCAAAAAAACGGTTTTTGTAAATTAGTTCACGAAAGCTGCTCATTGTATTGACTAGTGGTGTTCAATGGCCTGAAGTATCTCGCAAGAAATGGTGGGTCTCGGAGAAAAGTTTTATTTACTCTGACCCCTCTAGGTAAATATTTCATGTTTCTTCCAGGCAATTTTAGCCAGAAATTGTTCGGCTTGCTTTAGTCATAAAACCACAAAAATCGTCCATTATTAGTAGACTTACCTTGGGTTAAAAAAAAAGAAGAAAAACAAGAGATAAGAGCTCATATGGTATGAGCTTTAACGAAATTCCAAGAATCAGCAGATTGATTTAAAAGGAAAATCAGAGGCTTAATGCCGGTTGTGATTTAAAATAAGAGCTCTGAGTCGCAAGGTTCTTCTAAATATCAAAATTCATTTAGATCCGATCACCCACTTGTAAGTTAAAAATACCTGAATTTTTCTAATTTTTCCTCTCCCTTCAGCCCCCCATATGGTCGAATCGAGGAAAACGACTTTATCAAGTCAAATTGTGCAGCTCCCTGACACGCCTACCAATTTTCAACGTCCTAGCACGTCCCGAAACTCCCCCAAAGAGAGCGGATCAAGTCCGGTTACGTCAATCACGTATCTACGACATTTGCTTATTCTACCCACCAAGTTTCATCCCCTTTTCTAAGATTTCCGGTTTCCCCCTCCAGCATCCCCCAATGTCAACAGATCCGGTCGAAATTTGAAATAAGAACTCTGAGACACGAGTTCCTTCTAAATATCGAATTTCATTTAAGATCCGGTCACCTGTTCTTAAGTTAAAAATGCCTCAATTTTTCTAATTTTTCCAAATTAACAACCCCTAGCTCCCCCAAAGAGAACGGATCCGTTCCAATTATGTAAATAACGTATCTATACCTTTGCTTATTCTTCCGATCAAGTTTCGTCCCAATCTCTCTATTCTAAGCATTCTACAAGATTTCCGATTTCCAAGATTTCTGTTTCCCCTCTCCAATCCTCTATCTCCCTGGATCCGATTCGAATTGAAAATGGAGCATCTGATACATACGATTCTTCTATATATCAAGTTTCATTGAGATCCGATCACCCATTCGTAAGATACCTCGATTTTCAATTTTTCAAGAATTCCGGTTTTCCCCATCTAACTCCCCCCAATGTCACCGGATCTGGGCGGGATCTAAAATGAGAGTAATAAAGCACAAGATCCTTCTAAATACCGAATTTCATTAAGATCTGATCACCCGTTCGTAAGTTACAAATACCTCATTTTTTCTAATTTTTCCGAATTATTCCCCCCCCCCCCACCTCCACCTAACTCCCCCAAAGAGAGCAGATACGGTCCGGTTATCTCAGTCACGTATCTTGGACTTGTGCTTATTCTTCCCACCAAGTTTCATCCTGATCCCTCCGCTTTAAATGTTTTCCAAGGTCCCCCCCCCCCCCTATGACACTGGATCCAGTCGGGATTCAAAATAAGAGATCTAAGTTACGAGCTCCTTCTAAATACAAAGTTTCATTAAGATCCGATCACTCCTTCGTGAGTTAAAAATACTTAATTTTTTCTAATTTTTCAGAATTAACCATCCCCTCCCCAACTCACCGAAGAGAGCTGATCCATTCTGGTTATGTCAATCACGTATCTAGGACTTGTGCTTATTTTTCCCCACCAAGTTTCATCCCGATCCCTCCCCTCTAAACGTTTTCCAAGAGTTAGGTCCCCCCCCCAGCTCCTCCCAATGTCACCAGATCCGATCGAGATTTAAAATAAGAGCTCTGAGACACGGTATCCTTCCAAACATCACCTTTCATTAAGATCTGATCACTCCTTCGTATGTTAGAAATACCTCATTTTTTTCTAATTTTTCAGAATTAACCCTCCCCCCCCCAACTCCCCCAAAGAGAGCGGATCCGTTCCGGTTATGTCAATCACGTATCTAGGACTTGTGATTGTTTTTGCCACCAAGTTTCAACCTTATCCCTCCACTCTAAGCGTTTTCCAAGATTTTAGGCCCCCCCCCCAACTCCCCCTAATGTCACCAGATCCGGTCGGGATTTAAAACAAGAGCTCTGAGACTCGATATCCTTCCAAAAATCAAATTTCATTAAGATCCGATCACCCTTTCGTAAGTTAAAAATACCTCATTTTTTCTAATTTTTCCGATTTACCGTCCCCCACTCCCCCCAGATGATCGAATCGGGGAAACGACAATTTATAACTTAATATGGTCTGATTCCTGATACTCCTGCCAAATTTCATCGGCCTAACTTACCTGCAAGTGCCTAAACTAGCAAAACCGGGACAGACAGACAGACCGACTGACAGAATTTGCGATCGCTATATTATTGCCATAAAAGATTATTAAATTATTGCCATAAAAGGCAATAAACAATATTGCCATAAAAAGAGAATGAATACCTCTTCGGTTGTAAGTCCAAAATCGTTTGATACCACTTTTCTGTATTTGAATCGTACCGGCATATCCGCAACAATATCTTCATAGTCTAGCTTGTAATATTCTTCGAGATATTCGTCATACGATCCAAATTGTTTTGGATCAAAAACGGGTTTATATTGCTCAAGTACCTTGGCAAAAGCAGACTGTTTCTTTCCTTTCTTCTTCTTTGAGGTCATTTCTAGTACTTCTTTCTGAAAATTTGCCCTGGGGTCGTAATCAGCGTCCATCTGAATAATACAACAAAATTTCGTTATTGAATACAAAAAATACCACAAAATATGCCTAACCGTCTTTAGCGATGGAGGAGTGTCAGGCTAACAGGTACCTTTAAGTTTCTTAAAAGGGAGAAAATTATTAAAATCGGTCGATTTGATACGAATTCGCAGAGAGCATAATATTTCAAATGAAAGGTACACTTGACAGTAAATACTTTTCATTTATCTGGGATGAACCTTAGAGTCAACAAAAAAACTTCCCCCCCCTACATGGTGCCGGAAGGCCAACATACACATAAGCGACACAGGTATGGGCAGCGCTATAAGTAAAAAGCAAGAAGGCTTCAATGTATTATTTTTTTTTCTCAGGCTACATAGTATTTTGGGGTGAGGTCATTCAATCGGAAAATGAAAGTTTTAGTGCTCTCGACTTTTGAAAGTTCTACGCATTTGCGCTTTACTGAAAACAAAAACAATTTAAAGGTTTTCTCACTTGTAATGTTAATAAATCCAAAATTACCATGACTTTCACGAATAAATATCAATATACAATAAATATCAAATATCAATATATATATATATATATATATATATATATATATATATATATATATATATATATATATATAGAACTATCAATCCACGTTTCATTAGTTTGTTTCAGTATTATTATAGTGATTTGTTTTTGTTTCATAATCGGATTAACCTAGTTAATCTTAAAAAAAAATCTCCTGTTGGTAAGACAATTGAATAATAATTTGAAGTGTTTAGTCTAAATTAATTTTAATTACAAACAAAATAATACATAGCTTAGATTTTTATCTGTCCAGTGATAAGTACATTTCTTTTCAATTCCTATTTGGAAACAGTACGTTAAGTCTCGTCTTGACTGACATCATTTACCCTGCCAGCAGCATTTTTTGTGGACAGTCAATATAACTGGACAACTTTCAAATTTTCCAGCGGCTATAATTGGATGTCCAGTCGAACCCACCCCTGCTGCTCGTAAGGTGAATGATGTAAATCAAGACGAGGCTCTAGGGCTATACTTTTGCATAGTTTTAATCATTCAGTCAGTTTTTTTTAACTTAAATTACTGCTAAATAATGGCAGTATCTGTCTTTGGCTAAAACAACCAGAAAAGTTACACTTCTGAAGTTGCACCATTATATATTTTTTCGCTTATTTTTTTCACATATGTCCTTTATTTTTTAACTTGATCCCAGTAGGGGTTCAAACTGCACGCCTACACCAAAAATCTTTTTCGTTAAAATTGATTTGCTGGTTTTTTTCTCTTTTTTTAAAGACGTATTCTACTTAACCAATTCAAAAAATTAGATTTGATTTTTATTGTCCTTGGTATTTTAAAGAAATCCAAATCCTATTGATTAACAAATTCCCAGAGGCATTACGAAACAATTATTACCGTTTGGCAGATAAATCACACTACTAAGCATTCCAATAAGCGAAAGGAGACCAGATGAGACATAATGAACCACGACTGAATCGTAATTCTTAAAATAGGGATGAGCAAAAAAACTTTCACACGTGCAAGTATTTTTTTTTTTACCAGCCAAGAGTCACTCTTTTGAACATTTCAACTTGGCAACCGCTTAATTCTAATAAACGATTAGGGTAAGTCCCTATGCTAGGTACATTTGAAAAATTTATTAAGTTCAGTTCATTTAGTCAACAATAAATTATCACAAAATACGGAACAAATCTTACCCCTCCCCCGGAAAATATCAATGACTAGGGAAACAGGAAACGAAGGTTATAAAGTAAATGGTAAAACAACAAATATAAAATAAATGGTAAAATACTTAGTAACCTATATTTCATTCATAGAATTAGGGCCACGCGACGCGAGAAACCAAACGGCAACACTCAAACCTTCAAAATAACTTAAATCTGATCAGCACAGGACAACCCTCAGCCAAAAACTCCATCTTCATTATACCAAAAAACTATTATAATAATTAATAAACGCCATAAATATATCAACAATAATTTTCAAAACGTAAATATATGCTGATAGTACTAAAAACGAAGACTTTTTTTCAAACAAAAGTTGGAAGCAACGTTAAAATTGTAACGAGCAGATATTATCTCAATAGAAGAACCGCCACCCTCTAAGCCCCCCCCCTCCCCAGTCTTAGCGACGAAATGTCACTTTAGCATTATAAATTGCTCCACATATCTCAAGTTAAGCATAGATAAATAAGTGTATTTCAAAAGCCCATGGGTCATATACATACAAAAATATAAATAAATAACAAACGAGCAAGGAAATTAAACAAGAGTAATAAATTACAAACACGCGCAAAAACAGAATACAATGCGGAAATACCTAATCTAACAAAAAAAAAAAATTAATCATATAAACTTTCTTCTTACTAAGGATTTATCTATATGCACTCCCACTCGAAATATTGTGGTCGGGTTTACTATTTTGCAGGATACCGGGAAGCATCAAATTAATCTTATTCAAATAATTTTCCCATAAATCAAAGAGTACCGGGCATTTCCTGAGAAAATGGTCCAAGTCTTCATCCTAATTTTTAAACAGGGGACAAACATACCGCCTATCAGGAGCAACTATCATTTTTTTTGTCGAACATATTTTGCCTGTTCTGGATTGGAAGACAGTTCGCCTTAAGCTGTTCTAACATATTGATGTTCGAAATTTCACATAATATTGCACTGTTGGAAATCAGCATTGCCAAACTGTTCTTGGTAAAGAATTGTAAAAAAGGAGCGATGCGGCTCAATAGTAAACTCTAAGAAACACAGTCTTGATAACAATAGATACATCAAGAGAATCGAACTCTGATGCTTATTCAAAATTAAAATACATACTGTTTGATATTACCCATCAAAAGTTTTTGAAAAAAGGGAGGAAACACCATCAAAATATCAAGTGATCTTAACGAAGATTACACAATCAGACTCAGTATATCAGAGAACTCTAGTGTAGAGGTTTCAAGCTCCTACCTGCAAAAATGTGGATTTTTTTTTTTGCAAAAGAGATCACAGATGCATATTAATTTTTTTGTTTTCCTCAGGGGCTATCGTATCGAACCAGTGATCCTAGAAGATTGGGATAGGGCTCATTTGATGGAAAATCAAAAATTTTATTGGAGCTTTTAAGTGACAAAAATAGTGCCTCCCAGCTATGAACTTCGCCAATTGTTTACATATAGAACTGGTTATTGGGAAGTACACAGACATTTTTCGGGGGAGGGGGGAGGGGTTCTGGTGTGTGTGTGTGTGAGGGGCTGTTACTTGAGAGGCTCTATAATTTTTAGGGGAGCTTATGATTCTAATTAAAAATCCTTGAGTTTCAGGAGCCATTCTTAAAAAAATGGAGCTAAGTGTAAAATTTTAGCGTAAAGAGCGAGGTATTGAGGAGGGGACAACTGCCTTTATATACGTAATGACTTCTATTAGTTTTTTGACTGTTAATGTTGGTCCTTACTTTCAGTTAAAAAACTTGTATTTTTTTGATTTTTTTTAGAACGAAAATGTCACTTTGTCATGAAATGAGGGAGGATCAAAAAGGAGCATTCAAGATCATTTCTACTCAGATTCAAATTTTAAAATTCAATTTTAATTTTTAATTTTTTTTCAATAAATTTTAATTTTTTTCAATAACAATGATAGGAGTCTTCCACCTTATATTCCAGATTCATTCTCGATAAGTGCTTGAGTATATCCCTTCTAGTCCTCGCTATTAACATAAATTTGGATATATTTATAATGGAGGAAAGATATATAGTAAACTGGTCAAAGACGCCTCTGGCTACAAAAGTTCTCACCTTCCGAATGTTGAAACAAATTTTGAAATAAGTGCTGCTTTCTCTATCACTCTGACAATTCTTAAAAAAAATTGAATACACTTAAATAAACTGAAAATATTAGCAATAACTGAAAAATCGTAGCTGACACACCGTAAGGTCGTATTAGACATATTTATACTTCTGAAGTAAAATCATCTGCTAAACTATTCCCTGTATTATCGGTACAGCAATAATATGCCCAATCTCCCTTTGATCCTCCTGATATACCTCGCCTTACTTGTCATCCCTTTGAGAACAGCTTAGCAGAGGGTTCTCTGCAATTAGATCAGAGAATGAAAATGTCAGATACAACCTATAACCCTGACACAGACGAAATGACTACTTACGTTAAAATTTGGATCGTCGGGATTCGTGTCTTCTTCATTGATTTGTGACTCATCATCAGTTTGTCCTTGTTTATTCCGCTGGTTTTCAATCCCATAATAGTCCCAGTTTTCTGCAAATAAGTATAACTTTAATAATCGTTATCCATATTTTTAAAATGCAAAAAAAAAAAAAAATACTTGAAGAACAATCCATTAATATTTGCTCGGGGTTCAGATAATTTTTATTACACAATTCTATCACAAACCCCAACAGAGTTGAATTTTTTTCCTATGTAAAGTAGAAAAAAAATTGCGACGTAGGTATTTATATAGATGACACCACTGCCTTTCCACGATGACAAACAAAAGTGCTTTTATACCTTTTTGTGAAAAATGTTATTAGGGTAAGAAGGGGGACTTTTGAAAAAGCGACTTTTCTGGGGGATATGGAGAGTACAATTGACGAAACGCAAGATGATTTTTATTCTTCTTTCCTAAAGAGTAAACAGATTGGCATTGCGAAAAAGAGAGATGTAAGGGACTTTGCCTTTATCAAAGATAATTCTTAGACGCTCAAGCTCCATGGCCCTGGATCCAATCTCAGCTAAAAGAGGTTGACGCAAGAACCTCTGTACTCAAGTTTGGTTGTTAATTGATGAATGGTAAGAGAAGACTTTCTTAAGAAATGGATTTTCTGGGAAAATCTTAGACAGGGTATGTTAGCAGATGAGAAGGCATGGTCCAGAGCCCTTAGATTATTGAATCGGTTTGGATTAGGAGTAATCAAATATCCTGCTGCTAAGTGAAGGTACACATGGAGGAGAATTTCTAATATAAAGTACATGGGGATCCATTCTAAGCTAGGTTCTTGTTGGCGCCAAATTCAATTTTGGCCAAATTCAACCAAATTCAAATTCAAATATTACGAATTGTCATAAGAAGTAAAAAAAAAAAAATTTTTTTCTAAAGCGCTTACGTAGACGAATTTCAGGTTTGCCTCTATTCCGAAACAAAAGTTGAAAAATTCGAATCTCCTCCACCAACATTAGGCTTAAAATAACTAACAGCGTCCTATTTATGCACTACTCTAATGAGTATCCGTTTATAGACAGTTTCAAAGCAACCTTTTTTTCGAAAAGATTTTCAGAAAATTCTACGTCCTATCAAACACAACATCCAGGTTACATAACTACGTTATTTGGCAAATTTCAGTCAGTGTTTAGCTTCAACCAAACTTTCACATACTAGAAATAGAGCATCAGTTCACTAGAAATTGACAGACTTTTTTCCAAGTACCGCGAAAAGTAAGGTAACCAATGACATTCTAGCACTGTTTCTCTCTCTCGTATATTCTACATATATCTTATATATTCAAAACAGCCCTCTGTCCTTGGAGTAAATCCCTAGGACATAGCTTTTTTTTTAATCTTGCTGACATTTACACTAAACCTCTGTACTAACTTGATGCTAAACTTTACTTTCCTAGCTCAGTTTACTTTTGAAGTTACCCTTTACATATAACGAAATTCTTGCTAAAACTAAATATTCGTTTATTTTTATTAAAGTCACAGAAACCAGAAGTTCTTATATATGACATTTCAATTCCCTGCAGCATAACTATCTCAACTTAAATACCTTTTAATACAGAGTTTTTATGGTTAAGAAACACGAGAAAAAAAATCCTGGATCCATAAAGTGGATGGGGGGGGGGGAGAAAACAAGGTTAAGAATGATGTGGATCCTGCTCCGTGATAGAAAGACGAAAGGTAACGTTATTTTTCTTAGGCCGTCCACACCTGACTAGAGAGGGAGCTGAGTACCCTTTGGAACATCCGAGCTTAACTCGGTAGCCAACTATACCTTGCTCCAAACCCAATACCCTCGATCTTCCTCGTGACAAAATTGCGGCCAAGGAGTAGATATTTTGGTGCATTCAACCCACACCACTCAGTCGGTTTATCTTGGAACAACAAAATTATTAATATTTTTAAGTTTTATAGAGTTTGAAATATGTAGCTTCAAATTCGCTTTTTAAATGATTATTTTTAGTATATTAAACGGGGTAGTTCTTCTTCCTTTACTCATTTCATGTTGATGTCTATTTTCAATCTAATTTTAGATACATAATACTTGAATTTAACTTTCTTACAGGAAGGCGATGGGTACACCATCTTTTATGATACATTCAGATAAACACAAAAAAGCGAGTCCAATAAAAATGGTTGCTTAGTCAGGGAGCACATTATTGTAACTGTTTTTCACAGTTACATTACTTTTTATGAAGAAAACAGCCAGCCTAGCCTAGCCTATATATATATATATATATATATATATATATATATATATATATATATATATATATATATATATATATATATATATATATATATATATATATATATGTATTTGCAGTGTTATTAAATTGCAGTTTATATTTCTTGACCGGAAACTCAAGTTGGTTCAATGCTATCTGGTGACCTACAACTCCTAGACAATGATGTTGCTTCATTAATTCCAAATGACCTAAGATAAGATCACCCCCCCCCCGTATCCAAGAATGACCTATTAAAATATGAATGGCAAAAACGTGTTACAGAGCTTATAAACACACAGTCGGAATCTAAACCAAAAGCTGAATCAGCACTGACGTTTCACACTACAAATCAAAAATTAATGTTTACTCGTGTCCTTTTAATAAAGGACTCGTGTCCTTTAATTAAGGACTCGTGTCCTTAATGTTTACTCGATGTCCTTTTTCTTAAAAAAGGACATCCAATTATACGAATGTAAGTGAAAGATTATGTTTATCACCTTTCTTGGGAACTGAAAATTATCCTCCTTGGTTTTCCCCAGGGCGATTCATAATGTCGCTGTCTTCCCTCAAGGAGTCTCGAACCATCATTTAGGATCATAAGATCATTTGCTTGAGAATTGTCAATTTTTATTAAATATTCAAAGAATATTTCTCTTTTAAAATACACATATCAGTAAGAGTTTTGAATGAAAAATGGACCAGCAGAAGCATCAATTAAATAATTCATCGATTTTCAAGTAATAATTCTATCACTAAAACTGATAGAAATTATTATTTATTTTTTGATTAGAACAATTTAAATGCCCAGTTACCTGGTTACCCTTAGAAAACCAAAAATACATAGGCCTATCCCGTACAAAACTTTGCAACCACTTTTTAGGGACATTAAAGAATTCTCTTCAAAAAAAAACCAGTGCCTTCAAACCCTCTCCAGCTCGAATTAAGATTTATGTTTCAAAGAGCCGATTAATAAACAAGGCACCTTTCCTGTTGTCACAATCTATGATTTTTTTTAATATCACTTGTTGCATTGAACTACTTGCTTTGTAATAGAGCCGTTCAAAGCAAAGACTGACAGAGAAAAGCTGACCTGGATGCTGTAGCTGTCGTGGCATGGGAACTACGGCCGAGGTTTCTTTTTAAGGACGATTTAGACAATTTTTTTCGTGAAGGGAAGAAAACGAGGTTAATTTTTCACGGATTTACCCGCCCTAGGAATGGTCTTGACCCATCCTTAGAAGAATAGATCTATTCACTAGAAAAAGATGGAACAAATTCTTCTTGTATCCAGAATGTAATACTTTGACCGCTGGACTACAACCTAAAAAAAGGTTCAGGTAACCACATAATTCTGATAACGTCATTCGTCTTAAGAACTGTTTTTCCTACCACATTCACAAAAATACACCATTCATTCTCTTCCAATTAGATTGATGAGGACAGATCCCTGGCACGAAAAGTAAAAATGAAGTTAGTACCTCCGAGATGAGTTAATAACACCACTTCTTTACGTCTGTTACCTGTAAGCCCCTCCATTTATCAAATCAATATAAAAATCGTTTGAAGAGCTGAAAACCCGCAAAAAACTTCAAAAATAGATATGTCATGACCTTTTCTGACAGTTGAGAGCACTCTGTGGCTCCTAGTAAGAAAACACATTATGACCTCTCTGAGAGAACAATACAAAATGACAGGTTTCCAGCTTCCTAGGTAGTCCCAAAACACAATTCCCCACTCAAGTCAGACTTTTTCTTAACAGGATGACCATTACAACTCATTATTTTGTCATCACCTCTTAAGAGATAAAGATAAAAAGGATTGAGAACTAGAAATAATCTGACGTATAGTGAGAAAAGCTCATTTTCAAAAAAAAACTTAGATGGCCTGCGCCCCTAAAAAGGAAGTTAAAAAGAAGCGGATCTTTTACGTTTGAAAAAAAACAACAACTTTAAAACGAATAAAAACTAAGAGTGCCACATGAATTATAGCGTTATCCAGCACAAAAAAAATAATAGTTTTACATTTTGCAAGGTGGCGTTAGAAGGCTTTGACTTTTTGTCTTTACTAGAACCCAGCTTGTTTTTTAGTTTTTGGCAGATTTCCATGCTCGTTGAGCAAAGCCCTTTCCTGGTTTTGTGGCAGAAGTTTTGATTAGCGCAATAAATCATAACTCAAGCTTGGCAGCAAGGTTCACAGTTTACAGATTTAGGGTGGAGAATTTGTTAATTCTGGAATTTAATATTACTTTTTAAATCGGTAAGTGACCACAGCTCCCAGCCAATCACTAATTTGGAAATAACACCTTGATGTTATACGACGGGATACCCTAAGAGAATTTCTTTGTCCGGTGAGGTATGTCAGATTCAGTAGGTTTCCATCTTCAAAAGATAGTCATATGTTTTGTCTTTTTTACGCCTGAAGTTTGAGAACAAGCGAGTATTTCCCGTTATAGAGATTGCATACTGGCAATACTTTTATCCTGTCGATAAGTATATACAGTTTTGTCTCACCGCATGGGAGTCCAGTTTAGCTTTCAATAGTTTTTCGGAAGGGGAATAGGGGACTTATTCTTTGGGGTTTGGACGAGGAGAGATTTTTTTCTGTTCCTCATTAAAGGCTGAAACTATTTTTTTTTTTTTTTTTTTTTTTTTTTTTTTTATTTTATTATTATTTTTTTTTTACACTTGCAGTCCAACAGCCTGTTTGGTCAGTTTATCAAATAATGACAATGTCGGTCTCAACCATTCCTTTTTTTATTTTATTGTGCGCACTTCCCTACGTCTGGAAGACGTCTTATTTATCAGAAACGACAAAAGCGTAGGGGCGGCGAAATAAGCTCCTTATACATTTCTGCTTCCAGACAGCCTTCCTTCATTACTTCAAAACATTAGATAGAAAGTAGCAATAAACGTCAAAACTACAGAGGATGGAATTGTATATACATCGGTGTACCAATAAGGTAAATTAACTCAGAAAAAAAAACAATATATTTCCGAAAAAGGGCTAGAAAATGCTATCAAACGTTCAGTACCCTCCCACACGGAGTCCGTCCAAGCACCTAGATCCACTACCCTAACCAGGGACTTTTCGTCCAAAGATATAATAATTAACCAAAATTAAGATAATTGGGCTTAAAAATGTACTTTCTAAGACTTTGACCCCTACTCCTATAAAAAAAAATCCCGGTAACCTTTCATTTTCACCTATATGCGTCAAAGATAAGAGTCACAACTAGGAGCACTGGCATATCGAGGGCGGGGCCGTCCCCTCCAAGATTTTTATGGTGCCCTCTTTTTTTGGGTTTTATCTTTTTTATAATAAATTTGTCAATTTGGTCAATTATTGGCACCTTTGTCACATTCCCCCCCAGATTTTGCTCTAGATCCGTTTCTGACTAACAGTATATTTAGAAACTCTTTTTTAAAAGAAGCATAAAAGCAAAAACAGGACAAAAACATGGACTGAAGATAGCTTTCTGCTTGAATGAAGTTCTGTTTTGTTATCTCCCTTAGCAATTCAAAAAGTTTTCTTCGACACGTAATCAAGGAAAGGGACTATTCAAGGGGGTCTAGGATAAAACATTTGACTGTATTTTGCATAAAACATAAACTCTCGGAACACAAAAGATATTGAAGGAATAATATTAGCGTGGGAAGAATGAAACAATAAAATCCTTTAGAAGAAATGAAAAAATGTCTTAGATTGTTCAAATTTCTTTTTCAGCTAATAAAAAAAGAAGAAAAACGAAGAAATGTTAAAAAATAAATTATTTGAAACATGTTTTGAAATCATGCATATACCTTATTAGCCGTGTCTCAACAAATACTATACCAGTTTTTTTTTCGCATCACGAAATTGTTTCTCTTGCTTCCCCCCAGAGAACCAACACTACTCAGTATCTTTCGTTACATAAAATAGCTTGTATATATTTGACATTAATTAATCAAATTAACAGGCTAGTAGGAGCTCGAATTCTGACTGCCCAACAAATAATACATAAAAAGAACAAGAGCTAAGAGCTCATATGGCACTTGTGACGAGGCAAGAAGAGCTAAGAGCCAAGAGATCATATGGTATGAGCTCTAACAAAATTCTGTGAATCAATAGATTGATTTAAAAGGAAAATAAGAGGCTTAATGCCGGCCAGGATTTAAAATAAGACCTCTGAGTCACGATGTCCATCTAAATATCAAAATTCATTAAGATCCGATCACCCACTCGTATGTTATAAATACCTAATTTTTTCTAATTTTTCCTCTCCCTTTAGCCCCCCGGATGGTCTAATCTGGGAATAAACTTTATCAAGTCAATTTGTGCAGCTCCCTGACACGCCTACCAATTTTCATCGTCCTAGCACGTCCAGAAGCACCAAACTCGCCAAATCACTGAGCCCCTCCCCCCAACTCCCCCAAAGAGAGCGAATCCAGTACGGTTCCGTCAATCACATATCAAGGACATTTGCTTATTCTATCCACCAAGCTTCATCCCGATTCCTAGAACTCCAAGTGTTTTCCAAGATTTCCCCCTCCAACTACCTCCACTGTCAAAAGATCTGGTCGGGACTTGAAATGAGCTCTGAGACATGAATTCTTCTAAATATCAAATTTCATTAAGATCCGATCACCTATTCGCAAGATAATACCAAAATTGGTATTATGGTAATACCCCTATTATTGGTATTACGGTAATACCCCAAGAAAATTGGGGTATTATTCGCAAGATAATACCCCAATTTTCACGTATTCCAAGAATTCCGGTTTCCCCCTCAAACTCCTCCCAATGTCACAGGATCTGTTCGGAATTTAAAATTAGAGCTTTTGTGATATATGGACCAGCAGCCCCCCTCCCCCCTTCAGAACTCAAAACCAAATCTCTCATTCGTTCACTTTAGAAGGTTTCAAAATAAGAATCTCTTATACATATAAAGATTTTAAAGTGTAAATTCATTATCTCATAGGATTTGTGCTTTTTGGCACAAGTTTTATAGCAAGCAAAAAATGATACTTTTTACCTTTGGTACAAATCTTACTGCAAGCAAAAAATGATACTTTTTTGACTACCAAAATTAGATTCAAACTTTTGAATAAAGCCAATTAGAAACCAGATTTCTATTTCTGATCTGGTCAACAAACTGGAGGTGAAAACCCTCGTTGTAATAAATCTTTGCAAGGAGGTTAGACCATATGTTGTATAATCAAAAGAAGAGTTGTATTGCAACATTTCTGAGGTCAGTCTACCCAGTGCTTAATTTAGAAATCCGGGTTGATTCTGGATATATAAGGTGAACCAAAAGTTAGGAGTGTATTCAGTTTTTTGTACTCAGTCTTTGATGCACATTATACTACTATCTTTCATTGAAGTCATTTTACCTGAAGTTGTATATGAAGTAAGAAAATAAAATTATTGTCAATAATTGTGTTTGTCTTTGAGTCAAGGTACCAGGTACAGTTCCTATTGTCTACTGGATCGTTCCCAAGGGAATCTGCCCAACTCGGGAGACCTGAACGTCATGATAATGATTTTGTCTTCATGGTTATAGAAATTTGTCAATAGAACCCTCTCACTCTATGTCCCTTAACTATAAAGCTCCCATGCCACAATCCAACTTAACTTTATAAGAAACCCTACAATCAAATAACTTTACCCCCCCCCCCCCCGTAGCAGTTTTTTTTGTTTTTCTTCGGCATTAAATAACATTGATTAACATGCAACAACAATAAAGATAAAACATAATTGTTTTAGTACGGAATTCCATTTTGGACCATCTGAATGTAGTCATAAGTTTTAGTTCTGGGATTCAAAGTAGATTTTCTGACAACTTCAATCATAGAAGCGGCGGCTTCCCGGTCTGTCATCTGTGGTCCAAACCGAGCCCGAAGCAGCTTAATGGTTTGCCCTCGAAAGCATGGTAAACCAGTATCCAGCATTAAAGAGACTAGAGATATGATGGCTTCATGGTATGGCCTGACAGCCAAGAAAGCTTGAACACACAGTTCCATAAACCATTTAAAGGGTGCTGCATCTAATTTACCACCCATAATCATTAGCATTTCTTCTGTGAGCTTAATATCGGGTTCAAAGCCTATGTTCCCTCCAGGTGATGACTCGAACATAAATCCGAAATCTATGTGTATAATATGACCATCTTCATCTAGCATAATATTCCCGTTGTGCCTGTCTTTAATTTGAAGAAGGTAGCCGACAACACTGTACGCAGCCATAGACCGGACGAAATTCCTTCGAGCATGTTGATATTCTTGAGTTGTCTCGTCACCGTATTTATTCAAGAAGTAGTCATACAATCCAATATCAGTTTGTCTCCCAAGATTATCTCTTGACGTTGCTTTCGGCACACATTCAATGACTCCACATCCTGGTGCAGTAGCAACAACCCGATAAGGGAACAGGAACAAGTTGAGACCCACTTGTTGAAATATCTTCTTGAACAAGGAAATAACCTGAAGAGCGAGCATATCTTGTCGCACATCGTCACCCACCTTAAATATGGCTGCTTGTACATACTCATTACAAGACCTTGGTATTTGTGCATTTTTCAGTGCAATATTTTCTACTTCTTTTATACCGTGTCGTACAACTTTGAACTTGGCTAAAAATGGCGCTTTAGCAGCACTTTGAAGTGGCGTGCCACTATTATAGTCAATATCCAGAACAAGGGCTTCGGGACTGGACGGTAAATAACAGCCACTTTGAACTTTTATTAGTCCAAGCGCATTGTCACAAGCTCTTTTTCTTTCTATCCCTTTAGGGAAATTTCTGATTTTCCCACTAATTGAAGTTATGGCCTCAAAAAATTCAAATTCTCGTCTATAAAAATTGCTGGCAGCATCTGAGAGTGATTCAATTATAGTGCTTACAGTGCCATCTAAGATATCATAGAGATCTGGGTCTTTTAGATGGCCTTCTTCGTCTTTGAACTTATTAACATTCATGTTCCAAATAAGTTGGTGAGCAACCAGCTGTGACCTCTTTGCAAGAGTTTTGACAAATTCTTGTAAATATGATAGCGTATCATAACGAATTGCCTGCACCAGCTGGGGAATGTAAAATAAGACGGCATCTGGAGGATAACTATTCAAACATCGTACCGCATACTGTGCCGTGATTGGATGTTGCGGGTACTGTCTCGAAAAATAAGAAAGTGCTTTTACAGGAGACACACGCTCCCAATGAAGCATATATGACAACATTGGAATGTCGTTAATAATTGAATCGGCAGTGACAAGAAAGTCAAGAGCTTCAGGAATGTGGGCCACGTGGTCAGGATGAAGCTGAACTAAACGCTCTACCTCTTTCGTTGCAACTTCTATATTTTTCAGTCTTGATGGCAGGAATACAGTAAGCGATGGGCTTATATCCCAAGAGGAATTTATGATTTCTTTCCAGTGTTTTTCATTGATTGGATACTGTGATTGTCTCCATTGTAGTACTGTCTGCTCACCGGGTAGCTGATTTTCAACTGATCCAAGAGGATTGTGCCACGTTGAGAAAAATTCAATTTCAACAGCCAGAAGAGATAAAATTAAAGTCCTCTTTCGATTATAAACACGAACTTTCTCCTCAGATCCCAGAGCTTTTTTCGTTCTAATATTTTTCCAGGAGATGGTGCTACCACCTGGTAGATTCACGGTGTTTATCCAGCCACCAGAGGTTTTTGTTACGTCACTAACCGGAGTTGACCTAGCTTCACCAAAAGATAAGTTTAGGGTGTTCTCACTCTCACCAGCAACGCTAGCTTGCCAGAATTTCAGAAGTGAAATTGTATCTTCTAAAAGTTTCTGCTCCTTTTGCGTGGGGCATTTCACTGGGCCAGCGAAATAGTCCAAACAGGTTTGATAAATCCTTTCACGAAGAACATTTTTATTTACTGATTTTGGGAGGAGATCGTCCATCTGCAGCAAACTAAGTCCACAGTGTAGCAATCTAAACCGAACTCCACAAGCAGCAGGATGCCTGCTTATAAAATTCCATCTTTCATCAATATCAAGCGGTAAGCAGCCATGCAGCATCATGGCGAAGAGTTCAATATGATCTTGACTTGAGCATTTTGCCACTTCTATTCTTTCAAGAAAGAAACGGATCCAAAGATTATGAGCAGCAACATTAGGCGGTTTTGGCTCGAGGATACTGTCTTCATCTGCAGCTAATGGACTATCTTCAGGTATATCGAGGGAAAAGAGACCCATCTTCCGTTCAACAGTTGCCTTCCAAGCCAAAAGTATTTCTTCCAGTAGTAAGAACTCCAAGTCTTGTTTGGCTGACAAACTCCAATTCCAGCAGTTAATTGCCACCTTCATTGGAACCTCTTCAAAAAAATCAACCGGTACAGAACCAATTATCTTTAGTAAGTGTCTATCAATCTTGTCCAGTTTGATAGCCAAAGCAGTAGCCAACCAATAAGCTTCTTTCATAGCCACAACATTTCTGGATTTTACGGCAACTAATAAGTCAGCCACAATTTTCTGACGATTTACATCACCATGCACTTCACCAGAGAACCTACTTCGTTGATTTGTTCCATCCAAGAAACGAGAAACGTCATTCTTCACTCGGTAACTTCGTTTCTCAGTAGAGGGCACAGGAATCGTTGAAGCATAGGAATTTTTGCATTCTTGGATGGCTTCTATAATAATAGAGAGACCACAGTGGTCATAGACAGAAGTGGAATTACCACTCTCGAGCCAATACTGTTGAAGATGTGAACGGGTCGTGTTCGGTGCCCATCTACCTTCAGAATTGAAACCCATCAAGGCTACCTTCAGAATGCCTTTGATACGATCGGCGTAATCATGAACAATATTCTCTCTACCATCCAATGTGTCAGGCAATAATATTGATTTCCGCATGCCAGGGACTTGAATCTTTGTAGGCCCTTCGTTGGGATCCAAATCCAAAGTTTTCGATAACATCTGAAGTATGTCTAGCATGGTTCTTAACACGTTGCCATTCCACAAAACTTGAGGAAACTTGCTCACAAGCGTTGATAGATACCGATCAGCAACCATTCTCACATGATCATTAGGATGATTAAAATAGAGCAAGAGAAATTGGGCGTGGTTTTCAAGCTCCTTCCCCGTCTCTACCGTTTTAGGTCTTGAGGCCATCACGTCCAAAAACTCGGAGAATATTTTCTCACCAACACTTAATACACACTTCCAAATCTGGCTTTTATCTTTCTGAATCGCTGGGTCATTTATATAATCAAAAATATAGTAGAAATTCGGCTTATCAGAATGTTTCACTCTCAAAACCTCCAACCAATAAACACACAAGAGATAAGTACATTGTGCAAAGGTTAACTTTCCAATAATATTGCTGACATCTTGTGGAGGATTCCCAAGTAGATTGAGAATTTGATTTCGAAACTCCTGGACTTCAGTGCTTTGAACGCCATCTGTTCTAAGAGCTGCTGTATATTGAAGTTCTCTAAATTCTGATATGAATGGAGTTTGTGAAATTAGTAAAGGCGATTTTACGACTATTTCACAGAGACCCTTGTACCATTCATGAGGATATATACCGCACTCTTCTTGAGTGAAACGCATTACGACATAGTAAAGCCAGAAGTCCTTAAATAGCTTGTGAAGACGAACTTCTGGTGGATTTATATGAGGCATCCGTCGCACTAGAGAGGCAATAACTGGAATAAGCATACCCAAATTGAAGGCACAACTAGATGCTTTAGCAGCAATTGGCGCCTTTTCACTGGCCTTCTTCGATTCGAGGCCAAACTGAACAAATATTTCAAGAAGCCGAACTAATAGATCGTTCATTTCCACATCCCCTTGAATATCTGTGGCTACTTGAGCAAAAGTGCTTAGCGCTTCCGACGCCATAGTCCTATTTAAGGCCTTTCTATCAATTGTACCCGGAGGAGTGTAGCTTAAGTGGGCGCCTTCGACCGCCACCGATGTCAAAAATCGTAAAACAGAGTCAGTAAATGTGGGCCCAATATTTCCAACAGCCATTCGTCCCATTTGCTCCATAATCAGCTTATCTCTTTCCAAGGATCCTGACCCAAATTGGGTTTGGAACAAAGACAGAATTTCATCTGCGACTTTTTCATTGTCACAACTCAATGCTAGACGGCCCAGAAACATCACCGAATTACGAGTGGCTAAAACCTCAGATCGCTCCTGTTCTTTATTAGTGATAATCCGATAGGACACAGAAAAGATGAGAGCTTTTGTTGCGTTCTTTTCAACCTCTTGACCAGCTTTGAGTGCTAGGCACAAACTCCGGACAGATGCTTCACAAAGACAGTTCACAGCAGCTAGGGCTGAACAATTCGCTCTATCGCTTCGAATTGAACAGGAAGAGCTTAAACTGGAGCCAAAGGAGTCAGCCTGACGCTCCAAAGCCACTAATATCAATGACGGAGCAATTAAAAAGTCTTTGAGACTCCCAATGATGAAGTTGTTGGAACATCTAGGGAATTTTTCAGCTAGTTTTCCCAGAGCCTCAAGACATGTCATGTGCAACGGTAGTTCAAATTGGGCTTTCGTCTGTATTCTTTCAACCAGCTTCATAGCAAGACTTTCAGCCGAGACTTCATCTGAGACTGCCCAGACCAATGTATCAATACAAGCTGCAATTAATTGGACGTTTAACTTGTACCGATCCACTGGAGATTTCGCTTCACCATCGCAACGGTTTTCTCGACTAAGCTCGGCGGATCCATTTTTGAACAAATCACCCACAATTTGGTAAACATCCTTCAGAAAGCTTGCAGGCAAATCTGGTTTGCTATGCAGAATTTCCCGAAAACACCCAATGACAGCTAAATTCACAGTTTCACTGACAGATCGATAAGGATAGTTGTCAACTATTTTGCTGTTATACACTGCTAAAGATGCCTTGTCTAAATTTGTCTGGAACTCGTTGTTGGACAGCCTTTTCAAGTTGTCGAGTAATTCCTTTATTGGACCATCTGATATTGAAATCGAAGTGGATGTATCTCTTAGAACCGTCAATGCCGCGTATTGGTTGAAACTAGAGCCCAGCTTGCAAAAGAAATGGGTTCGAAAATCCATTTGCTTATTCTCCAGGCTTGAGGAACTCCCGAAAGCAGAAACATCTACACTGGAGACAGAACTAGATGATAAAGTTCTCTTCACATTCTTCAAATTTTTTTCCTGGAGTCTATGCGAAATTCCTCCATAATCGGGTTTCATTTTCGGATAAAGGAGCTGTAAAAGCGGAGATTCACCACTAGAAAACCTTCCAAATGCTCTTAGATAGCCAATCAGAAGAGGGGTTACGTGAACGCAGACATTGAACGAGCTTTGATTATCTAGCTCATTGCTGTCCGATAATGTCTTCGTCAAGGAATCTACAAGGTCTATGATCGTCTTAATGAGGGCATCCAGGATACCATGTTTGGCAGATTCCAGCCTGGTAGCAATGTCACTTAGCAGAGTAGCAAAGGTGAATGCAAATTTTTCAGCCAGTGGAATAACTTCATTTTTTGGTGCAACCTTTGACTGTTTAAATATACATTTAGGCAGTTGTTCTACAAACTTTAGTAGATAAGGTATAATTTTATCTTCATGATAGAAGCCAGAATTTAGGAAATATATTCCAAGTGAAACAACTGCATTGTATTCATCATTTGTAATCACACACCCAGTGGATGAAAGCTTGGGACAAAGTAACCAGATCTTTGACACCTTTTCCCAAGGACAGGAGTTGATTAAAGACAGTGAGTAGCCAAGACGATGCAGTAGTTGATTATTCATATTAACTTGTAGACAACTACATAAGTAGCTTATAAAGCTTGGGCCTACTCAATTAAAATAGCTAAAAAGTCTGATGACTCATAAATTATTTCTTTTGCTTCTACTTATTCTCACCAAATTCCTGGTACAATATAATAATAACCTTATTTATGGTATTTCTTATATCTCTAACGATAAGAGCGCTACTCACAGTAAACTATGGAAAGCTCTTGAGACGAAAAAAGATAAAAAACGATGCAATTGATGCTCAAGAAATGCATCAATTGAACCCTACAGCTCCTGATGATATTTAAGCCATTATAAAGGGAGGATATAACAGTATGGGAAAATCGAGGTCTTTTTCCCATATATTCATATATCCAGTCCCTACTTTAATAAATATTGTTGGTGTATTACAGATAAAAGGCTAAGATACAATTTAATTGTATTTCTTTTGGCGGAATTACATCAAAAATATAAATATTTGGCAGAAAACTTTTATGTAAAATCTAGACCTCTGACAAGTATAAATCACTTGTCCCTTTTTAATATAAACAAGAGAATGGAGACTCGATTATATATATAAACAATATAAACAAGAATATAAACAAGAGAATGGTTGTCTCTTGTAATTTTCGATATTGTGTTCCTAAACTAAATATTCCTAATACATGGCAATAGAAAGGCTATGACGCTATAAAAAGACGTTACTTTTCTACAAAGCCTTGCGTTGGGAGTATAAAGAATTAGAAATATACAAAAAAAACTCCAAATTAATCATGTGCTTAATCAACGCTTTTAAACAGTGTTACTTGTTTAATTATATAATCATATACTTATCATATACTCAATCATTCTTGAAACAAGTGCAATTAAATGTCAAAATAATTAATGTTAATTACAATATTCTATACCATCGCTTTTATAATTATATACTATTGTTGCTATTCTGTTTAATAACCATATGATTCTGCCTGGAAATTTTTTATTACAGAATTTGGCATGCTCTTGACATTGGCCGACGACACGTCATGGTCGAAAACTGGAAAACACCTATCATGATTCATCAACCGCCGAAGAATGCCCAAAAATACCTGATTCAACCAGAAGGCTATCACCCACATGACACCTCAAATAGCGCCATCTACAATACTACAATCATTTTCATCTTTCTAACTTAACACCGTGGACTACAGAAGATGTAACATCCAGCCAGCAGGTACAACCACAACATACCCACAAAGGCACCATAGATGATAACCTAATTCAACATTGAGACCCGATATTAGCAACATCAGACCTAGATGAAGATTGGGAACAGAACATTCTAATTCCTAATCTTATAAACTTTGGAATCAACCACAAAGTAAGGTTTTAAATACTACCTCAGTCGAATAAATTAAAGACAATAAGAATAACGCTTAAAATGCAGAAGAGAGCGGGAACGGAACGGAAGGGCCGTAGTACCGGCTGTACTTTTGTACTTAAAACTGCTGGGGATAGGTGTTCCAAGTCCTGCACTTCCCATTTTGTAAAAGCGTAATAACAAGACAGACTTTACAATTGCTAAATTTTCAAGCAACAAAAAAAAACTTAAGGGTGATAAATTAAAGAATGACATTACATTAGTTCAATCAGTAAATAGGGCAAGGACATGAGAATTGTGATCGGTGCGTAATATTCCAGAATACCAAGTGATGAACAATTAAAAAGTGCCAAATAGTGAATAGTTTAAATTTAATAAAAATACAAGTGGTAATTCTTTTTATATAATGTTGTATATTTTACACTTTATTGTAAGAATACCTGGGATCAATTGAAAACTAAATAAATACAAAAAAAAATTTTGGAACCAGGTATTCACGTATAAACCTTATTAATGTCAAGTGATGTATTAATGTAATTCAAGTGTAAGGTGTAGGTTCAATACAAGGTGTAGGAATATATACGTTTTCTTTAAATAATCATTTTTGAGGTGAAAGAATTAAAATAAAAATATTTTGATAATAAGAAACTTTAAGAAAGATAAAATTTAAGGACAGGGAATGTTCTGGTTGACGAAGGCGTCAATCTACAGCGGGATAGGGGATATGTGATATATGGACCAGCAGCCCCCCTCCCCCCCTTCAGAACTCAAAACCAAATCTCTCATTCGTTCACTTTAGAAGGTTTCAAAATAAGAATCTCTTATACATATAAAGATTTTAAAGTGTAAATTCATTATCTCATAGGATTTGTGCTTTTTGGCACAAGTTTTATAGCAAGCAAAAAATGATACTTTTTACCTTTGGTACAAATCTTACTGCAAGCACTACCAAAATTAGATTCAAACTTTTGAATAAAGCCAATTAGAAACCAGATTTCTATTTCTGATCTGGTCAACAAACTGGAGGTGAAAACCCTCGTTGTAATAAATCTTTGCAAGGAGGTTAGACCATATGTTGTATAATCAAAAGAACAGTTGTATTGCAACATTTCTGAGGTCAGCCTACCCAGTGCTTAATTTAGAAATCCGGGTTGATTCTGGATATATAAGGTGAACCAAAAGTTAGGAGTGTATTCAGTTTTTTCTACTCAGTCTTTGATGCACATTATACTACTATCTTTCATTGAAGTCATTTTACCTGAAGTTGTATATGAAGTAAGAAAATAAAATTATTGTCAATAATTGTGTTTGTCTTTGAGTCAAGGTACCAGGTACAGTTCCTATTGTCTACTGGATCGTTCCCAAGGGAATCTGCCCAACTCGGGAGACCTGAACGTCATGATAATGATTTTGTCTTCATGGTTATAGAAATTTGTCAATAGAACCCTCTCACTCTATGTCCCTTAACTATAAAGCTCCCATGCCACAATCCAACTTAACTTTATAAGAAACCCTACAATCAAATAACTTTACCCCCCCTGTAACACTTTAAAGCTTCTAAATATCCAACTTCATGAAGATCTGGTCACCCTTTCGTAAGTTACAAATACCTCAATTTTCAAAATTACCACCCCCAATCCACCAAAGAGAGCAGATCCGGTCCGGTTATGTCAGTCACGTATCTTAGACAGGTTTTTATTCTTCCCATCCAGTTTCATCCTGATCTCACCACTTTAAGTATTTTCTAAGATTTCCGGTTCCCCCCCCCCAACTGCCCCCCTCAATTACGCTGGATCCGGTTGAGATTTAAAATAAGAGATCCGAGTTACGAGGTCCTTCTAAATGTGAAGTTTCATGAAGATCGGATCACTCCTTCGTAAGTTAATAATACGTAATTTTTTCTAATTTTTCAGAATTAACCCCCCCCAATAGAGTGGATCCGTTCCAATAATGTAAATCACGTGTCTAAGACTTCTGCTTATTTATCCCACCAAGTTTCATCCCGATCCCTCCAATCTAAGCGTTTTCCATAATTTTAGGTTTTCCCACCCCAAACTCCTCCCAATGTCACCAAATCCGGTCGGGACTTAAAATAAGAGCTTCGAGACACGATATCCTTCTAAATATCAAATTTCATTGAGGTCCGATCACTCGTTCGTAAGTTAAAAATACCTCATTTTTTCTAATTTTTCAGAATTAATCCCCCCCCCCAACTACCCAAAAGAGAGCGGATCCGTTATGGTTATGTCAATCAGGTATCTAGGACTTGTGCTTATTTTTCCCACCCAGTTTCATCCTGATCTCACCACTTTAAGTATTTTCTAAGATTTCCGGTTTCCCCCAACTGCCCCCCCCCCAATTACGCTGGATCCGGTTGAGATTTAAAATAAGAGATCCGAGTTACGAGGTCCATCTAAATGTGAAGTTTCATGAAGATCGGATCACTCCTTCGTAAGTTAATAATACGCAATTTTTTCTAATTTTTCAGAATTAACCCCCCCCCCCCAATAGAGTGGATCCGTTCCAATAATGTAAATCACGTATCTAAGACTTCTGCTTATTTTTCCCACCAAGTTTCATCCCGATCCCTCCAATCTAAGCGTTTTCCATAATTTTAGGTTCTCCCACCCCAAACTCCTCCCAATGTCACCAAATCCGGTCGGGACTTAAAATAAGAGCTTTAAGACATGATATCCTTCTAAATATCAAATTTCATTGAGGTCCGATCACTCGTTCGTAAGTTAAAAATACCTCATGTTTTCTAATTTTTCAGAATTAATCCCCCCCAACTACCCAAAAGAGAGCGGATCCGTTACGGTTATGTCAATCAGGTATCTAGGACTTGTGCTTATTTTTCCCACCAAGTTTCATCCCGATCCCTCCACTCTAAGTGTTTTCCAAGTTTTAGGCCCCCCCCCCCCAACTCCCCCCAATGTCACCAGATCCAGTCGGGATTTAAAATAAGAGCTCTGAGACACGATATCCTTCTAAATATCAAATTTCATTGAGATCCGATCACCCGTTCGTAAGTTAAAAATACCTCATTTTTTCTAATTTTTCAGAATTACCCCCCCCCCCCCCCCCAAACTACTCCAAAGAGAGCGGATCCGTTCCGATTATGTCAATGATGTACCTAGGACTTGTGCTTATTTTTCCCACCAAGTTTCATCCGATCCCTCCACTCTAAGTGTTTTCCAAGTTTTAGGTTTCCCCCTCCCAACTCCCCCCAACGTCACCAGATCTGGTCGGGATTTAAAATAAGAGCTCTGAGACACGATATCCTTCTAAATATCAAATTTTATTGAGATCCTATCACCTGTTCGTAAGTTATATTTTTTTTTAGTAAATTTTTACCTAAATTTTTTTAGGTAACCTAATTTTTTTAGTTTTTCAGAATTAACCCCCTCCCCAACTACCCCAAAGAGACCTGATCCGGTCCGGTTGTGTCAGTCACGTATCTTAGACAGGTTTTTATTCTTCCCATCCAGTTTCATCCTGGTCTCACCGCTTTAAGTATTTTCTAAGATTTCCGGTTCCCCCCAACTGCCCCCCCCCCAATTACGCTGGATCCGGTTGAGATTTAAAATAAGAGATCTGAGTTACGAGGTCCTTCTAAATATGAAGTTTCATTGAGATCCGATCACCCGTTCGTAAGTTAAAAATACCTCATTTTTTTAATTTTTCAGAATTAACCCCCCTCCCCAACTACCCCAAAGAGATCGGATCCGTTCTGGTTATGTCAATCATGTATCTAGGACTTGTGCTTATTTTTCCCACCAAGTTTCATCCCGATCCCTCCACTCTAAGTGTTTTCCAAGATTTTAGGTTTCCCCCTCCCAATTCCCCCCCAATGTCACCAGATCCGGTCGGGATTTAAAATAACAGTTCTGAGTCACGATATCCTTCCAAACATCAAATACTTCTATTTTTCTATTCTTCCGAATTAACGGGCCCCCCCCCCCCAGATGGTCAAATCGGAAAAACGACTATTTCTAATTTAATCTGGTCCGGTTCCTGATACGTCTGCCAAATTTCATCGTCCTAACTTACCTGGAAGTGCCTAAAGTAGCAAAACCGGGACCGACAGACCGACATAATTTGCGATTGCTATATGTCACTTGGTTAATATCAAGTGCCATAAAAACAAGCAAATCTAATTCTGTACTCTAGGAAGTCTATGCTCATGGATGGAGCAAAGAATGAGCAAAATTGAAGAAGCCAGTATGATCTCCCCTAATAAATACTCAAAAGCGAATGCGAAGGTATGTTTTCACAAAAGGTAGTGAATTTGCCTGCCATCCCACTAACAGGCTGGTTACCCCATCAACAATCCTCAGCTAAAAAAAATATATGGTACTTAAATTCCATTCGTTGATTTTTTCCCCTTGGAAATATTAGTGTCTTATTTTTCTGCTCTCCAATGGTTCTAATATTTGAATAGGAAAAAGTTAGAACTTATTGTGGATAAGACCGTAGGTTTAGTATTCTATAAATGTGGTAGACTTGAGGAAGATGTTAAACCTAGTTTTAATGGCAGAAGGATTAGGTTAGTGGAGGAATGGTTATATTTAAGAGCTAAGTTTAAGGCAAAAGGAATTTTATTTAGTAGCAATAGAGGAAGTAGGATTGAAAAAGGTAAGGTATGTTTTAAGTAATATCCGCATGATAGTTTTAAGCTGCCAAATAGGGGTGTAGAAATGGAGCTACTAGTCCGTCAAGACGTTATTACGCACACCTGGGTCTGACGCAATACTATAGCGCACGTGTATAGTACACCTATGTCGTAGGGTTTGCTTGTTACGTAATAGTTCCTTCAAAACCTTCGGGGCCCGCTAGTGGGGGAACCTTCAAGATACCAGACCCTAGCTAGCAATTCCATCAGGCCCCCTGGCATCCAATTCCAACGGGGGCCCCTACCCTAACTACCAGAGCCCTAGCATACAATTTTATCAGGCCCCTAACCTAACCATCAGGGGCCCTAGCATCCAATTTCACTGGGGGCCCTAGCATCTAATTCTATTAGGTGCCCTAGCATACAATGGCACCAGACACGAGGGTGTTGCGTAATGACGATGTATACGTGGGATGTTGCATAGTACTTTAAGAGATTTTTTTTTCTTCGGGGCTTCATTTTCTTTTGAGGTGTTTTTTTTTCTTCTTCAGGATTTCATTTTCTTTCAAGACATTTTTCTTAAGGAACCTTTATAATTCAATGGTTTTCTGTCCACATTAGGACTCGAAAGAGATTCCCCTGAATGGAATGGAGCTCCACACACCTGGACCATGAAACCCTTTCTAATATTTGATTCGGGAAATAGATTCTAAAAAATAACCAATTGCACGCAAGGAGAATTCCCTGTTAACGCATACTAGAACGATTAAATGAATTGCGTGTTCCCATATGATTGCAATAACTGACATATAGGATGAAGAAACGATTACTGAAGTTTACTTATTTTTGAAGTACACCTGCTTTTTAATTAATGCTTTAGAGAATGTTATCAGGTAATACTGGTTTTTTTTTTCGAGACCTTTTTTCGGTCTCATGACATTTTTTCGAGCATTTTCATGCAACAATATTCGTTTAAACTAGAATCGGCCATCTATTTTGAATTATTGGGGGGGGGGGACTCTCTCAGATTTGCAGACTCCATTATAGAGTTTTGATTATTCAAGAGCTCTTTAAATATTAGTTTCGTTCGAGTTTTCGTTGAAAAAAAAAAAAAAAACACCTCCGCAAAGATTTTGATCTTTTATCTTAATTTAAAAAAAATCTCGCTCTCCCTCTCCCCCTGCATTTTCATGAATTGCCCCCTCAGATAAGGTCTAATCAAACAGTTCGTGGTAACGAACTGTAGTAAGGAGCGACCCGGTTCAATAGTAACCAAAACTCTAAAAAACTGAATTTTGATATCAAGAGCTACATAAAAAGAATCGCATTGTAATGCTGATTTTAAATATATAAGTTTCATCAAGTTTAGTCTTACCCATCAAAAGTTACGAGCCTGAGAAAATTTGCCGTATTTAGGAAAATAGGGGGAAACACCCCCTAAAAGTCGTAGGACCTTAACGAAAATGACACCATCAGATTCAGCGTATCAGGGAACCCTACTGTAGAAGTTTCAAGCTCCTATCTACAAACATGTGGAATTTTGTATTTTTTGCCAGAAGACAAATCACGGGTGCGTGTTTATTTGTTTGTTTTTCTTTTCCCCAGGGGTCATCGTATCGACCAAGTGGTCCTAGAATGTCGCAAGAGGGCTCATTCTAACGGAAATGAAAAGTTCTAGTGCCCTTTTTAAGTGACCAAAAAAATTGGAGGGCATCTAGGCCCCCTCCCACGCTCATTTTTTTCCCAAAGTCAACGGATCAAAATTTTGAGATAGCCATTTTGTTCAGTATAGTCGAAAACCATAATAAATATGTCTTTGGGGATGACTTACTCCCCCACAATCCCTGAGGGAGGGACTGCAAGTTACAAACTTTGACCAGTGTTTACATATAGTAATGGTTATTGGGAAGTGTACAGACGTTTTCAGGGGGATTTTATTTTGTTTGGGGGTGGGGCTGAGGAGAGGGGGCTATGTTGGAGGATCTTTCCTTGGAGGAATCTGTCATGGGAGAAGAAAAATTCAATGACAAGGGCGCAGGATTCTCTAGCATTACTATAAGAAAACAATGAACAATAAACATCACAACGTTTTCTCAAATGAAAGGAAGAAGTAGCATTGAAACTTAAAACGAACAGAGATTATTACGCATATGAGGGGTTCTAAAAATACTTTAGCATAAAGAGCGAGGTATTTAGGAGGAGATAAATACCTTGCTCTTTATGCTAAAGTATTTTTAGTAATTTCAACTATTTATTCTACGGCCTTTCTGATTCAGGGGTCGTTCTTAAAGAATTGGGACAAAACTTACGATTTAGTGTAAAGAGCGAGGTATTAACGAGGGTACAAACCCCCTCGTATGCATAATAAAAATATAAGGTTATGAAAGTTTGTTACGTAAGTTAATTCTTAAGTTACGTATATTTTTTACTAATAAAAACGTTCGTTAAAAATTAAAAGTTCTAGTTGCCTTTTTGAGTAACCGAAAAATTGGAGGGCAACTAGGCCTCCTTCTCCACCACTTGTTTCTCAAAATCGTCTGATCAAAACTAAGAGAAAGCCATTTAGCCAAAAAAAGAATTAATATACAAATTTCATTTTAATAATTTATGTGCGGAGAGCTAAAACCAAACATGCATTAATTCAAAAACGTTCAGAAATTAAATAAAAAAAAACTAAATTTTTTAGCTGAAAGTAAGGAGCGACATTAAAACTTAAAACGAACAGAAATTACTCCGTATATGAAATGGGTTGTCCCCTCCGCAATCCCTCGCTCTTTACGCTAAAGTTTGACTCTTTGCCACAATTCTACTTTTTAAAACAATTAAAAGCTTTAGCGTAAAGAGCGAGGGATTGCGGAGGGGACAACTCATTTCATATACGGAGTAATTTCTGTTCGTTTTATGTTTTAATGTCGCTCCTTACTTTCAGCTAAAAAAATTAGTTTTTTTTTATTTATATGGATAAAGGCGGTTCTAACAGTGTGGTTCTAGTTTTGATCTGACTCCATTTTTAGGAGTTATAGGTTATTACAATTTTTACTAAGAGACGTGATCGTCTCTTATAAGGTTGCTACTACCGCTGCAATCTGGACTAAGGCTACTACCACTAATTAAGATTTTAGTTACTATGAGTAAGCGTTCATTCTTTACTATAATTAAGTAACAAAAAACAAGTTTTTTCTAACTGAAAGTAAGGAGCGACATTAAAACTTAAAATGAACAGAAATTACTCCGTATATGAAAGGGGCTTTTTCTCCTCAACGCCCTGCTGTTTGCTCTAAAGTTTGACTTTTTCTCTTAACTCTACTTTTTAAAACAGTAAAAAACTTTAGCGTAATACAATACATAATAATACAATATCACATAATACAAAACACTGGCTCACATAATACAATATACTTTGAATAGGGTTAAGGGTATTAACCGATGTTGCGATTTGGTGAAACAAAAGACAGTCTGCCCACTAACTATTATGCATTTTTTTTTCGTTTTAATGAAAAATACGTTTTGGAATATCTATATTAGTTTATCCTATCCCTGGTTGTCATACGACAATAATATAACATAAAAGTGTTAGGACATACCCAAATAAATCCAATAAAACCCTTTTGCATTATCCCATCCCCATAGTGGGCACGCTGTCCACCTTTGATCACAATTGTGTTTTGCAGTTGAAGTTTCTAATAAATGCGAAAAGCGAGTATCAGATGTTTTAATGCTTGAAAACCAAAGGAAACAAAAAGTAGTTAAACGCAAATTAAAGATTTAGAATTAAAAATACAAGTAGATTAAAAAAGCGGGTTTGATGTAGGCCTAAGTTGTTCATAGGCATATACGGGAAAGGGGACATTCTGAGTCAATCAAAAAGATCAAAATGCCCACTGGATAATTCAAGGAAAACTAAATAAAATACATCAATTCAATAATTGTGTCCAAGAATGCACATTTACTGTGTTTTTTTTTAAAAACATATATCATATTACTTCAATTGAAACATAAACATTGTTTTGCCGCTTTTCTAGCTGTCAAAACAATGTTTTGCATACCCTCAACAATTACTCCATTATACATTTCTTTTTTTTTAAATAATTGTGACATTTATCTCTGTCAACTTTGATGTACTTTTCCCAGCTGTTTAACAGAGAGCACTTTTCCTAACGGGATTTGATGTCCAGTTTTTTACTTTTTCGCAACAAAAAGACCTCTCAGTCTGAATTGACTGCCTTTGTCTTTGCTTAGTAATCCAAAAGAGTTCGTGTTTCTTACTATCGAACAAGAAAAAGAAGAAAAGAAGGGGACGAGACAGTGTTTAAATTAATACACCCGGAAGGCGTTATATTGGACACTGATACATATCTAGACCACGTGCCGTGGACGAGAATATCAGGCGACTTTTGTGACAAATTAAACGATTGTAAGAAAATTCGAGCTGCGTCATTTTCAATATTACCCTGTCTCGTATTTCCTGTTCTATTTAAGAAAAATGGATTTTCCGTGAGATAGCGATTTGTACGAAACACAAAGAAAAACGAAGCTGAAAGGGACAACCCGTTTAGTTTCTTTATAATTAAAAACGGGCACATTCACAAGGAGAGAAAGGGCTTCAGGTTCTATCACAGAGGCTCCCAACCGATTTCGGGCCATGCCCAACATTGATATTTATAAAATCCTGATACCCCCCCTAGTGATATTAAAATTTTATTATTCAAAATTTTACATGTGTTACACTAAGGGAAGCTTAAAAGGCTATTAACTTTGTATATTTTTTAGGCATATTTAGGCCAATGAAAAAAATGGTCTGTTTGAAATATCTTTTTAACATGCATGGCATTATTGCAATGCTATCGTGTATCTTTTTTGCTTTTTAAATGCATATGAATGTGACATATGCATATTTTGCAAATGCATATGCATATTTTTAGTAGCTGTATGATAAACACCCTACCGTTCAAGTTGTTCATTCATTGACACATCATAGAACCGTATTTTTTCTTTAATTTTTTTCCTCTCAGCGTAAGACAAGACAAAGAGAACTGACAGGATAGATATAATTTGGGCTATATATTTGCGCTTTAAGGGGGGGGGGAGTATTTGGACATTGTGAAAATAGAAAACAATTCTTACTAATTGATATGCAGAGTAATTGTACATAATACATCACTTATGTAGACCCTCTAAACTTCGCCCCCCCTAATGTACAAATATATAGCCTAAATTCGTTTCTTAAGTGTTATATCTTATTATTACATTAGTATATAATATATACTAATACATATAATAGTATATTATATTAGTATTACATTTTTATCTTACTTTGGTATGTTTCATTAGGATCAAACGTCAGAGAAACACATTAGAAGATCATTAGGTAGGGCATATATCATACGAGTACCATGTTTTGTTTTTCAAAATTAACGCTCCACAGATATAATAAGCCAAAGAGAGTACGCCCGGTCCGTGACCCACCAAATATTGCCATACCCCATCAGTGGGGCCTGCACCCCTCACCGGGAATCCCAGCCCTTGCTGAAAGAAAAGAAGAGTTGAGTTCATTTATGACTTACAACAACCATGGTAAAAAAAAGGTAAAGGATGCGCCACTAGACCCTTAAGGTCCGAACCGGCGGTGCTGATCTCCGTCTCAAGGCCCTTCAACCATGAAGTGCAACGGGGGGATGAGGGCCAGCCATCCTGTGCTTTTGCAAACCCTTACTGTTTACCTTTCCCAGAGTTTTTCAGGTACCCATCTAGAGCTGGGCCGACTCTGGCTGGGATTACAGAGTCACGCTACTGACCCCCGTCCCTAACCAAATAATTAGGTACACTAGGATTTGAACCCTCGCCCACTCGGACAAAGGATCCTAAATCCATCACACCAATCCACAACAATAACCATGCAAGTAGAGTGACAACTTCGGCAACGGCCGTTAATTAAATCCCACAACTTTTTAATGTTGCTCCATTGAGTTCCTAATTTTCATTTTATCCACCTGTTGTTATTTCGCTGTGTTGAGCCCTTCCCCCTCCCTCGAAAATAATTTCTATAAAAGTGCTTGACTGATGGAAACCAAGACCTCACAATGCTTAAAAAGGAAAACAACTTCAAGCAAACTTGTTCCCTGCGTAATTGCATTTAGGCATTGTTTCAGCATGGATATGATTACTTACGGTGGAAAACATCCCCTTGTTCAGAACTAACTCGGTGGGCTAACAAATAATATTAAAGTAGGATGTTTTAGATTTCCCAAAACATAGTCATTAGCTTCATTGCCTCGCTCTAAGTTTGTTCAGGAAAGAGCCTATGGCATCTTTCTGTGAACGACTACCGTTATGGATGCGGAGCCCAGTGATCAGAGAGAAAAATCTTCGGTAGGCATTAGAAGTTGAAGGCCAGAGCAGTAAGCTCATTATTCTGAAGCATACAGCATGCATTTACCCAGAAGAAAAATTAAGAAGGAAGATAGATACTGTCAGAGATGAAATACAGGGTAATTGAAGATTGGAAATGAATGTGTTACTGACATGAGCAGTACAATCTGCAGAAGCAGAACTTCATTACCTGCTCTAAATTTGTTTAGGGAGTAGCCCATGCCTTCGACCTGCAAACGATTACCGTCATGGATGCGTAGCCCAGTGATCAGGGAGAGAAAAACATTCGGTAGGCAATAAAACTTGAAGCCTAGAGCAGCATGCTCATGATTCTGAGTCCTACAGCATGCATTTACCCAGAAGAAAAAATAAGAAAAAAAATTTGATGTAACTTAATGCTTGTTTGTGCCTTTTCTAGTAATATGTGTCCCCAGATTGAGCTATGAAAAAACTTCCAGAGATACTGTCAGAGAAAAAACAGGGAGTTATTGAAGATTGGAAAGGAACATGTTACCGACTTGAGCAATGTGATCTTCAGAAGCAGCTCTAGTGTCAATTAGTGCCAGATATGACGAAAATGTCTGGTTAGTATCTTAAGTCACCTATTGCCAATATTTTCCTTATTTGGCGGGCCTGAGGGATGAAATTGAGTCCTTTTGAAAATTATTAGTTCTAGTTTCAGGTTCTATTGTTACTGGCTCGGGTAAATTTCAAGAAGGCTGCCAATCTTACCAACAGAGCATGATACAGCAGCCCATGATAATGGCTTCAGAAATTTTTGAAGATTCATCCACATTTTTTAGATATGAATAAACATGTTGGGCGCTCCATTGTTCACAAGGTAATGTCATCCATGGGGAATTCTTATCTGCGTATGGGCTATCCACCCATTATCGAACAGACATGGAGTTACCAGTCCTCTAAATGCGATCTGAAGAAGGAATGAGATTACCAAAGTGGCTGCTTTGAAAGTACTTTTCCGAGTGACCTTTGGTAGGCTAGTCATATTATTTAAGCGTTGACTTGCCTTTCAAGTGATTTTATTTCCCTTTTCTACTTTCTTCTCTTCTCCTATTCAATCAGTAGCGTGTTTTTGTATACCGTGATGGACGAAAAAAAAAAAAATCTATATATATTTTTTCCTATAAAGTAATACCAACAACTCACTGCAGCACCAAACCGCCTAAGTTCAAGCTCACCATATAAGTAAAAATTATGAAAACGTATATGATTATATATATATATATATATATATATATATATATATATATATATATATATATATATATATATATATATATATATATATATATATATATATATATATATATATATATATATATATATATATATATATATATATATATATATATATATATATATATATATATAAATATATATTAAAAAAAATTGTGCACCGTGATGGGTGACAAAATTATGTATCCATACATACATATATGAGAGTTGATCTAATCACCAGTTATGGTGCCATGTTACCAAACAATGCAGGGTTTCTTAATTTTTACTGTTTTGAAATATCCAAATCGTCTATTTCAACACGAATCGCGAAATAAAATATGAAAAAAGAAGGCTGAAATGATCTGTAGCTTTAATACTTATAATGTCAGTTTGAATACAAAAGATAGAAAATAAAATACATTATTGAAAAAACAACGTTTCAATTAAAACATTAAAAACAGAAACAGTCGATTTAGCTCGGACAAAGAAGAACAAGAACAATTTACTTGAGTGCTTTCAAGCTTCATAAAATACAAGGAAAACAAGAAGAAAAGAATTATATATTTTTTTATAATTTTGCTATGCGGTGCTTATTTTGACAACAAAAGGTTTCAGTTTCATCAAGAAAATGAACAACTATCGATATTGAAACTAATTGTTTCGAGGGCGTGCATTCAAGATTTCAAAATTTTGACATAAAAAAAGGAGAGGAATTCAAGAACAATAAATTTTCAAGAACAATTGCAATAAGTTTTAAAATGGATTCTAAAATTATAAAAGCCAAGAAAGACAAATAAAATAAACATCCGTAAATAGAATCCCAGTGTGAGTTTTTAAATTGAATTGAATTTGTAATCGTAGACTATCAAAATAATTTTAACCCGAAAAATAATTCAAACCTCCACTGAACTTTTTAACCAACAGAAGAGATCACGCCAAAGACAAGTACCGAATTCTACTGACTTGTAAAATATCTGCATGCAAGGAAGAGAACTAAACACAAGGGGAAAGAAAGATGGAGACACCATACTTTTTGTCACGCTGAATAATTACTCATGTAAGTAGGTATATAACAGAACCAACTGTTGTTTTTCTAAATTAATTTAAAGACTTTTTAAACAAAATACAAAACAAAATGACCATGAGGGTTATCAGAAGGCATGGGGGTTATCAACCCTACTCATGTTAATTTTGGCTCGTATTGAGTTTCACTCGGCCAGATATTGAAATTTTCTGATCGTTTTAAGTTTAATTTATTTGTTGATAGTGGTTTGAGTTAATTTTACGCTTGGAAAATTATTTTACTTTATTTCTGCTCATTTTCGGCTTAATAGAGCTCTATCTTTTTTTTGGAAAAACTTGTTTTGTGAAAAAATTTATTAAAATAATTTCAGTTCGTTTTTTTATTGACAAAGTCTTTTTCAGGAAAAAAGTTTTATATCTTTTCGGTTTTTTTTTTTTAATAAAATTCCACAGCTTGGCTTTCTATTTCTGTGTTGGAGAGACTTTTTCAACAATTTTTTAACCTAACACAAATAGCATTTTTTTTTATTTAATTTTATACCTTCTCCAGTTGACCTAAAAAATAAAAGTTAATATCATTCCCAAAAGATTCCATATATGCTCTCTGACAACCTGGATACCCTTGAACCCTTTTTATTTATTTAAATTGTAAGAGCAGAAGTATTAATAGTAGTAGCCCAGAAAGTTTCGACTTAGTGCCCCCAGTCGTTCTAAATACATTGCTGAGGTAACTTATTGGCAACCATAAACACAATGCTTTTTGATTTATTTTAAAGCAGCATATAGTTTTAAAGCATAATGGGCCAATTGCTTAATTGTGGGGGGTTGACTTGCCCAAAATCCCTAAAGACTTAGTTGCTGGACCATTTTACTATGCTGAACAAATGGCTGTCCCAAATTTTGACTGAATGTGTTTGCAGAATGAATGGGGCTTGAGAGAAGAACAGCTTGCCCTCCCATCTCTGTTTGCTCTTAAAAGAGACACTAGAACTTTTGATTTTGAATCAAAATAGCTCCTTTACAAGGTTCAATGATATTTCTAGTAATTATAGAGTGGTGTTGCCTATGATATTGCTTATACGCAATTTTAAAAACATGTATGCACACAACTTCTTCGTTTAACTAAAATTTTCATTAAACGTTCCCTAAAAGTTTCACCTTAATACTCTTAGGGTCATTAGTTAAATTAACTCTAAAGGTAGTGTTAAACGTATACACACAGTACCTTCTGTTTAGTTCAAAATCCCAAAACTTACCCTTAAAGGCCTAACTTAATAATATAAGTTGTTCTTGAGATATGGCATTGTCAACTTTTTGAAAGTCCCCTTGCTCATAGCCTGTTTCAATTTTTTTTTTAACATCCGGCTAAATATCCTTCAAAGATTCACCATAATACCCATAGCTTGCGAAGTAGCAATAGTTGTAGCAGCATTAGTAACAATATGCGCATAGCACCTTTGATTTCTTCAGTCTCCCCTTCAACACACGCGACTTTCATTGAGCTGAAAGTTTCAGCTCAATACCATCAACCGTTCCTGAAGCATATTTGATACGCCCGCTTGACAACCTGTGTGGGCAATGCGTGTTTCGACTTAGTTCCATGTAGTTTCTATATATCCCAACTTTAGTTTTAATAGCAGTAGTAGTATTCCTGACTCTGTCGAGTTTTCTCTCTGTCGGGAATTTAATATGCTCTGTAAATATGGTATTAATAATAAAACCTTGAATCTGTTAATAGCGGTAGAATTAATAGTAGTAGCCTTAGTATTGTTAGACCTTAGCAACTGTCATTAGTAGCAATAGAAGTAGTAATAATAGTAACAGTAGTAGTAGTAGCATGAGTAATAGAAGTAGCATTAAGATGCGAATATTCTTTTTTAATTAGTTCAACATCCCTCACAACAAGCCCTATTAGTTTTAACTTCACACACCAAGCTGTTCCTAATATATTGCTGTTACACCCTTTTGACAACATATGGCCTTTTGATCAGATTATCTTCCCCTTGAAGCATTGTTCAAAAATTCCAACTTAATAATCAAATTTATTCTTGAGATACAGTTTTATGATAACTTCCGACTGCCAACCAAATGATCTTCATCCGATCCAAAGTCTATACGATTACTCGTTCCATGAGAGCCTTATATACCCCTGGTCATAATTTACAACCCTTGCCCCTGGGCTCTGGGGGGTTATGTCCATCATAAAGACATTGTTATATGACACTTGGACTATAAGTAACACAATGGCTATCTCACAATTTCATTGAATGCGTTTCGGGAGAAGAGGATGTCAGGAGAGGGGGGCTAGTTGCTCTCCATCACTTTTGACTCTTAAAAGGGAACTAGAACTATACATTTCCAATCAAATGAGCCTCTTTTAAAGTTCACACGACCATCCCTTCCATAACAACTTTATATACCACTGGGGCATAACTTAAGACCCTTACCCCCATACTCTGGGTGATTCTGAAAACTCCAAACGCCCTCTTAAATGATCTTTTGACTATTTTTGAACAAATGGTTATCTCAAAATTTCTATTAGATGCATTTGAGGAAAATAAGATATGGGGGAGTGGCTACCCTCCAATCACTTTGACTCTTAAAAAGGGCACTGGAACCGACCCCAGCCAAAGTTTATGCGACTACTCTTTCTATAAGAACCTTATCGGGGCATAACTTAAAACCCCTGTGCTGTGGGCTGTGCGGGGGGTGGGTGGGTGGTGGTGGTTGTCATCCTCAAAGATATAATTTCCAGACCTTCTAACTACGCTGAACAAAATGAGTATCTCAAAGTTTGGATTGGATGTGTCTTGGGAAATGATGAGCGTGGGGGGGGGGAGCTTGTTGTGCCCAAGATCATAACTTTCAACCCTGCCCCGAGGGCTGTAGAGGAGTTGTCATCCTCAAAGAAATGATTTCCGGATCTTTTAACTATGTTAAACAAAATGTCTTATCTCAAAAATTTGATTGGATATGTTTGAACAGTTGATGGCTGTGTGGTGGACTGTGGTTTGTTGCCCTCCTCACTTTTGACTATTAAAGCCCTTTTCGAAGTTTCTACGACAACAAATGACCATCTAATAATTTCTATCGGACGCATTAAAGAAAAATATGACGTGGGGAGGGGGGTTGATGGCTGTCCCCCGATCATTTCACTCCTAGAAAGGCCACTAGAACTTCTGATTTTCAATCCAATGAGCCCCCTTCAAAGTTTATATGACCATCCTACCCATAAAAACCTTATATACCTCCATGGCACAGCTTACAGCCCTTGCGCTGAGGGCTGTGGGGTTGCCATCCTCAGAGACATAATTTCCAGACCTATCAACTAGGCTGAACAAAATGTCTAAAAATTTTGATTGGATATGTTTTGGGAAATGATGGGCGTGGGGTGGGCTTTTTGCTCTTCAATCAGTTTTGACTATTAAAAAGGCACTAGCCCTTGGAATTTCTAATCGAATAAGCTCTGTTTGAAGTTTCGAAGACAAAAAATAGCCATGTGAAATTTCTATCAGATGCCTTTCGGGAAAATACGATGTTTCAGGGAGAAGGGGGGGGGGGAGTATCTGCCCTTCGATCACATTGACTCTTAAAAAGGGCAGTAGAACTTCTGATTACCAATCCAATAAGCGCCCCTCCGAAGCTTATACGACCGCTTTTTCTATAAAAACCTTATATGCCCCAGGGATATAACTTACAACCCTTGCCCTGTGGTTGTGGGGGGATGTTATCCTCAAAGCCATGACGTCAGGACCTTTCAACTACGCCAAAATGGCTATCTCAAAATTTTTACTGGATGTGTTTGGGGAAATGATGAGCGGAGCTTGGTTGCCCTCCAATTACTTTCAACTATTAAAAAGGACACTGGCCTCTTCAATTTCAAATCGAATGAGCCCTTTTTGAAGTTTCTGTGACAGCTCCTTCTATACGAACTGCCCTGGTCTTAAAAAGAAAAAAAACAACAAAACATTTTGCTCACATCGTTCTTTACTTAGGTAGCGCTATTCCACTGCGTATGATTCCAAATTTGTTGAATATTGCATTCTTTGGTTGTTCAAAGCCATAACATCAAACAATGAAATAGCGATACCATCAAACAGTGATTCGTATAATCCAGCCACGCCCCCCCCCGGGATAGTAGCGTCTCTAGAGTAAAAAAAAATAACTTGTTCTTAGAAACATTGAAATATTTGAGCCTTAGCCGTGTTATATCCTCTCAGTGCTATCTTTTATGCAGATTTTGATACCAAATATTGTCAAAATTTTAGACTCTTCTGCTCCATATTCAAATGATCCTGAAAAGATCTTATCAAATTCTCATCATGGAGTCTATCAACGTCCTAACTTCCCGAAAGACAGTTGACCTTCCTAAATTTCAGCTATAAACAAACTCGAGACTCTAATAGTCCTAATGAGAAAATTTCAAAAGTGGAAACTCCTGTATTCAGGAAATATATTAGACACATGAAAAAGCCTTAGGCTTTTTCTTAGCTGTTAGTAAGGAGCGGCTACTAGTAGCTCAACTGCAACTATTGAAGAATCGAGATTTATTGAGAGCTGTCGGTTTCTCAAAATGTTTGCGCTTATTTTTTATACTCAATTTGACTGCGTCTTTGTTTTAGGCATCATGCTCTTTTTTGTAAGCTACCTGTTTAGCTCGACTTTCAGATCTTTCTTTGTCTCTACTTTTCTTCCTTCAATTTTGTGACACCATCCCAGACGCTGTCTACTTCCCTGTTGATTTATAGACAGTTTCTTCTTTTCCGAGATTATTCCACTCTTCTAATTATTAAAAAAAGTGCAGAACTATGAGATAAAAAAGGGTTTCTTTAATTGTTTCCCATGCAAAATAGGTTTTCTTCTTCATAGTTATATTACCTCTATAATATCTTCAATAATTCCCAAATGCTTTAACGGTCTTACAACGCTGAAAACAAACGCTCATTATTTAATTAAGATTGAAATAAACCTTATTTAATTTATTCCATTAATTAATCCTGCGAGGCCAAATAGTTCAACAAAACTTAAAAAAATGTTTTATCTTTTGGTGTTTAGCGGTGTACAAATCTGTCTAATCGTAATTTGAGTATATGTAACTGAATGTCCGAAATCTTGTTAATGTTGACATTCACCGATGAATGTCCAAAATCCTTTTTTCTCTGCTTGGATTTAATTAGCTTTTCGAGTCAGCTTTATCAGTCTTATGCAAACTATGATGGCAAAAGTTAAAGTTAGGTTAGATTAGGCTTGGTTAGTTTAGATTTAGTTATAAATATCAGAAATGGGATGAAAAACTAAGCTAAGCTAACCTAGCCAAGCTTAACCTTTCATCATCAAGCCTTGCATCAAACTGGAAAAGTTGACTGGCAGCACTGACTAGATCCAAAGAGAAAAAGGGTGTTTCGGACGTTCACCAGTGAATGTCGACATTCATCACTTTCGGATATTCACGCCAACGTATAAATGCCTTTAAGTCATTTTCTTGGGCGTTTTTATTATTTTTTTTTGGAGTTAATGAAATATTTTGATCTTAATTTTTTCAGAGTCTTAATTTGACTATTATCATTAGTTTTATTTACAATAGATCTTTTATTTTATCAAGATATAATATTTAATTTATTCAATTCAATAATGTGTGGAGCTTGAATAATCATCTACTAAAAAAAAGAGAAGAAAACAACCACGTGATATTCACATACCTAAAAATTTTCTGAATATTTCTTTTTTAACAAAAAGTCTATTTCAATCCATTTTTTTTTTCCTGTTTTGGTAAAAAGGAGAAATTAGGAAATATTTTCAATAAGGTTCTAATCATAGACACTAAAATATCGCCGACTTTAGTTTAAGCAATCTGTGGGCCTATTTTTTTTTTTCGTAAACAGAATACAGGTACGATAGTATGAAGCCAGAAGCGTACGTTCTACCCACTGAAAATCTAAACCATCTCAGGCTTCTCAATATCAATTTATCAATATTTGAAATCTTGTAGCAATACAGCTTTGACTTTGATCAACTGGCGCAAACAAATAGGTTTTCATTAAGACTATTTTCTTCTTTCTTTTCCGTTTTTCATTTACATCTATTTTTACCCGTCACCAGGATTACCCACGCTTTGAAATAAACTGAAAAAGCTTTCCGACTAAAACTGCATTGCAAGAATTTAATTTGTACAACATGGGCAGCAGGTTAAAAATTTGCCGTAAAAAGAAGAAAATCTTCGACAAACTAAAACTTGAACTTATATCTGAGTTAGAAAGACTCAAATAAATTTTAAATACACAGGAAAATGTATATTGTATCAAAAAAATTCCGAACATACAACATTGAGCTAGGATCTTTAACGTACAAAAAAATGGAATAATTGCATAGTGTTGGCAACGCTGGTCATCAATCTTCTTTTACCTTTTAGTAAAAAAAAACATGTCCAATCAGCTACCAAGTAACGACACCCACAGATTGTAACACAAAATACAGCTTTTTTCTTTGGAAATCATTGTTATACCCTTATACGTGCAATTTTTATTTTAAATCTAATACTGGTCACTTCATCTTTTTTCACTTGTAATTAGCTTCGGAGGAACAACCGCCCACAAACAGAAATACAAATACACACAAAATATATATCTTTATTGTTAATTTCAGATAGAAATCACTGACCAGGTGGAATTTTCCCGGATACTAATTGAAAGATATTGGCAATCCTAGAAAATGTCCACTGAAGCGTCTAAGAGATATTGAATATCCCTTCAGGGAATACCTGTTGATAAACTTGGGAACAGAATTACCGATCATTCAGCCAGGATATTTGACAAGGATTAGTATATACCATATACATGATATCAAGTGGGTTTTAAGACGAAGCGAAAGTAAAGAGGTTAGAGAAATGTTCGTCTTTACAAATTGTCCGCTGAAATAAGCTAATGCGTTTGTCATCTCTGTTTCTGGTATAGTGCCAATTTTGTTAAAAATAAGTTTTGTATGCTTAAAAATTGCCCAGTGAAATGAAAAAGACGGCAAATGCTTTTGCAATCTCTGTGTTTGGCATAATGCTAATTTTGTTACAAAAATCTTTGTATGCTTCAAAAATGAGCATTAAAAACCCGCCCATTGATACAAGAAAGTCAGCCAATGGTTTTGTCATCTCTACTTCTGGCATAGTACCAATTTCGCTAAGAACGAGTTTTATTTGCTCTAAAAAAATACCTGAAGTAAGAATTGATATAAAAAATAACTAAGAACGAATATGAGATGTCCAATGATTTTGTCGTCTGTTCTTCTGGCATAGCACCAATTTTATTAAAAATAAGCTTTCTGCAAAATTTAGTCTATGAAGACAAATAGCAATTACAATCACGGTTGCCAGCATGCACACTTACGTAGTTTTTACAATTTATTTTACCTTATTGAACTCTTTCCCTCGACGGATAAAAATTGCTCTCTTTTTATCGATTTTTGAGCTAAAATCACTCTTTTTTGCACTCTTACGAAATGACGATAGAAAAAGTTTCCGCCGATTTTTGACTTGCACTCTTTTTCAGCAAAACTCCCTCTTTTTGGGCCTTGATTTGCACTATTCCGAACGTCGGCAGTTGACAAACCTGGTAACAATCTTTATGGCTTTTACTGTTACAGAAAGAAGTACAAATTTATATCTTTTTTTCATGACAAAATATAAGGAAACGTAATTTCTATGTTTTTTTGTTTTTTTCCGTAAATTTGATTCCAACCACTATAATGTGGCAGCGATGTTCCAGTATTCAGGCATTAAAATTAACTGCACTCTTTGTAAACCTAAGTTTTCTACTATAAGGACATTTTAAGCACTTAATTGTGCAATGACGAATAACATTTTAAACGAAAAATACCATATTTGGAATAGCATTTTTACAAATGAATTTTAAGCTTTTATAATGCAATCAAGATATTTGACAGTAATGATTAGATACAATATCTTGAATGTAAATCACTGACTTGGATATCAATAAAAGTAGGTGATTCGAATATTCTATAATAAGTGACTCTAGAAGTTAAATAAGTGATTCTAGAAACTGAATCTGGGAATAGTCTAAACGAAAAAAAATTGATGGTGTTTTTTAATTTCCCTGTAAGAGGAGTTTTAAGGTTGAGGATCTATAGGGTTTTCTGAAAAAGAGTAAAGTTCTGAGCAGAGTAGGTCAAAGATGGGGTATATGCAGCTCCACTAGGTTCGTGAACTGAAATCTACCAATACCAAGATTTAGCTACCGTAAGTTATACCAATCATAATTTTTCGCAGAATTTTTCAGTCAATAAAAAATTTCTATGAGAGATCTGATTGGGTAAAACTAGCCCTAGCTGAATCTCCGTAACAATTACGCCGCTTGGACTGAGGTTTGGCGTTAAAACTTAGTATTTATTCCACTGAAAATATCCTGAAGCCAGTTTCGCCATTAGATTTCTTTGAATAGATCTGGCCGACATATTCCGGCTGATTCTCTTTACAACGCATTTCGATAGCTTATATTTCGGTATCATGTTATATCTTTGGCTGACATTTCTTTTTACCTTTCTTGCTTAGTTACCTCTCCTTAGTAGACTAGTCCGCTGTTGCTTAAAAGAGGAATTGACCAAATAGCTTACCTTCATCGATTTCTGGGTCAAATTCAAAGTTTGGCTTTATTTCTTCGCCGTTTTCTCCATAGAAATCATCATCAAATAGTTGTCGCATTCGTTGATCATGTTTTTCTGGGTCAAAGTCTCCTTCAATGTCATCATCATGAAAACCTACATTTTCATTTCCTGAAAAAAAGCTAAAAATAGTGCAACAAGCAAATAGGAGTCTCTCAGAAGACAAATAGATTAAGTCAACTTAGCATATTCTTCTGACATTGAGGGTTCTAAGCACTTTGTTCATTTGACCAAGCCAGGCTCGTCAAAAATATGTCATGTTAGGGCTGTCACAGAAAGAAACACAAATTAATGTCCATTTACAATGACATATTTAACTTAATTGACTTTATTTTGTTTTCTCTTTGCTCTTTAAAGGTTTAAGTCTGACTTCGCTGTGGGATAAAGCTATATTTTCAGATATAAAGACATATTAAGCAGTTAATTCCACATATATAATTTATTTTTTATTTTTTGTAATATGTTTTTCAATTCTTTTTAAAATTAAAAAAATCTTTTTATTCCTTTAATTTAAAAATTGTAACTATTTCGTTTTGTATTTTTCATTGTACTTCCATCAGGATATTCTCTGATAACAGGAATTAATAACAAAAGTGACAACAAAGTGGCTTACTTAAAAGCCAATTTAGCCAAGCAATAATAAAGAAAAAAAAATAATACAAGAATAATAAATAAACAATAATACACCGATAATATCAACAACTATAATAATATCAATAATAATAAATAAATAAAACATCAATAAAATTAAAAATGAAACATTAATTTGTAAATTAGAATAGCTATCAGAATAAAAATTAGACAAAAATTCAGCCAAGCAATAACAAATTTACAAAATAATAATAAAAATAACAATTACTAAATAAATAATAAAATAATAACGCCTCATTAATGTTAGGTATACATGAATTAACAACATTATATCAATAATAAAAATTAGTTCGTAAATCAGAACAGCTCCAGGAGTAAAATTTTGCAAGGGCCGGTTTTAAGAACAGACTCAATCCTTTTACAGAATATAACAGAGATAACATTGTTACAGAGATAAATGGTTTGTTCGTTCTTATTCAGTTTTGTGTTGTATATCTACTATCAAGACGACTCAGATTTTTTCTTCTTTAATTTCCCCTCCACTCCACTCAGCAACGCTTCTTTTATTAGCATAAAAAATTTATCAGACAAACCAGCTTTTGGGCTTTTCATCAACTATTTATGCATATTAGTAATTTTTTTGCATAAAAAGCCAGCGAAGCAAAATAAAAATAATTAAACACAGTTTAGCTGTGTTTAATTATTTACATACATACTTAGCTAACCCAAATTCAATCCGAAAACGACAAAAATTAACATACATATAAATTGGGAAGAGATAAAAGGCATGAAAAGAATTAATCAGGCCGGAAATTCAAAGATCAAAATAAGATTCAACTACAGAAAAAAGAGTCTACTTGCGCAAAATGTAGTGACTTCGCTTCTTCTATTGGCTTAATATTTTTCACAACAGGTATAGAATTAGTACCAAGAAAGAGACAAGAGGAGGGTGGAGGTAGAAATTTAAGTGTAATCCCCAGGGCCGTATTCATGATTTTCGTTTGGGGGATTATTTTCTCTAGGAGAGAGGGACAAAACATATCAAAATGTGAAATTGACATTCAATCCCTCTTGATTTCTGGCAATATGTCTCGTCTAGGCTGTTATTATGAAAGTAAAAAGCAACATTAAACCTCAAAATAAGCAGAATTTATTCTGTATAGGAGGGAGACTGCTCCTTTTTCACCCCACCTCCGCCTCATGGTCGTAGAAACTTCGCACGATGCTCGTTAGATCAGAGATTGAGAGTTATAGCCCTTTTTTTAAGTCAAAAGTGATTGATGGAAAAAGTGATCAAAAGGAGTAAAAAGTGATCAAAAAGGGGTCAAAAGTGATTGGGAACTAACCAACTCCTGGGGGAGGGGGGTATTTTCCATGGAGGTATTTTTCACAGGAGATTATTTTTAGCGAGGGTTTCCAGAGAAGGGGTATTTTCCGCGGTGGCTAATTTCCTATTAACGCCTAGACCGTAGATAGTGAAAGGGCGAGGGGGTCCCCATTAAAAGACATAAAAAAGTAGAAATGAATCTGGATTTAATGGTTTGTGACATCCAATTCTCTTTGTTTTTGCGATAACAGAAAAGGGCTTTTGTTATGAATCATCTTGGCATGCATTTACATCATGATTTTAAAAAACAAACAATTACAGCAATGTTGATCATGTAAAGATTTTAACTTGTGTTTTACCCAACGATATTGCTTGTACTTGTAGAATACTGAAAAACTGAGCACGGTGGTTCAGTTGCACCAGGATTCAGTTACACGGTGGTTCAGTTACACGGAGGTTCAGTTGCACGGTGGTTTAGTTGCAGGTGGGTTCACTTATATGGGGTTGCTTTGCACAGGAGTTGAGTTGCAAGAGGGTTCAGTTGCACTGGGATTCAGTTGCACGGGGGTTCAGTTACAAAGATTCAGTTGCTTGGGGTTCAGTTTTCAAGAGTTTCAAGGGCTTGCTCAGGTTTAAATGAAATATACGTTTTGAGGGGTTTCCTTAATAGACCTAAGGATCAATGTGCTTAATTCCTAGGCATCTTGCTTGATGACAATCTTTTCTTCGAGACTCATATTGACCTTACCAAAATGAAAGTCTCCAGAAGTCTTGAGACCCTTAAAAAACTGAAACAGATTTTTCCAGGGTCAATTCTTAGACTCCTATTCTACAGCCTAGTTTAGCCTTATGTTTCATACTGTTCTATTATTTGGATGTAAATTTTTCCCTCAACACTGAAGCCACTTTCAAAACTACATGATGAAGCAGTTATTTGTCTATGCCGAAATGACGCTTTATTTTCAGTTTAGAGTTATCGATTAGCCTTAATCAAATCGGTTTAAAAAGACAGGGCTATTTTTCTATCTAGAAACAAAAATAATGTGATTATATTGCGAAAATATTTCACAAAAATAAACAAATAGAAATGAAACACACTTTTTGAAACCAAACTACAGCAAGGTAATTTCTTTTTCTTAATGATTTTGTTTCCATTATAAAATGAATCATGCAACTAAATTTTGAACTTTCCCGAAAAATGTAACCATAACGTACAACCTTTTATTCATCAAATTTTGAAATGTCTGTAATATACCTTAGATATGCTGATCTTAAGATCCCTAATGCAAAATATAATCAACTCTACTTTGAAGCAAAAACTAAATCAAACCAAAAATGAACTTCAAATTCAAATTATACCCAAATATTTAATCTGAAATCTTAGCCACTTTCTCCAACTGCCTTTATTTCTCGAAGCTTATATCGTTTCCATTGCAATCGGTAAAAGGGAAGCTTTTTTTGGCTTTCTGGGTTAGAATTAACAATTTTTTAGAGGAATTTTTCCATAGCTGCTTTGTTTCCACTTCATTATTTAGTTTCCTGCAGTAGAAAAAAAGAGTAAAAGAGAAGGAAGATAAGTCTTAACAGTACGATTATGATTCTGGCACCCATGGTAATGACAGCTGTTAAGTATGGTTGTGAAACATGGGGCGTTCCGAAAAGTTGGATAAGATATGCTACATACTTCCTACAATAATTATCAAAGGATATTTTCAGAAACTCTTTTAAGCACAAATGTAAAAAAGCTACAAACTTTTAGTGTTTTAGGTTGTTACTGTAGAATTAGTTTTTCTGTGTATTTGCTTGCCTGGGTATAACAATTGTAGCATATACTTTTTCTTAGATTCAAAAGTGAAAGTGATAAAATAAAATCGTTGTTGTTAAGATATAAATATCCTCCGAAACAAGCGATCTCACGGCAAAGCAGGAGCTGTATATATATATATATATATATATATATATATATATATATATATATATATATATATATATATATATATATATATATATATATATATATATATATATATATATATATATATATATATATATATATATATATATATATATATATATATATATATATATATATATATATATATATATATATATATATACAGCGATAGAATAAAACCGTTGTTGTTAAGATTTAAATATCCTCCGAAACAAGCGATCTCACGGCAAACCAGGAGCTGTATATATATATATATATATATATATATATATATATATATATATATATATATATATATATATATATATATATATATATATATATATATATATATATATATATATATATATATATATATATATATATATATATATATATATATATATATATATATATATATATATATATATATATATATATATATATATATATATATATATATATATATATATATATATATATATATATATATATATATATATATATATATATATATATATATATATATATATATATATATATACTAGCTGTTGGGGTGGCGCTTCGCGCCACCCCAACCTAGTTGGTGGGGGCGCTTCGCGCCCCCCCCAGCCCATATATATATATATATATATATATATATATATATATATATGTTTTTAACTACGTAAAACTTGCGAATATACAACATTCTTTGCTGTCCCATTGTCTGTGCATATAAATAGATTGTCAGGTTTACCGACTCTTGAACATGCAACATATAATGGTCCATGGGAAAACAATCCGTATTCAGATCTATACCTCATGATTCTAATGATTGCCCTTGAGCTTTGTTGATGGTGATTGCTAATCGACCATTCCCTGTGTCGCCGTCGTCATTTATATATCCCCCTGTGCCCCCCGGCGTCCCCTTTGTAGTTGTGTCCCTGTGTCCCGGTCGTCATTTATATTCCCTGGGTCCCGGTCGTCATTTGTGTCCCGGTGTCCCAGTCTGTGATTTCTCTTTGAGTGTCCCGGGCGTCATTTATATTCCTTGTGTCTCGGTGTCCCGGTCGTCATTTATATCCCCCTGTGTCCCCCGGCGTCCCCTTTGTAGTCGTGTCCCTGTCGTCATTTATATTCCCTGTGTCCCGGTCGTCATTTGTATCCCGGTGTCCTGGTCTGTATATACATTCGTTTTTTAGTTTTGTTTTTCTCCTTTATTTTTCGTTTTTTTCTTTTTTAGTTTTTTTAGTTTTTTAGCTTTTTTATTAGTTTTTAGTTTTTTTTTCTTTTTAGTTTTTTTGTAGTTTTTACCTTTTTTTTTTTAGTTTTTTTTACTTATGTCCTGGTCGTCATTTATACTCCCTGTGTCCCGGTCGTCATTTGTGTCCCGGTTCTTTGTTGATGGTGATTGCTAATCGAACATTCCTTTTGTCCCGGTCGCTTTCTCTTTGAGTGTCGTCATTTATATTCCCTATGTGCCGGTGTCCCGGTCGTCATTTGTGTCCCGATGTCCCGGTCTGTAATTTCGTCAGTTGAAAACATGACGTTTGAACTAATGGTGATAAAGGATGTAAGGAACGCCGGAATCAAAAAGCTCAATACTTTATTTGTTGTTATTGGCAACATTGTTTTTACATGTTATCATTGGTCATTCAGGTTATGCTTTGACATTGTGCTTTTGTTTTCCAGATGAATATTTGTAGTGTAAGTTCGTAAATGTAATGTAAGTTTGATTTACAGTAGATTCGAATCTGGCGTTATTTTTGGGGAATACTTTACTAAAAAAAAATTTGCGTTGAAAATACGGTTTCATACCGCTGTTAAACAGCAAAAGGCTCATCAGCCCTTTCGTAGAGAGCTCCGTGCTTTCATTGTTATCTTTTCACTTCATTGGGTTATTCACTTTAAAACTAGGTCAGTATTGTCGAAACATGAAAAAACATCATATTTACACGCTTTCGGGCTGTTGACGATTATTACTTGACAGGCCACAAACTAGGTACGTTAATTGGCCTAAACTCACAAAGATAGTAGCCTAGAAAAACGCATTCGGCATAAAAACACTAGATTCCAAATCACAAACCAGTAATTTCGGCAAGTTTTTCTAGCTTCTCTTCTATTTCTCTTCTTTTAGCTGCTTTCAGAATTTTCAACTCTTCCTTTTTTCGTTGTTTTTCTTCCTTCTTCCTCTCTATCTTTTCCTGTCTCTTTTTGGGTCTAGAATCGTCCTTTCGTCGCAAGGAATTGGCAATTGTTCGAGGATAGCGTTTAATCTGAAAGAATTTTGAATACATGAAATATTATGCTAAGCATTACATATTATTTTCTACAACAAGATTCGGGCCTATAAATTACATGATGACAAGTCAACAGTCACGGCAATTCTACAGTAACCAAGTTATTGTTTAATTTTCCCCGTAAACCCTTAAATTAGGTATTTTTTGCAAGACTACACTGTCTTTCTATGATAAACAAACAAACGTTCCAATGGGGATAAGTCCATTTATTATACAGTGAAAACAGAAACAAAAGTCTGGATATTTCGACTATATATACAGCGATCGTCATCAGCAGATACACCTGTTGATGACGATCACTCTATATGTGGTCGAAATATCCATACTTTTGTATATCTGTTTTCACTGTCTAATACATTTACTTATCCCCATTTGAATGTCGTTACTGTTTAACAATTACCAAGTTGTCAACAACCACAGCTAGTCTTTAATATGGCTTGTGGCCAGGGCTTTGGAGTAGGTTATAAATTATACCGACTCCGACTCCAGACATTTTCAATATACCGACTCTAACTTTGATTCCGACTCATCAAACTTTAAGCATAATTGCTCCGACTACAGCTTCTACTCTTAGCTAAAATACTTCCCTTTTCATGAAGGCCCCTTTTCTCCCGTTTTCGTAAGAAGTACATAGTTTTATGAAATTCTTTTCTAAATAAAATTCAATAAGCCTATTAATAGCTAATATGTATCTTATAAGCTGTATTATCGGAATTGCTGTAGAGTGCAAAAAAGAGTTATCTTTGTCAACCTATTAAGCATTTTTTCTGTCTTTCTTCATTTTACATGTAATAATTTTGTAAATAAGGGAGACCGGCCAACGATCGGCACTGCCCACGTTTGGCCAAAGCAGATATAAGCCCAATAGAAAAAACCTATGGAGACTTCTGGTAGATTATAAAAGCTCTGACAGATGACAGTATATGTTTTTAAAATGCCAGGCCTTGATTCATACTTTACCAAAAATATCAGACTGGATCACACTTTATGGTGATTGAATCTGGAAATTTGTTTAATTTTTGTCAGAAGGCAAACGCCTAATTAAGAACACTAGATAATCTATAAACTCACGTTGTATTTTTTTATTATATGCCTGACTTTTGACATCTTCCGAGACATGCCGTTTTCACCGATCTACTGTAAAAAATTTTTCATCCCGTTGAATGGCAAATTCCCACGTTCGGCTACAATATTTGGGGTAGGTTCGGCATGCCAAACCAAGGTGTCCGAACGTGAGCTATGCCTGTAAAAACTGATTAAACTGTATATTTTAAGGTTGAAGGTAAGCTCAAAACCCAAATTCTGGCGTTGTTTCGCCCTATCATATCAGCAGGTGAACCGAAGTTCTATTTTCCCAGGTAAATTTCATTCAAAATAAACTCCTTAAAGGTAAAACAGAAGAGAAAGAAAGAAGCCTGGAATCCAGAAAAAAAAAACAGTAGCCTATTCAGTCTTGGTCAACAATAATTCGGTCAGATTCTTGTCCCATTGGTGTACTTAGAGGAACGCTGCAAGACTATATGAAAAGAGTTTAGAAGCTGAATATTCCTCGGCAAAGTCTGGATCTCAATTTCTTAACACTTGGTTATTAAACATGATAAATATTTTCAAAGGAACAAAAAAGGACTTATTTGAAAAGATGGCTGATATGCATTTCGACTGCACCCCCTAAGAGCATGTAAACTTGCAAACAACTATACCATTACTAAGGCTACACAAGTATCGGATGACTGGAAATGCAAAACTAGTGGCAACAGTAGAGAAAATGCAGGTGAGGATTGGTACCGTGGTTTTATGACTCACCATAAAACTCTATTAGTAAAAACGCCAGAAGGTAAAAGCCTAGGATAGTCAACTGCTTTCAATCGTCAGAGCGTAGGAGCTTTCTTTTACAACATCTTATATGCATATTTTTCAATAGCGATACAAATAATTGAGTAAATCATTTCTGTAGTATTACTGTAATACTAAGGTGAAACATATCCTATTCACAGTAATTAGCGTAGAATATTAATTTTGTTTATCATTGCCACTTTTTATAAGTATTTAAGAGTATTAGGCTTGACTCCAGCCTTTATGTGTTTCCCTAACTCCGACTCTAAAGGGTTTTAAATTATTTCTGTTACTCCGACTGTGACTCGATTCAGCCAACATTTATTAAAACTCCGACTCTGACTCCACAATTCCGACTCCAAAGCGCTGCTTGTGATAACTATCAGAAATACAGGTGGTTAAGCCATGAAAGACAAGATTTCATAAGAGACTAGCGTGCTTCTTAAAATACTAAATTGGTTAAGATTTATATTCCCTGTTAAACTTGGCAAATTTACAACACACTTATCAGTCTATCTCAAGCCGAAAGAGCCAACCTATATCCATGGATTTACCGAAATCGATCTATTCATTCACCAAACCCGAATTTAGGATGCTTGGACTTTTTCTTCGAAAATGATACAAGTTTTTTTTTTTTTAAATAGGAGAAGTATCTTATTTCTGTATATTTTACATACCTTTCAGCATATCTTTAAACCTACGAGAAATTTTTTTTTAATCTAATTCGGTTGATGGACAAAGCTGAATCTCAGCTATCAAATTACAACAAATTCTCGCTAAACGACCAAATAACATCGCTGGAATGTTTCATTGAAAGCGAAATCCGCCGATTCTTCCTCAAAAACTTCTCAGTTAATAATACAAAAATAAAATAATTAGATAGTGTTCGACCATTGTATGTATTTACATGTCCCTAATCATGAAGATTTTGTTCACTTTGAAAACAATTTTGCAGACCGACAAAAAGAATTTTAAACTAAATAAAGTTTTCTAGAAAACTTTTCAAACAAATAAAAAAATAAAATAAAAGATATCCTTTTCAAACTTGTATAAAGATATCCATGGTACATTTTAACTGCCCATAAGTATGAAGCTTCAATTTATTTTTCCTACAATTTTGTATTCCAGTAAAGCGAATCTTAAAGCGAAATTTGTGAAGTCTTCCTTAAAAAAGTTATCAAAAAAAGAAAGAAAAAAGGATACTCCCTTTAATACCTATATAAAAACAGTGCCGGTAGTACATCTCTACCTGTGCACAAGCAGTTTTAAGAACATATCTGCCGTCCGGTAGACAAATTTCTGAATTTCCCAAAACGGAGACGAACCTAATACTCATTCATATGAAAAATATTATTGACATCAAGTGACACAAAACGTACAAACAAAACAAAATTTTGCTCTTGTTGAAACCTGGCTTTATTGTCTATCTACCTACAATGAAGTGGTGTTAACCAACAACTGTTATGAGCTGGTATATTGAATCACCTATCAGTCTTTACCTCTGCAGGTAGGGTTGCCACCCTTCTGTGTAGCTAACCAGAGACAATCATAACCAAATATAGCATCTAATTGTGATCAATCAAAACGAAGGTAATATAATTTTTAATATTTAAAAACTGACGGGAACTTAAAGAGTAACCGTAGAGCCAAAAGAAGATAGGCTAGTTCTTTTCTTAGCTAAAATAAGAAAGATTTGGCCACACAACGAATTAAGTTGAAACAGTCCTTGAAGCATTTTTATCGCAACAAAATAAAATCCCGAGAAAATACCGACGGACAAAATATCTGTACGATGCATACTACAAATTGTATTCAACAAAAAAAAGTAACATATGGTGAATATAAATCTTTGTTTCGTCAAAGTTGCCACCAGGGTTGCCACCCTTCTGTGTAGCTAACCAGAGATCAATTAAAACGAAAGTAATATCATTTTTAATATTTGGGAATTGACGGGAACTTTAAGAGTCCGTAGAGCAGAAAGAAGATAGGCTAGTTTTTTTGTTAGCTAAAATAAGAAAGATTTTGGCCACACAGCGAATACAGTTGAAACAGTCCTGGAAGCATTTTTATCGCAACAAAATAAAATCCATAGAAAATACCAACGGACAAAATATCTGTACGATGCATACTACAAGATGCATTTAAGAAAAAAAAGTAACATATGGTGAATATAAATCTTTGTTTCGTCAAAGTTGCCACCAGGGTTGCCCCACTTCTGTGTAGCTAACCAGAGATCAATTAAAACGGAAGTAATATCATTTTTAATATTTGGGAATTGACGGGAACTTTAAGAGTCCGTAGAGCAGAAAGAAGATAGGCTAGTTTTTTGTTAGCTAAAATAATAAAGATTTTGGCCACACAACGAATTAAGTTGAAACAGTCCTTGAAGCATTTTTATCACAACAAAATAAAATCCAGAGAAAATATCGACGGACAAAATATATGTACGATGCATACAAAATGCATTCAACAAAAAAAGTAATATATGGTGAATATAAATCTTTGTTTCGTCAAAGTTTCATTTCTTGGATATTCAAGTTTATACTTCATCAGCGAGATTTCCGATCTTCTGAATCGCGGTTCATTATTTTTTATGGGTAAACAGGGAGTCATTCGAGAAACTACCAACTTATGAAACAATGGGATCCATTCTTTTCAGTTTGGGAGTAAAGGAGAAATGAAAATGAGAAATGAAATTGAAATTGTTGAGCCTTTCATCAATCAAGAAATACAATTTTGGATAATTCCTTGGCCAAAAAAATACAGGGGAAACCTTACCTACTGAATGTCAAATCATGGCGATAGCAGTCCTGGTTCAGACTTTAGTAACGAACCATAGGTTTATTCTAAATATATAACTAATTAGTATTGCTTGATTTAACAAAAAGTCTTCACTTCTACAAATGAAAGTTATACCGTTTGAAGAGTAGGAAAGATCTCAGGAAAATACATGTAGAGAAATCAACACGTTCGAGACTGTTAATTTTGACTCTTTAGTGTCATCTATCAAATAATAGAACATCCTAAGTTTTTCCTTCTATACTCATATTTTTCCCAATTACACTATAATCAATCTGAAATGTCTACAGATTTTCTTTTCCCTTGCTTTGTTTTCCATAAAGGGTAAACGCATCAAACATGTGGTCTTAGGATCAGAAAAGGCACTATTCGAGCTGTTCAAACGCAAAATCCTTCCATATTATCAGGGAATTCTGGAAAAAGAGATGCAATTATATTTAGGACCTCCTATACAAAAAACATAAAAATTAGAAAAGCTCTTAGTTCCTTGTTTTAATAGCAATAGTTTTGTTTCCTACGTCTCTTTAGTCCCCTCCCACTCATGGAATTACTCAATTTACTGGCGCTATCAAGATAATTCCGTGGTTTCCCTGCGTGATCAACTTTAAACGTTACATTAACGCAGTTACCCCACTAATAACAAGGTAACGCTTTTTGTCTACGATTACTCTACATCCCACTTTCCTCTTACTTTTCTTCAATATTAACTTCATTGCGTTGCTAGCACAAAATGTATCGTGTTCAGAGAGGGCTGCAATCCATCCAAGGAGCTTGATCTTCTAATCTTTTTGATATTAATGGCGACGTCTGTAGGGACTTCGAGCTTTGTCGAAATTGATATAAAAGGGAATTCTAAAAGTAAAAAAAATGTGTTGTGCAGAAGAAGAACACAGATCTCACGTTATAATTTTTTAACACTATTTTTTTTTTGTACTGAACAGCAGGTAATAAGCTTAAATCTTAAACCTGCTCATTCCAGGCACACACACACAACTGTTTTTCGCGAGAGGGGACGATAAAAAAAAATTGATAATTTAAATTGAAAAAAATACCCAGAAATACGGTAAAATTTAGGATTTCAGAGGGACCGAACTCCAAGGGTTTTCCTGAGGAAATTACTGCTCTTTTCACGTCAATTTAAGACTAAAATCTAGCTGCTACGGTTGGTTAACGTGCATTCCCCAAACCTTAAAATGTGTTACAAAGAGTATGAGGCAACTCACCGCAACATCAAGCCGCCTAAGGCCAACACAGCTACGCATGCTCCTCCCCCATCCCATTCTACTAAAAGCCTCCCTATTTACACCCTTCCCGGAAGTTTCCATTCCCCCTAATTCTTTCCCTACAACATCCTTCTACTCCAACCGTGGATGTACGGCTTTTCATTTAGCCCAAGACTGTTGGCCAAAAAGAAAATATTTCAGAATCTGTCATTCTTCATCCACAGAACGTGCCCTGGCCATGCCACCCTCTCATTATAGCCTTAGAAAGGCAAGATTGAACCATACTTTTCGTACAGCCTACTGTTAGGGATAAAGTCATTCAGTCGGGTGCCCAAAACAATCCGTAGGCAATTCCCCTGAAAAATCTAGCAACATCCCTTAAAAGTAAACTAATTTAATATGTTTACATAAATTTAGAGACATTAGGTAGTTCATGCAAATTATATTTGTCAGTCTTTCACAAGGGGGTGGAACTTTAGACAAGTTTGGGACATTTCACCCTTTTGTAATTCCAGTTCATTGTGATGCGAGAGCAACACTTTGGTTTTGTCGTGTTTTTTTTTCCTAGCACCCCGGTTGCAGCTTATTTCTAGAAAGTGATAAGGGTCTAACCTCTGCGGTTTTACGAAAAATGTAGACCTTAGACCGGATTGATGAATATGACTTTGCATTTTGGAAAGCTTCATAGAACTTTTGCCTGGGGCCAAAAATCTATTGTTTATTCCCATTTATGTTCGTGATTTCAGCTGGGTTTATTATTCGTTTTTTTTTGCACTTGGGATTGCGGTAAAGAAATGGTATCAGATGCGCCTCTTAAACTTTTGAAGTTCTCTCATTGCTAAAGAAATTAGAGTTGCTCCTTTCTAAGTGATGAACAAGTTAGAAACGTGGCCTACGGCAAAAAAGTCAACTTCTGAACTAAGACAGATAGATTTTTTTGACGGCAGTCGATAGATCTTGATGAGCTGATCAAAGCATATGCTATCCATTTTTTGGTAGAAAAATTAATTCTTTCTTGAGATATATCACTGTGAAAATTTAAAGGGGTTGACAACTTCAGTAGTAAGGTACACAATGAAACCAAAAATAGGCCGATACAGAAATGGTATCAGACGTGCTTCTTGGACCTTAAAAGTTCTCTCATTACTAAAGAAATTAGAGTTTATCCTTTGCTCTTTTCTAAGTGATGACGTTAGAAACTTGGCCTACGGCTAAAAAGTCAAATTTTGAACTAAGACAGATAGATTTTTTTTTTCGACGGCAGTCGATAGCTCTTGATAAGCAGATCGAAGTATAAGTCATCCATTTTTGGTAGAAAAATTTCTTCATGAGATATACCAGTTATAAAGTTTAAAGGGGTTGAAAACTTCGGAATTAAGGTACATGCTGAAATCAAAAATAGGCCGATACCAATTGTGAGACATATAGGGGAGTTTTAAGCAACAGTCGGCTGTTAGCTCAGAATCATCTTCGGCATTGAGGGGTTCGTAACTTTTGCTAGTTGATGTACCTATTATTTGTTTCCGGTGTATTTGATGGTAAGACCGATTTGGTTCCAGCGATAAGACATGTAGAGGACTTGTAATTAATAATCGGCTGTTAGGCTACAATCATCTTCACGATGAAAGATTTGTGACTTTTGCTAGGTGCAATGAGGGGTTTGCAGTTTTTGCGAGTTGGCGTAACTAGTATTTATTTTAAGATCCTTACAGATTAACAACTTCAGCGTTTAATCGAAGCGAGGAAAAAAAAGCAAGGTGTTGCTATCGCAGCACTTTACTCGGCGAAGCCGAACAAAGGTTGCCGCAACATCTCACATTGCTCAAGCAACATAGATCTAGTTCTTATTTGCATAGACTGTTTAAAATAAAATAAAATCTATAAGAACCTGTCAAAGTCTTTGGAGAAAAAAAAAATGCATTCATTGCCTTTACATTAAAGCTATTGACAATTCAGATTCAAGATTAACTGTCAGAACACCAACCTTTGAAATGCAATTTTTAACAAAGATTTACTATAAAACAAAGACTATAACATAAACGACCATATCAATTTATCAAACTTAAACCCTTTCATAATTTAACGGCTCAGATTTCTATCCAAAGAAGGAGTGTCTCTTCAAAAAACGTTATTATCTTTACAAATTCTTCAAGAATCAGACAATGTCACGCAGGACAAGCTTCCTTTAAAAGGGACCTTACGATAGTTGACAGCTCAGATTAAAAATTCATAGGAGTTTTGACAGAACGCTATTTTAATATTTAACAAACAGTGTTAGATGGTTTGGTACTATAGTAAATTACTAGCAATAGCAATAGGTTCCCTTAGTGACACAGGGACAAGGTGTTCATACTATTCGATGTCTTTTTTTTATGTTATTTTTCAAATATGATAATCATTTAAGCTGCAAATGCGCCTCCCCTTGATGGTGCCATTCATAGCCATAGGATACAAGTTTTACAAGACTATAAAAAACTTAAACAATTAATCCCACTGATCGGGTCTATTTCCATTGTTACCCACATTCATAAACCATTTTAAATAATATCTGATATCCAACAGATCTGAAATTCTTTTACAATAAAATATAGGCTAGGCAGTCTTATTAGGTTTGATGGGTCAAGGAGCCCCTTTACATAGAAGACGAAGCATCAATAGATGCAAAACAACAGAGAAACATATTAATTAGGGCTATATATGGGGCAATCAGGCGGTGGATTGGGTTTACGAATGAGATATTTATTATATTTGGGAAGAGCAAAAAAAGGAGCAAAGAATATATAAGTAACGGGATCAGGTATCATGCATATATTTATCCGAAAACTTTTGAGTGATTCAGAAATCCAAAGTGAACCACAAAACCATCCAATGATCTTTTTTTTCCCCTTTTTTATAGGAAGGCTCACGTCCTTTATTCTGAATATTGTTTAATGAGCATCACGAAACTCAAACATTTCCGTAGCAGAGGAAAATGTAAAACTTCACATCAGAAGCCTTTCTAGTGATTTAAAAGCCCGGCCTCCAACGTATGGAATATTCATTTCCTTCTTCTATTCTAGAAAAACTTGTCCTTTTTTCCTAGTTATTGCTTAATGAGCAGAACGAACATCATGAAACGCGGACATTTCCCTAGCTTTTCCGAAATCAGCAGAATCGAGTAATTTGCCTATGGACAAATAAAATAAAAGGCTGGACAAAAGAACAAAAAAACAAAGGCAACAGTTCTTGAGGAGGTTTCTGTTTAGATTTTGACGAACATCGTTACATTTGTTCCAGTTTATAGGTGACACAACTTCTTGTAGCCTTCAGTTCTGCACAGGCGAAACTAAGGTAAGATTATTTCTTCTGGTAGCTCTTCGTTGTTTCGGTTTTCTTCTTTTGAAGTCCAAATAGTTATCCACCGTATTTATTTCATTTCTTTACTGATAAGTTGTGTTTGAGATAAAGGGGAACTTCTCCGAATGCATTAATGCATATGTGATATACACGTTCACGTTCTGCGTTCTGCCAAGTTCACGTTCTGCGGATGACAGATTGCCAAATATCGTCTTTGTCGGCCAGCCATCCAGGATCACACGAAAAATATTTCGTCCCCGAATGGATGGGAGGATGTCGTAAGGAAAAATTTAAGGGATATAAATTTATTGGGAGGGTGTAAGAAAGAAGCTTTGAATATATTGGGATGGAGGAGCGTGCGTAGCTGTGCTTGCTTTAGTCCGCTTGGTATTGCACTGAGTTGTTAGTAGTAGTATTCCAGAGCTCACTAATCACTGATGGTAATTGCCTATTTTTATTACCTTAAGCCTAAAATGGCAATAAATTTAGCCCCTAAAAAGCGTACCATGAATAAAAAGGGCAAACATTATAGTCCCATCTGTGTCTAAAGCAAAACAAATTTCCAATAATTTTATATTATCCATTGTCTTGGAACTAAAATATTAAAAATAATTACTTATAATTAACAAAAACTGAGTACATGAATACATCCTCGGTATCCAATGCAGTGATATGAGTTATTATCCAGAAAACAATGCACTGAACCAAAGATTCCTCTTACGGGAAAGATAATAATAAGGCGTGTCTGGGGCACATATTCTCCCAAAGGGGACATTAGAGGCCAATTCCAACATTTCTAATGAAAACCCACTGTAAATTATTACGTATTTGTAATCTAGAGGTAAAATAGAAGTGAGTTTCGTCTCAAAAAGTTTGGTGGAAAATGGCTCTATCCGAAGTTCTAAGACTCAACGGTTAAAGTAAATTAGCAAAGGGATTCAATAAAAGAATACACGAGCGAACAAGTGGGTTATAAGTTCATTGAATAAAATAACAAGGCTAACTGCTAAGTTTAACAACACCAAACAGTCTGCACAATTATTCAATAACAAGCGGAAACCCTCCCCTTTAGGGGCGAAGCAGGCAAACGATACTTTAAATGGTATTTTATACAAATATTGAAATCAGGTCAAAGACATATTTTGTATGAAAATTTGATTCTTGCTCGTGTTGAGTTTTCCTATTTCTTTTATTTTCATCAATTGTTCTTATCACCTAAATGATAAAGTCACCGCAAATGTTTCTAGGAAAAAGTGGGAGATTTAAGGAGTGGCCGCTCCCCTCATATAGATGATGATTCTTGTTTATTTAGAATTTTCCTATTTCTCTTTATTTTTATCTTTTTTTTTATTTAATACATGCGTAAGTCATCATTGAAAAATTCACGTCATATAGTTTTAATGTCAGTTTTCAACAAATTTATATGAAACATTACATAACAGAACATATTTTGTAGGTTGCATGATTTCTGCGCAATCACGCCTTTTTTTTGAACTATTGTGCATCTTTGGCCTAGTATCATACAGGAACATGGCTTCTTTGTATGACGTATTTTCAAAAGCAAATCACACTATTCCTTTTTATCTGAAAAATCCATCCCCTTTTTTCAAAACCCTCCCACTTGAATCAAACAGTCCGATGCGTCAAGCATGGTACTATTTTAAGCTAGTAAAAAGAATACAAAACCTGAATAGTTCTTTTGTGTGAAGAATTAGTCCTATAAATAGAAAGAAAAGCTTTTAGGTCACAGCATTGTTGCAAATAAACACTCTGTTTCTCTGTGAACAAGACATATTTTAATGAATATACATTGATCTTTTTGTAAATGGCACTGGTTTGTCTAGTAGAAATCATTAGAAGCGTGCCAGTAAACTGTCGCATCAACATAATAAATATAAAAGCTATGTCTTCATCATTTCTTCCGAATTTATGCTCCAGTGACGATAATTATTAAGCTTAAAAGATCTATCACTCTATTATTCCATTTGGCATTCAACAGACATTAGAAAGCAAACATATATATGAAAGTATATCACCCCCATGGCACTTTAGGCAAGGTACTAAATTGAGGTCCATTTAAACAAGAACAATAAACCAATTCCCAGTTCTTTCTTTTTTTTTGCTGGTTATAAGGAATCCACTAGTAAAGCAATCAAAGACGGAAAGATCATCTCATTAATTATTACGGTTTATCATAGTTACACACGGGCCAGTACGTTAAACGGGGTAATGGTAATTTTTTATACGGCACGGGCTAAAAACAAAAAGTATATATTTTTAGACCACCATTTGTCTTCCCAACATATATGTCTGTAGCTTATGTATTGTGAAAAGAAAGGAAGAAAAATACAACTAGATGAGTGATTTTGGCAAAGTGTGAAAATAATATTGTTATGTTTGAGGTAGGAAGGGAGGTTAGTGGTTGGTTCGGTGTGGAACCAAGAGTTAATCATCATCGTATTTTATCTCCGTTTATAGCTTAAACTTTTCTGATATAACACCCTGATTTAGATTGCATAGATAATTCCAGAGCCCTGGCTCATTTCTTTTTTTTGTTAGAAAGCTAAATGACTTCTTGGGAGTTTTAAAAGCTCATGTTGGGTATAAATTTGAAAATTATTGTTAGGAAGACTATATTCCCTTAAACTAGAATGAAGGTGTCATATTAGGTACAGAGAAGAGTGACAGAGAGGATGTCTTGATACATCTGCTTAGATAGCATTAGTAGTGTGATAGTGAGTATCTTCAATTAGGCTGTTTGATGTGGCGAGAATGTATAAAGAAGAATAGCCAAAAGGCAAGAAGTTCTTTTGCAGTTGGAAATAGTATTCAAGTATTGGAAGAAAAATCTTAGAACTTAGATTAATGTACTAGAATCCACGGTAATGCCAGTTTGCTAAAATAGCTTTGAAAAGTGGCCCCTTAGAAAGGTCAACTTAAACACGCTAGATGATTTTCAAGATAAATTGACCAAGGATAATTTAATGTTCTCGTTCAAACGATTACTAGGGAACAATAGTCCATGCAAAACAATGTGGTTTTGTCCTAATATTTAGAGTCATTCATTAAAGACCTTTTTCCACAAGACAAGTTTTTGAAGAGAAAAGTAAAGAGCTCCATTAAGCCAAAAATGAGCAAAAATAAAGTCAAATCATCTTCCAAGCGTAGAACTACCACAAATGACCATCAATAAATAAATGAAACTCAAAACGAACAGAAAGAAAGATTTAAAGGAAACGGGAACTTCCTGGGAGGGTCTAAAGAGGGAGGCTTTGAATAGATAAGGATGGAGAAGGAGCGTTCGTAGCTGTGTTGGCCTCAGGCGGCTTTGTGCTGCAGTGATTTGTTAGTAGTAGTAGTAGTTTCAATTACGTTGAACAAAATAGTTATCTAAAAATTTTAATTGGATGTGTTTGGGGAAATAGTAAGCATGGGACGGGGGTTAGTTGCCCTCCAGTCACTTTCGACTATTAAAAACGGCACTAACCTTTTCAATTTCCAATCGAATGATCTCCTTTTGAAGTTTCTAAGACAAGAAACAGCCATGTCAAAATTTCTATCAGATGCATTTCGAGAAAATGAGGTGGGGAGGGGTATCCACTCTATGATCACTCTCAATCTTAAAAAGGGAACTAGAACTTCTGATTACTAATCCAATGAGCTCACTCCAAAGTTTATACGATCACCTTTTCTATGTAAACCTTATAAGCCTCCAAAGCATAACTTGTAATCCTTGCCCTGAGGGCTGTGGGCGGTTGTCATCCTCAAAAGCAATATTTCCAGACCTTTCAACTACGTTTGAACAAAATGTCTATCTCAAAATTTTGATTTGGATGTGTTTGAAGACAAGGTGGGCGTGTGAGGAATTTTCTTTGACCTCCAATCACTTTCGACCATTAAAAAGGGCACTAGCCCTTTCAATTTCCAATTGAAGAAGCCCTACTCTAAGTTTCTAAGACAACTCCTTCGATAAGAAGTGCCCTGGTCTATAATAATAAAAATATAAAAAGAAATATTGTGCCTACATCGCTCTTTACTTAGGAACCGCTATTGCACTGTCTATGAAGCCAAATAAAATTTTAAGATTGTTATGTTAACACAGCAAAATTTAAGTTTTTGTGGAGGAAGGGTGATTCGTTGTCAAAACCGTGCCAATTGGCAGCTCTAGGACTAAAAACATATTTTTTCAATTGAGGAGGGAAGAGGTCTTGAGAAAAAGTTAAAGGAAGTAAGAACTTAACCAGAGGAATTTAAGAGCCTCTGGAAAAAGGTGGGATGGAGAGAAGGTTGCACAAATGTGACGGCCACACCTGACTTGGAATAGAGGTGAGTTGTCAGTAGCAGCCTTCAGTGGTAATATATATATTTAATATATATATATATATATATATATATATATATATATATATATATATATATATATATATATATATATATATATATATATATATATATATATATATATATATATATATATATATATATATATTAAATACCGGTAGCACACAAAGTGGCAAATGAGAATATAACAGCAACATCCTTCTAATCCAATGACATTACAGGCATACTTGTAAAGGAAGGAGCTAGACGACAAAACTTGTAGCAGCAAAATCAACTGAAAATGACAACAATTTTTGAGTTACACAAATTCAACGAGCTTTCCTTTCTTGCATAGTCGTGCTTAGCATAAGAATACACAGTAAAAATTAACTGCAATCGAATAAGTGCTCCTGCAACCATTTACGAGAGAAAATCTGTGTTGCACAACAAAAAAAATCGTTGCCATTCCCCGACAGCATAGGTTCATAAAAAAAGAAAACAGTCATTCTTTCTTTTTATCCCAAGACTTGTTATTTTGATACTTATCTCTTATACTGACGACACTCAAGAAGTGAAGTTAGGTTAATAAAACATAACTAGGCATGTTGAAAATCCAATAGGTTTAGTAACAAAATTATGGAACCTACAACAGAGAATTGTGGAAATCAGACCCCCCAGAACGCATTACATTAAGTAGTTTCTAACATAAACTAACAAAAATACCAACAAAAAAAAACAGAAATAAATACCGTTCCCTTATAACCGTTCCCTAAGTGTATAAGAGATATGTACGTTATTTTTCTGATTAATAAGCATCAATTTGTAAATCAGGTAGTAAAATTGCTCTAAAGCAATACCTTTACATGGCTTTTAGTACTTAAAACAATTGTGACAAAATAAAATTTGTATTTACAATTGCATATCATGACAATTATATATAAAAAATGCGAGAAAAAACAAATTCTCATTTGTCATTTTACGGCTTTTAGCGGCTTTTTTAAGTACCAAGGATTGTTTGCCAAATTTGTTTGCATAATATTTGGCCACGTACCAAATATTATTTATCCTTGGATTTTTTATGATTTTTCTTTTGCTTGTTACGAAATATTGATGGTCGGAGTTAATGTGCGAAGTTTCAGCAGTGTTGCCAAACCGAACTATGATAAAGAATATGCGGAAACTAACTAGGTAAGTTCAATAGCCTTTTTCGCGCTTAAAAGTTTCAACTATGTTGCACATAACTGAAAATAATAATTCAAGAAAGATATGTCTTCAGTTTTCCATTACAAAATATTTCATGTTTATTCCTAAACGGGCTGGTTTAATGGAACTTCGAAGGGGGAGAACTCCCTCCCCCTTAGCTGTACCCCTGCTTATCAAATGCCACGCCAAACAAATTGGTGTGAAATTTTAATACAGGTCCTTTTTGTTATACTTGGATGGGTTATGTCTGTATTTCTTTGGTGGTTTTTGAAACTAAACAACTAATTGATTTTTGTACTTTATGTGAAGCAAGCTATGTAAAAAAGAGCATGTAGAAAAGTGATACTCTTGGAATAAACAATTGGAATAAACACTTGGAATAAACATTCAGAAGGAATAAATAACCAAATAGGATATTGTCTTTGCAAAAAACACTCTTATGGTTAAGTCAACAAAAAACAATTTGAAGGGTTGAATAATTATAATGCTAAACAAATTAATGCTTAGCTTAGAGTTTTATCATTTCCATGATACCACACATACACTTCTTTCCAATTCCTAGTTGTTAACAGGATGTTAAGGTTAACCTATAATTTCAAATACTTTTACTAATCCAACCGCTGGATTTTCACCCAATTTACTGCTCATTAATAGCTCTGATTGTGTAATGGTACAAGTTTCAAAATTAAATACAAGTGCAAAAAACTATCTAGACATGAATTCCATCAACAAACGTTACCTGTATTTTTTTGATTCAACTGAAAAAATTTTAATTCTTAAACTAAAATTGTGCCGGTGTCCAAATTAATTACTAATTAGTTTGTCAGCATCACATGACCAATTAATTCAATTTCACGTTCCCCATTTTCATCACACAGACAGGGTTGCCTCAATGACCCTACACATGTCAAGAACAATAATATGAAAGTGGTCATAAAAACAAAAAAAAGAAGTAAATAACTATCAGAATAACAGATCTAATTGGGATCCTTTTTCCATTTCAGGGAAAAACAAATAATACTAGAATAAGAGTTAATTAGAGACTTATTGACGTCCAGGGATTATTCTTTATGGTTGATTGTGTATGGCTGTGCTGTTTGACCTATGTGATTGTATGGATGAGTAGGGTTAAGGCCTCATTCAAATGCTGGTCTATATTAATCACTAATTTAGGAAAACAGTCTTCCTTTTCTCCTTCTGTCTCCTTTTTTTTTTTTTTAATGTGTTTGTGCCGTTGCATTGGTTATATATAGGTTATATATTATATAACCTATGGTTAACCAATATGACCTATATGGTTATATATTATTTTCGTTATATATATATATATATATATATATATATATATATATATATATATATATATATATATATTATATACATACATATATATATATATATATATATATATATATATATATATATATATATATATATATATATATATATATATATATATATATATATATATATATATATATATATATATATATATATATATATATATATATATATATATATATCTATATATATAAAAATAAGTTGTCTGTGTGTGGATCTGTGGATCAGGTGACGTCATGTTTGTTCGCATATGACGTCTGAATTATTTCACACTAATACAAAAGAAGAAAAAAACTAAAAAAGGTAAAAACTACAAAAAAAACTAAAAAGAAAAAAAAACTAAAAAAGCTAAAAAACTAAAAAAAACTAAAAAAAGTTAAAAATCTAATAACTAAAAAAAAACTGAAAAAAATAAAAAAAGGCAAAAACTACAAAAAAAATAAAAACTAATAAAAAAACTAAAAAAGCTAAAAAACTAAAAAAACTAAAAAAAACTAAAAAAAGGTAAAAAACTAAAAAAAACTAAAAACTAAAAAAGAAAAAAACTAAAAAAAGGAAAAAACTGAAAAATAAAAGAGAAAAAGAAAACTAAAAAAATATGAATAAATATATATAAAAATAAGTTGTTTGTGGGTTATGTCTGTCTGTCTGTCTGTCGAGTGACGTCGTGTTTGTCCGCATATGACGTCTGAATTATTTCACACTAATACAAAAGAAGAAAAAAAACTAAAAAAGGTAAAAACTACAAAAAAAACTAAAAAGAAAAAAAACTAAAAAAGCTAAAAAACTAAAAAAAACTAAAAAAAGTAAAAAACTAAAAACTAAAAAAAACTGAAAAAACTAAAAAAAGGCAAAAACTAAAAAAAAACTAAAAACTAATAAAAAAACTAAAAAAGCTAAAAAACTAAAAAAACTAAAAAAACTAAAAAAAGGTAAAAAACAAAAAAAAAACTAAAAACTAAAAAAGAAAAAACTAAAAAAAAGGAAAAAACTGAAAAATAAGAGAAAAAGAAAACTAAAAAAATATTAATAAATATAAAAAATATAAATATAAATATAATATAAATTAGCAATCAACAAAGCACCGAGACACAAATGACGACCGGGACACAGGGAGTATAAATGACGACCAGGACATAAGTAAAAAAAAAAACTAAAAAAACTAAAAAAATGGTAAAAACTACAAAAAAACTAAAAACTAATAAAAAAACTAAAAAATCTAAAAATCTAAATAAACTAAAAAAGAAAAAAAAGAAAAAAGGAAAAAAATAAAGGAGAAAAACAAAACTAAAAAACGAATGTATATACAGACCGGGACACCGGGATACAAATGACGACCGGGACACAGGGAATATAAATGACGACCGGGACACAGGGACACAACTACAATGGGGACGCCGGGGAGCACAGGGGGATATAAATGACGACCGGGACACCGGGACACAAGGAATATAAATGACGCCCGGGACACTCAAAGAGAAATCACAGACTGGAACACCGGGACACAAATGACGACCGGGACACAGGGAATATAAATGACGACCGGGACACAGGGACATAACTACAAAGGGGACGCCGGGGTGCACAGGGGGATATATAAATGACGATGGCGACTCAGGGAATGGTCGATTAGCAATCACCATCAACAAAGCTCAAGGGCAATCATTAGAATCATGAGGTATAGATCTGAATACGGATTGTTTTCCCATGGACCATTATATGTTGCATGTTCAAGAGTCGGTAAACCTGACAATCTATTTATATGCACAGACAATGGGACAGCAAAGAATGTTGTATATTCGCAAGTTTTACGTAGTTAAAAACGTAATATATATATATATATATATATATATATATATATATATATATATATATATATATATATATATATATATATATATATATATATATATCTATATTCACAGGTGGGACATAGGGACACAACTACAATGGCGCGTAACTAATATGGCGCGTAACGACTTACGCGCGCGGGGGGGCTTGGGGGGGGCGCGAAGCGCCCCCACCAACTAGGTGTTGGGGTGGCGCGAAGCGCCACCCCAACAGCTAGTATATATATATATATTATCCAAGCTATGGAACAAACCCCATTAGCCGACAACTAAAGTAGGCGATAAATATTCCAAACGTAATACAAAGTAAAATTGCCCCAACCATGCAATAAGGAAACTTATGCATATATTAGATGTTTAAATGAGGGAAAAAAAGCTGTTCTGCCATTTTTTTTATTTGGAGCCGTAATGGACATAGAGAAAGATAGGAAATGAAGCAACATAATATAGATATACGATAATCCCTCCCCATATAGAGAGGAAATACTATATTTTTTGTATCATTGCTTAAGTTAGACAGAAGTTTTTTGCAATGTTTAATCTATATATTTAAAAACTAAAAAGAAGCAACAATTAATTTAAAAATTTTCATAGATGTAAAGCACGAAGACAAACTTATAAAAGTTATTGTTCTGCAGCTTATATAACATATAGGGCACTTAAAAATTATCCATCAGTTCGTGGTAACGAACTGTAGTAAGGAGCGACCCGGCTCAATAGTAAACGAAACTCTAAAAAACGGAATTTTGATACTAAAAAATACATCAGAAGAATTGGATTTTTATGCTGATTTTTAATATATAAGTCTTATCAAATTTAGTCTTTGTCATCAAAAGTTACGAGCCTGAGAAAATTTGTATTATTTTGGAAAATAGGGGGAAACACCCCCTAAAAGTCATAGAATCTTAACGAAAATCACACCACCGCATTCAGCGTATCAGAGAACCCTACTGTAAAAGTTTCAAGCTCCTATCTAATGTGGTGGATCTTTCCTTGAAGGAATATGTCATGGGGGAAGAGAAATTCAATGAAGGGGGCGCAGGACTTTCTAGCATTATTATAAAATAAACAATGAAAAAATAAATACGAAAAAGTTTTTTCAACTGAAAGTAAGGAGCAGCATTAAAACTTAAAACGAACAGAGATTATTACGCATCTGAGGGCTTATCTCCTCCTAAATACCTCGCTCTTTACGCTAAAGCCTTTTTAGTAATTTCAACTATTTATTTTACGGCCTTTCTGATTCAGGGATCATTCTTAAAGAGTTAGGACAAAATTTAAGCTTTAGTGCTTTAGTACTAAATTTAAGCTTTATTAAACCCCCTCATATACATAATAAAAATAAAAGAATATAAAAGTTCTTTACGTAAGTTAATTCTTAAGTTACGTATATTTTTACTAATAAAAACATTCGTTAAAAATTAAAAGTTCTAGTTGCCTTTTCAAGTAACCAAAAAATTGGAGGGCAACTAGGCCTCTTCCCCCACCCTTTTTTTCTCAAAATCGTCTGATCAAAACTAAGAGAAAGCCAATTAGCCAAAAAAAGAATTAATATGCAAATTTCATTTGAATAATTTATGTGCGGAAAGCCAAAATCAAACATGCATGAATTCAAAAACGTTCAGAAGTTAAATAAAAAAAACTAAATTTTTTAACTGAAAGTAAGGAGCGACATTAAAACTTAAAACAAACAGAAATTACTCCGTGTATGAAAGGGGCTGTTCCCTTCTCAACGCCCCACTCTTTACGCTAAAGTTTTTTACTGTTTAATAAAGCAGAATTGAGGGAAAGAGTCAAACTTTAGCGTAAAGAGCGGGGCGTTGAGAAGGGAACAGCCCCTTTCATACACGGAGTAATTTCTGTTCGTTTTAAGTTTTAATGTCGCTCCTTACTGTCAGTTAAAAAAACTAGTTTTTTTATATTCCATCTCAAATAAATTGACTCGAAGCATTGCGTCATGATATAGAGATATAGAGACTAGTTTTTTGAATGTACTAGTGGTGCATTGAACAAACAAAAACGAATAAACTTAACCAATCGATCCAGCATCACAATTAGACCTAAAGAATATATGCAGTAAAGATCGACTTTTTGCCATTTGCCCTCTTATTGCATGGATGGGGAGAAATATTCCGCCAGTTTATAAATATTAGGATCTCTAAAAGCAAATTATGTCCCCCAATATACAGTCTGCTCTATTTTGTTGATCGAATTATTCCAGGGCTATGACGGTGGCCGTAGAACCTTCCACACTAGCATAACTTAAGACCTTACGTTAAATTACGTTATGCTATGGGGCAAATTATGTCCCCCAATATACAGTCTGCTCTATTTTATTGATTGAATTATTCCAGGGCTATGACGATGGCCGTCGAACCTTCCACACTGGTATAACTTAAGTCTTACGTTAAATTATGTTATGCTATAGCGACATTATGTCCCCCAATATACAGTCTGCACTATTTTATTGATTGAATTATTCCAGGGCTATGACGGAAGCCGTAGAACCTTCCACACTAGAATAACTTAAGGCCTTACGCTAAATTATATTATGCTATGGGGCAAATTATGTCCCCCAATATACAGTCTGTTCTATTTTATTGATTGAATTATTCCAGGGCTATGACGATGGCCGTCGAACCTTCCACACTGGTATAAATTAAGGCCTTACGTTAAACTATGTTATGCTATAGTGACATTATGTCCCCCAATATACAGTCTGCTCTATTTTGTTGATTGAATTATTCCAGGGCTATGACGGTGGCCGTAGAACCTTCCACACTAGCATAACCTAAGGCCTTACGTTAAATTATGTTATGCTATGGGGTAAATTATGCCCCCCAATATACAGTCTGCTCTATCTTATTGATTGAATTATTCCAGGGCTATGACGGTGGCCGTAGAACCTTCCACACTGGTATAACTTAAGGCCTTACGTTAAATTATGTTATGCTATGGGGCACATTATGTCCCCCAATATACAGTCTGCTCTATTTTATTGATTGAATTATTTTAGTGCTATGACGGCGGTCGTAGAACCTTCCACACTAGTATAACTTAAAACCTTATGTTAAATTATGTTATGGTATGGGGCAAATTATGTCGGTAACGTAGATACTGTTAAGTAGACTCGAGCTCTATATAGAATCTTACATTACGGATGTTTATGTGACGGTATGGTAAAATCAATATATTAGCAGCAAAATAGAATGGGGGGGATTAATAAATTCTAAAAATAAATTAATTTTCCGAGAAAGCCTTTCACGCTTGATCAGAGCTTGAATCTCTATTTCCACACGATATTTTTAATTTTTGAATAGTTTGATTAACCTAGGGTGAAAGGACTTAAAGAATAGATCCTTTAGAGGAAATTGAGAATGCAGTGTGAAAGCCGCTTAAGGCACGTATTTTTAAGATACATAAATAGGAAGGAAGCAAAAATTTATTGTTTTGAAGTCTAAAATGGTACTTGTGTATTATTCAGAACACACTAAATAAGTGAAGTTAGGTTAGGTATCTTCTATCACTATGCGTTCCTTCTCGTAATGTTCCTTCTCGTAAAAGTATAAAGTCATGTTTTGTCCATTGACGCACTGTTTTGTTGTGGGCAACAACCCCTTATTCTGGAAAAATACAATTGCCTTTTTTTCATCCTTTGGCAAATCCCAAATCTTCATTTCAAAATCCATGTTCAGACACTATCTTCTATCGCTATGCGTAGCATACTAAATTGAGTTTAGTCTTTGTGGCTATGAAACCGGTTTTTCTCATAAAATGTACCAGCATCGTAGTTTGTTTCGAAAGAACCTAACTTCACTTATTTAGTGTGTTCTGAATAATCCACAAGTAACTCTATAATAAGTCTCGACGATCTAATGTTGATCATGAACTGAGATAAAAGTTGTGTTAAATTTTCAAAATTATTTTATTCAAACGTTAGTGGTTTGAATTTTATCATTTTAGAACATAATCAACGAAAGTGACGACGAGGATTGAGTATATGGACAAATTGCTTTAATACTACAGTTAACTTGAGATGTTACAGCTTGGATATGATTTTTAAGTTATTGGAATTTGTTTTATACAATACTTATATAAGATTTGGGGGTGATTTGTACAAGCAAATTGTGGGAATTCCCATGGGGGGGGAATGTCAGCCCATTTATAGCTGACTTGTTTTTAAGTCAACTAGAATATAAATATATGATGGATAAGAATAATCCAATTAATTTAAAACATGCTTTGTCAAATAATAAAAGATATTTAGATGATATTTTGATCCTAAATTGTAAGGATTTCATTGATATTTCTAAAAATATACATCCATCAGAGCTTATTATTGAGCCTAGTCATGGCGCTGGCCATGAAGATCATTTCTTAGATTTAAATATTAATATTTGTGATAATAATAAATTAAGTATTAAAATGTATAATAAAACGGATGATTTTGATTTTGAAGTGATTAGTTTCCCATTCCCTGAAAGTAATATACACTTAAATATCACATATTCAGCTTTTTTCTCACAGTTACTTCATTATGCAAGGATTTGTAGTAATTATATTGATTTTAAAAATAGATGTAAAATATTAAGCCAAAAATTGATATCAAGAGGTTTTTCTGCAAATAAATTAACTTGGCAATTTAAAAAATTTAGTTTTCATTATAACGAACTTTTAAATAAATATCAAAAGAATTATCTAGAAATACTTATAGAAATTTTCAACTAATTTCGGAGGTTCGAGAAATGTTGTCGCAGCGCCATTTATGTTGAATTGTGTTTCTAATTGAGCGGATTTTCTTAAAAATTAGCCACATGGTAAAGATGAATTCTATAATTGTTTAGTTCATTCAGGTTTTTTGCAATGTGTTAATATTTGTGATGTGGTAAAATTTATAATATTTAGTTTACCTATTGTTGCTAAAGGGAGGGATATATAAACAGGATAAGCTTGTTTTGGTTTTACTTGGTTGTTTTACATTTGCTGTTTTTTTTTCTTTCATAGGCATATATTTTGGGGGTGATACCTGACGCGGGGATGTTTTTTACTCTTACTTAGGTAGTTCGTTACGCTTAAACCCTGTCAGTTACAAATGTAGTCTATTTTGCTTACCTTAAGTATTTGTCAATATTTCGAAACAATAAAAATTTGATGTTTCCAAGTACTAGGCAAAGACTGTTTTCTGCAGTTTGTGGTACTCGGGGAGACTTAAAAAGACTCGCTGCCAGGCACTACTATTTGAAAAAATTCTTTAGATTAAAGACAACCATACATTTGCTTAATTATGAATTTCAGGGGTGACAAAAGAGACATGACAGGTGTGAGGTTCGAACAGTTACTCTTTACAAAGGAAGCAGCTTACCACTTCGTGAACGTGTGACAATATTAATACATCACAGGTAAACAGATGTCCAAACCTTAGGGAGTGGGGGCTATAATAGCTACAATAGGGGGGGGGGTGAGGAAAAGTAAATTTCAGACTAAAACTCTTCTAGAGGGAGGAAGGGGTTTTACATGTCCTTCTGGTCTAACAAACAATCTATTCATCTTTTCTCGACATCCAACTGTATACAGTTTATTAATGAATTCGGTAACAAATTTTCAGAGGATATTCGTTTTAAGAAGTACAATAAACGTATATCAGTTTTTTTTTTGGTAAATTTCTAGGAGAGGGATTTCTGTCTATCTTGGGAAAGTAGTGAAATTAAAAGACTGAAACCCTTTGAAATGGATCTATAGCCTCAATAATGCCCTGGAAAGATATTTTGTAGTCCCAACCTCTACCTCTTCTCTCTTCAAAGGACACTGACCTTTTACAATATTAGTGTTAAAAAAGTGAAACCTTGCGAAATATATCGACTGCTCAAATGAAGCACAATGAAAGTGTTTTCAGCACCCTTGCTCAATCCTCATTTATAAGGTCTTAAAGATTTGTAAACCTATTTCTCAAATTTGGGAAAAAAAACCTTGGTATAGGTTAAAATCTTCCTGAAATAATAGGAATTATATTTTCAAAAGCTGGAGCCAATGAAAAAGAGAATGAAAATACAAAATTATGGCGAACATTTTTGTCAAAATTCAGATATGCATAGTCCATTCTTTATACAATCTTTTAAGCCCTAGAAATAAGGAAAGGGTATATATAGTCGCTTTAAAAACTCCATCCTAGGGTATATTTTAGGTCCCAGATTCATGACTGTAGTTTCATTTACCTAGCTCATCTACTTTCCAAGGTAGCAAGAAGCCTTCAGCAAGAGCTTAACCAGTTTTTCTTCTACACTACCTAGATAAATAGCCCAATGCTCTGATTAAAAAAAACGTAAGTTCAAGCTTATAGAGTGCTTCCCTTTATCAGTCCAAAGCAAACATGTTGGTGGCAATCAAAACTGTACCTAGGCAGGTTGCTTCTTAGGATTGATGGCGACGGGGGCAAAATGTATCCCCCTTCCCCAATAACAAAATACAATATGTGAACTTCCAAATGGCGGCCACAATCATCTTTTTTTAATCTTGGTCACATCCTCTCTCTCCCCCAGCAGCGAAGATGCAAACTGACCTGGTGAACCCCTCCCTTCAAATGATATTGTATCTAGGTATAGTAGTGCATCTAGATATATATTAATTAAATTAAATATTTGAAATTATATAATTTCAGTAAACCTAACAAAAGATACACAATGCCTAGTCACCAGACTATTTTAAGTGCCACCATCTGTAGCATCAGGTAAAGGCTTTCAAACCAGGCAAAGCAAAGCAAATATTATAAACTAATTCTTGAAATATAAAAAACTGTACAGGAAGAGGAAGAAACTCTTCTGCACGACTATGGTTCGTTTCTGGTAGCTCGAAAATTAAATGTTACTTTTCTTGGCTTTATTCGTCCCAGGCAGTCTAAAATTAATTACGGCAGGAACTTGGAGTGAGCACGGATCCTGAACTACATCAATTGACTTATATAACAGTGAATTCAACAAAAGTTCTGACTTTAGTTCTGTTATTGGTCCAAAAGATAAAAGTTGACACATGTGAACTTCTAGCTTAGCATTACCTTTCAACTGTATAAGGATTGAAATTTATTGTCTAAATCATTATTTAGAGTTCACTTGAGTAAGGAGTTTTCCTTACTTTTTATTTTAAGTGCGTAAAAAAAATAAGATGTTTAATGATTATAACATAGCTTATGGTGGTTTCTAAATGACGTGTAAGTGATCACAGCCGTAGGAGGGGCCGAGCACGAGGTGTTAGCCGTCCATGCACAACCCACTTCACTCTTTTCGAGCAGGTATCAATTCTTTTGGGCCTAGATTTTCACTCGCCCGAGACGTCGGCAGTTGACAACCCTGACGTCTTGAATATTTAAATTGTTCAGAAGGCAAGTCGATTAAGTCTGTTACAATGAATGAAGAAAATTGAAAATATAATTCACTTATAGTTTTGATGGTAATATTCAACTGGTGAAAAAATAAAAAATAAAAATAAGATTGCTGTTCCCTTTTCTGCTTATATATCTAAGTTGACTACAGAGAGTGTGTTTCAGCACGCTTTAGGATAAATTTAGCCATATTGGTTTTGAACAAAAATTCTACAGTATCAAATGGCAAAACCAGTAAGCCTACTTATAATTTTGTGTTACCGGTCGATTTTTCAAAAAAATTCTTCATCAAACAGTTCGCGATAACGAGCTGTAAGAAAGGAGCAACTTGGCTCAATATTAACTGAAACTCTAAAACGTCGAACTTTGATATCAATAGATGCATCAAAAGAATCAGCTTATTAAGATGATTCCAGATATATAAGATTCATCAAGTTTAATGTGACCCATCAAAAGTTACGAGCTCGAGAAAACTTGCTGGATTTTTGAAATAAGGCTTTTGAAAACACCTGATTTCGGAAAAAAACCTTTAAAATCTAAGGAATCTTAATGAAAATCGCGCCATCAGATTCAGCGTACAAGAGAACTCTACTGAAGAAATTTCAAGCTTCTATATACAGAAATGTAGAATCTTGCTATTGTCAGAAGAGAGATCACATGTACGTGTTTTTTCCCCCCAGGGATGATCGTATCGAAATAAATGTCCTAGAAGATCAGGAGAGGGTGCGTTCGAACGGAAATTAAAAGTTCCAGTGCCGTTTTTTTAAGTGACCAAAAACACTGCAGGGGAACTGGCCCCCCTCCGAAGTTATCAGATCAAAATTTTAAGATAGCCATTTTATTCAGCATAGTTGAAAGATTAAATAAGTATGCTTTTAGGGGTAAAATGAGGGGCTTAGGGCTATGCCTTTAGGGCTTTCGCCACAGTGGTACGGGGGCTATTTTCTGCGAGTTTTGATTTTCGAAAATGGGCATTTCCGGAGTGATCGGGAAATCGATTAGATATTAAAAACCTTTTTCAAATGAAAGTACGCTGAGAAGAATTTTTCAGGCTGAATTGTCCGGAATAAGTTTTAGGGGGGGATTTTCAAAGAGGAAAAAACTGTATTGAGGGAATTTGACAGAGGAGGGGGGATGTGCACTTCACGTTAAATGGGATTTCCACGGAGGAGTTTCTCGTGAGGGGGAGGGGGCATATTTCATAGAAGGTAAGCCAGATTTACTGGCATTATTTGAAAAACGATCAGAAACTAAATAAAAAAAAACAAGTTTTTTAACTGAAAGCAAGGAGCAACATTAAAACTCAAAATTAGTTTCAAATGAGAAAAAAAAACTCAAAATGAGTTTCAAAATGAGAAAAAAACAAACTCAGGATGAGAAAAAGCTCAAAATGAGTTTCATAAAAAAAAATGACAACTCTACTATGCTGTTCCGATCTTATCATTGAAGCCTCTTGAATCAACAAGTTAATGAAAATATATCTTCAAGTTATATCTTCATAAATATGGATTAATAACGCAATAGTCCTACGAATTTTGACCACTGAATACTATTAAGTATTTTTGGAAGAATCTTTGACATACAGTTAATAAACTAAAAAACAAAGAAATGGCAATAATTATTTCACATCCCCTGTGTTGGAAAAGGTAGTCTCATTCCTCTCCTTAATTTTTTGTTTTTCATTTGCATGTGAGATGCCCGTGTTTTCATATTTTAGCTGATATTTATTAAAATGACAGAATCTAATACTCTGAGTTAAAAGTCTTCATAATTACATTCACAGGAAAATAATTTTCCAACTGATATACATCAAAAGATTCTGCTAGTATATCCCCTATTTCTTCCAACATTAGAATCTATAACATACTTGCTTTTATTGAACGATAACCCAATTTCAGTTTCAGATTAAAAATGAAAAGACCTAGAAATAGCTTCGTTGATTGCTGGTTGAATTGGCGTTCTTGTGTGGTAACAACCTGCATAAACTTGGTTAAAACTAATAAAATGAGACTGCGATATTGTTAAAGTCAGTAATATTTACGGAACTTGTATATAAAGACAGAAAATCAAATACCAAAAAAACCATAGAGTGTGCTAAAACATCTTATTTTAAGTTGGCTTTTCATTCAAAACACCAGGATGTTATTAGAAAAAAAAAACTTAGAACCAAACTCCTTGGCTGTTAATCAAAATTTCAAAATCAAGTTAATCAAAATTTCCTCGCTAAAACTGAATCAGCAAATTTAACAAGCTGATTTACATTATAAAGAAGATGATCCACTAGACACTGGATAATTCCTACCAACCCCAATAGCCGTTCTACTGATCACACTGAAGGGATTAGAGAACCTTCGTTGTGGCTCATGTACCTCCCTGCATAAGAAGACTAAAACAACCAGAAACCAGTTTTACTTATGAAACAGCGATACTTGTTTTAAATATTGATAGAAATTAATTTTAAAACAACTCTTGGAAACAGAAGTTTTTCAAAGAAAATTAAAGAGCCATATTAAAATTTTTATATGAAGTGGCTCCGGAGAAAAATTAATCACAAATAAATAATACATTGAAGCCTTATGGCACTTCACTATAAGCAAATCTAAAGCGCTGCCTCTGGTATACTGTCAAGGCGTAGTCTCTTTTTGCAAAATATAGGATCATCAGTTCTACTTCTACAAATCTTCTTAAGCACCAACTTTTTTGGGTGAAAATTACTTGGAACTGCTTTCATGCAGGGACGAGAAAAAATAAGATTAAATATCGAAACAACAATATTAGGGAATGATACAAAGGGAAGATGATCCCCCCTTCAATTAAAATAGAATATTCCTCATTAGAACTGTATTATTACCAATTATTTACAGAAACTGAACATTTCTCAGACTGTGTTCATATGCAACAGATGTCAAATTTTTATGCATTAAATCAAAGACTATGTAGTATAAAGTAGTATAAATCAGACGTAACTTATACGAGAGGGCACTGGCATAAGCGTCACTAAAAGAGACTATCAACGCCATCTAGTGTTTGGCGACACTTGACATTTTTTTCAAGCTTTATAATCGTTTTCTTTTGTAAGGAACTGAGATCAGACTCTTATTACTAGCCTAATCCTACGAATTACACCAAAAAAGTTAATTGTCTTATTATTACACCGAAAAAAATACCATGTGTTGCCAAACGTTAAATGGTGATAATAGTTACTTTGTCGACATTAGCGCTAGTTTCCACTCTTATAAATTACTAATAACATTTGTATTAAAATATTGAAACGTGTTTTAAACGCAAACGGAAACTTAAAATAGTCTTCCATGATGAGTCCGTTACAGAGGGTTCCTTGAATCAAATAAAATATTGTACTCAATTATAATTATTTCCATTTATAATCAATTATAATTATAATCATTCTTTATACATCAGTTCACCATTCATTTCCATGCAGAGAGTGACATCTAAAATGGCACAATACTAGAACATAATTATTCTTGACAACCCTTACAGAAGCTTAATTCTGTTCCAAAAAAATTGCCTTCAGAACTCAAATACACTCGTATTTACAGATGGTAAATAATTATGTTACAAGAATGAAGAGCCAGTACCTCTAGGTGTACAACGGGGAAAAAAGATCTAAATCGATTGCAATACCTTGTTACTGAAGAAGACGATGGTTTCTTTTCACACACACTCTATCTTCTCCGAAAAATTATCAGAAATAAGGAATAAAAAATGATCCTTCCTCTCTTAATTAACAAGGGAAACTGAGAGTTGACATTGCAACTTGTCCAACCAAACAGTAGCGTAAATAGAAAAAAAGGAGAAAATCCTCATTGCAGAGACGTATGTGGGAGGAGGAGGGCACAAATTTATTGGCACTTCTCGTTGAAATTGTCAACTTTTTTTTTATTATTATTGCCCCTCCCTGGAAGAAACTGTCGCAAACGTTTATACCCAGTTGGTATGTACTACAAAGTTGAGCAATCCTAAAAGCACGACTTGTAAAGAAGACTTCTAAAAGTTTTGGTATTCTAAAAGAGGTGAAATATATTTTGCTCCAATTTATGTGAAAACTATTGTTTCATACGTCAATTCAGTTTTAAATTTCTTACTGTTGCCAAAAATTTTATTTTCGACTTTTTTTGTCAATTTTTATCAAAAAACAATAATTTTATAAGAAAAATTAAAGCCCGTGGCATGATCAACAAAAGGGCAGATAATATAAATATATATGTTATCCTTATTATTTTTAATAATTATTATTTTTAATAATTTATTTTTATTCTTAGAATGATAGAGCCCGATCCACTTTCATCTCTCTCACTTAAATTTTTAATAGTTTCAGTCAAGGCGACCATAAAATAGACCACTCCGAAAAACTGCAACAAATCTCCAATTTGGTCTATTATTCCGATATATAACTGGTTCATAATTATGACATAAAAGAGACGAGCCATCGGAATTGTAAGTGATGGAAAAGGGTCACATTAACTGGAAATGATTTACTTTATATGCTTCATGACAAGGAGGATAATTTCTATCCCCTTGTTTGTTTCTTTTCTTTATATATTTCGGGAAATAAAATTAGAAAAGAAATAATCCTTTCTACCTCAAATAATCGTGGAGGTGAATAAACTAAATGGTGAATAAGCTTTAATAAATAAAACTGCAAAAAAAGGATAGAAGCAAATTGTGATTTTGTAATCCTGCATATGGGGAGAATCTAATAAAATTAGAAAAGAAATAATCCTTTCTACCTCAAATAATCGTGGAGGTGAATAAACCAAATGGTGAATAAGCTTTAATAAATAAAACTGCAAAAAAAGAAAAAAGGATAGAAGCAAATTGTTATTTTTTAATCCTGCATATGGAGAGAATCAGAATCGTCCAATTAGATACTTTGAGGAAGAAAGCTAGGAAAGGACATATAATCTTCCCTAAAAAAAGTTCTTTAATGATCAAGGATCCTGTGAGTATAGCAGCTTTTGTAAAAACAGAGCAGAAGGAACAATAAAAAAGATCCAAGCCACAAAGCCTGGCATGTTATAGATTTATAAAAACAAGGGATGTGACCATACGAGAAGAAATAATTGCGACATTTATAATTTCTAAAAAGTAGTATTAATACCTTGAGTTTTCCAAAATATTTTTCAATCATCTGATTTTTTTCCCTAACTGAACGAAAAAAGCTATTAAAGTAAATCCCAAGTTGACGTTTTTTATAGATATGTGACATAAAATGCCAATTCCTTGTGAAATTAAGACCAGATTACCATTCTAGTTTAGTGGAATGGCGGAATAAGCAACATTTTCAAACAACATTTCAGAAAATAGAACAATGAGGCTGATATATTTTAGAAGCATGTATGTTTGCAAATTTGCAAAAAATGTGGAACTCACAAAGTCATGGTCAGGTTCCTCAAAACGAAAGTTGAATTTGTTCTCAAATTCCCCCTGCTTTTCAAGGGTTTCCTCGTCTTCGCTCAAGTCACCTTCAGAGTCGTGCACGATTTCATTGTAAGTGGGGATATGATTATCGTCCTCCTGATCCAAATATCTGCAAATAAAACAAGAGTAATTTCCTAGTTTTCTTGGCTATACGGTTTTGTTCTCCAGGGCACAGGGGAGTTCAGACTATAATTAAGGACATGATTTTCTAAACAGTTTTCAGGAATTTACTTCCATTTTTCTGTTTAAAAGATTTAGGTTTAAATGATTTTTATAATTAAGCCAAGGCTAGTAAACAAAAAGGATGACTGTTCTAAATGTCCAGATTAAAAAGAAATTTTATAATTTCCTTAATTTTTCATGGAATTCTTAATTTTTTTTTTTAATTTCACCCCTTACCTTTCAAATAAATTTCAGGTCAAATTTAAATATACTCTGCATTATTAAATTAAAAATTGTCAGCGGTTGAATGTATAAATGCCGATCCTTGTCCATTATACATAATGTTTGTTTTTTAGTTCTACCAATTTATATTTCTATAGCAAAACTTTTGCACATCTAACGAAGATGGTAAACTTCCTCCACAAAAAAAAAAAAAAAAAAAAAAAAAAAAAAAAAAAAAAAAAAAAAAAAAAAAAAAACTGAAGAATGAATTGGTTTAAGGCAAACATTTTTTAGTCTGCGTAAAAAAAGATGGATCATACCTCAACAACAGCTGTGCATACTAACAATCAAATGAAAAAACCTTTCTTTTATAATAGAAGAAAATAACGATAGTTAAACGTATAGATGCTCAACGAAGTGCCTCAAGGGACTTAACACTGAGGCAAATTAGAGGTAGTCAGCTAAGCAAAACATGGTGCCTCCGATTCTATCTCATTAGGAAAAAAGAAAGAATTCAATTAGTTAGAACTACTGTCATCTTCATTTAGAGAACTTCGAAAGAGTGTAAGTAATTGTGTTATACGGTTAGACATTAGCATATGTTCATTTTGTGAATCCTTAAACAAAAAAGAAGAAAATGAAAACATCAACTACAGCTGCTTTAAAGAATAAAAGCGTTATATAAATCAACATCATTTACTTTGATGTTGAAAAAATAGCAAGTTTTTTTTTGCTTTCTTCCATAAGGCTAGTAGATTTCAGAGGACATGAATAATTCTAAGAAGATTTTAATAATTTAGTGACCTCGCTTGAGGGTTAAAAGCTTCTAATAGCTAAGTAAAGAAAATGAAGTATAGCGTTTTCACTTTAAAAGTCGGACTTGCATAAAAAGCTAAAGAGAATTAAAGTTACTTAGAAATGGGGTGGAAAAGTGTACTCAATATTTTATCTTTGTGGCAAGAGAGATCCCTCCTCCAGCAGCAAAAGAAATAATATACGATGCTGGGCCGGTTTAAAAACTATAAAGACACAAGTCCATTAGTAGTATAGAGGGAATACACCAAATGGAAGATAATTTGCATAACCGGTTAGTATCCCTTTAACAGGACCCATGGATACATTATTTGCATAACCGGTTTACCTAGCAACCAGATCTGGTCATGAACCTTCACTTGCAACCACATTGCCTATACTACAAGAGATACAAAATTTGCATATTCACATGAGCACATTAAAATATCATTAAACGTTACTAGAACATAGAACTAGATTTAAATAATAGACCAATCGTAATAAAACAATTGTAATACGACAGTAATTTTGGTAAAAGCATCTTTCTTTAGTTGTTTATGTTAAAATTCCAGCTGGTATCTAATGGACATCTTGGATATAAGAGGCCAATACCCCTATAACTACAAGAGGACAATGCCCCATTTACCTTAAAGAGGTCAGTATCCTTGTAACTACAAGAGCCGAGTACCCCTGTAACTACAAGAGGTCAATACCCCATGTAACCACAAGAGGTTAGTATCCCATGCAACTACAAGAGGCCAGTACAGAAATATTCTTGAAAATTGTCAAATTTTTATTCATATTTGATAAAAACCATTCTAACTTAAATTAAGTGTCAGATATCACGTATATAGAGAGACCGTAATCAGCTTATTAATGTTCATTGAAAATGAATGGTTAATCTTTGATTTAATCTCTTAGAGGGAATTTCGCTAATCCCTTAAAAGCTATTTTATACGGGTTTATTTATACGTGTTGGGCTTATGCATGCAAGAAGAAAAAGTTTTTTTTTGACGGTACTCATACAGAATATAATAATTTTGAAATCAATGTTATTATGGAAAGAAAAGTAGAATCATATTCGTTATCAGTTAAATATGTTTCATCGAGGAGGGTTGAACTAAAACGAGGGTTAACATTAAATCAAAAAGAAAGATCTCGGGGGGAGCATTATGGTGACTAATGGAGTCGAATAAATTTAAAACCATGTCACGGCGGTACAATGAGAGAGTTGATACAAGCCCCAAACGTTTTAGCTGATTTAGAGGTGCATAACTGATTCAAAAGTGCTTAACTGGTTTATTTTGAACTCGGAGAAGTTACTGGAGATAAAGGTTTTAACTCAAGGATACCGTTTGATATAGTCTTTAGCTCTAGGATACCATTTGATACATGAGGATTTTATGAAAACCGAAACGTATTTAACTGGTTCCTGGAGTTACTGGAGATATAGGTTTTAGCTCTAGGATAGCGTTCGAGACACGAAGGTACATTTTACTGAAAACTGATACCTAAGTTGCATTAAACGTCCTAACGAGATTATTGAAGTCGAATAAATTTTAAACAATGTTACTTCCGTATTATGAGGGAAATAATACAAGCCCATACGGTTTTAACTGGTTCAGTAGTGTATAACTGATGCAAAAGTGCTTAAGTGGTTTATTTTGAACTCTGAGATAACTAGTTTCCTGGTCTAAGAGTTCGGATACGTATTTTAGATCTAGGATACTGGTTGAGACATAAAGGTACATTATTACTGAAAACAGAAACCTAAGTTTCTTAAAACGTTCTAAAGAAATTAATGAAGTCGAATAAATTTTAAGCAAAATTATGTAGGTGCTATGAGGGACATGATACAAGCCTCAAACGTTTTTAACAGGTTTATTTTGAACTCTGTGAAGGTAGTACATGAAGGTAGATTCTACTGAAAACTAAGGGTGCCTGACTCAGTGTGTTTGTACGTGTTTTTTTTTCTCTCTCTCTCTCTGTGCCTGTGTGTCTGAGCAGCTGTTTGCTTGTCTCTGTGTTTGTGTGTCTGTATATGTTTTTCTCTCTCTCTGTACTGTATGTCTGAGCAGCTGTTTGCTTATCTCTGTGTCTGTCTTTGTGTGTTTGTATGTTTTTTTTCTCTCTCTCCCTCTCTCTCTGTGCCTGTGTGACTGTCTGGCAGTTTGCGTGTCTCTGTTTCTGTCTTTGTGGGTTTTTGTGTCTGATTCTATGTTTTGTATGTGTTTTGTCTCTCTCTGCGTTTTGTCTATGTCTTAGTGTGTTTGTATATATTTTTTTCTCTCTTTTTCTGTACCTGTGTGTGTCCCTTGCAGTTTGCTTGTGTCTGTTTCTGTCTTTGTGGGTTTTTGTGTCTGATTCTGTGTTCTCTCTCTCTCTCTCTCTCTCTCTCTCTCTCTCTCTCTCTCTCTCTCTCTGCCTATGTATCTAAGTGGCTGTTTCCTTGTCCCTATGTCTGTCTTTGTGCGTCTGAATCTGAGTGTTTTTGCCCCTCTCTCTTCTTGCCAGTGCGTGTGTGAGCGGCTGTTTGCTTGTCTCTGTGCCTGTCTTTGTGAGTCTGGCTGTGTGTGTTTTTGTCTCTTTCTCTCTCTCTCACTGTGCCTATGTGTCTGAGTGACTGTGTTGCTTGTCTCTGTGTCAGTCTTTGTGTATTTGTGTGTCTGACTGTGTATTTGTATGTGTTTTTGTCTCTCTCTCCCTCTCTCTGCCTGTGTGTCTAAGCGGCTGTTTCCTTGTCTTTATGTCTGTCTTTGTGCGTCTGACTCTGAGTGATTTTGCCTCTCTCTCTTCATGCCAGTGTGTGTGTGAGCGGCTGTTTGCTTGTCTCTGTGTCTGTCTTTGTGAGTCTGACTGCGCGTGTTTGTGTGTGTTTTTGTCTCTTTCTCTCTCTCTTACTGTGCCTGCGTGTCTGAGAAACTGTGTTGCTTGTCTCTGTGTCAGTCTTTGTATGTTTGATTGTCTGACTGTGTATTTGTATGTGTTTCTCTCTCTCTCTCTCTCTCTGTGCCTGTGTGTCTGAGCGGCTGTTTGCTTGTCTGTGTGTCTGTCTTTGCATGTATGATTGTGTTTTCGTCTGTTTTTATCTGTCTGTCTGTCTGTTTTTTTTTCTCTCTCTCTCTCTCGTGTTTGTATGTCTGACTCTGTCTGTTTGTATTTATCTTTTTTCTTTCTCTCTCTCTGTGTCTGCGTGTCTATGCGGCTGTTTGCCCGTCTCTGTGTCTGTCTTGGTGTGTTTGACTCTGTGTGTTTGCATGTTTTTTTCTCTCTCTCTGTGCCTGTGTGTCTGAGCGGCTTTTTGCTTGTTTCTGTTTCTGTCTTTGTATGTCTCAATCCGTATGTTTGTATTCGTTTTCCTCTCGGTCTCTCTCTGTGCCTGTGTGCGTCTAAGCGGCTGTTTGCTTGTCTCTGTGTCTGTCTTTGAGTGTTTGACTCTGTGTGTTTGTATCGCTCTCTCTCTCTCTCTCTCTCTCTCTCTCTCTCTCTCTCTCTCTCTCTATCTCTTTCTCTGTGTGCCTGTATGTTTGAGCGACTGGTTGCTTGTCTCTGTGTGTTTGACTCAGTGTGTCTGCGTCTCTCTCTCTCTGTGTGCCTGTATGTCTGAGTGGCTTTTTGCTTGTCTTTGTGTCTGTCATTGTATTTTTGTGCTTGTGTCTGTATGTGTTTTTGTCTTTCTTTCTCTCTGCGCCTGTGGGTCTGATAAGGTGTTTGTTTGTCTCTGTGTGTTGTAAGTGTTTCTCTCTCTCTCTCTCTCTCTCTCTCTCTCTCTCTCTCTCTCTTTGTACCTGTGTGTCTGAATCTGTGTGTTTGTATGTGTTTTGTCGCTCTCTCTCTGTGCAGAGGTGTCTGACCGGCGCTTTTTTGCGTCTGCCTTTGTGTTTGAATGTGCTTCTCTCTCTCTCTCTCTCTCTCTCTCTCTCTCTCTCTCTCTCTCTCCTCTCTCTCTCTCTCTCTCTCTCTCTCTCTCTCTGCTCTCTCTCTCTTGCTGCGCCTGTGAGTCTGAGCGGCTGTTTGCTTGTCAGTGTGCCTGTCTTTGTGTGTCTAACTTTGTGGGTTTGTATGTGTTCTTGTCTCTCTGTGTCCTTGTGTGTCTGCCTCTGTGCGTTTGCATGCGTTTTTGTCTCTCTCTCTCTCTCTCTCTCTCTCTCTCTCTCTCTCTCCTTGCCCGTGCGTGTGTGAGCGGCAATTTGCTTGTCTCTGTGTCTGTCTTTGTGAGTCTGAATCTGTGTGTTTGTATCTGTTTTCGCCTCTCTCTTCCTCTCTCTCTGTGCCTGTGTGTCCGAGCGGTTGTTTGCTTGTCTCTGTGTCTGTCTTTGTGTGTTGTAACACCAGTCACATGTTTCTATGAACAAAAAAAAAACAAAAAACAATTTTTCCACAATTTTGTTATTCTGAGCTCTGTTATAAGTATACGTGGTGTCATTTTAAGACCTATGTAGCAGTAGTACTACTACTAGAATTAGTTAAAGGTAATATTAATCTTATTAGAAGCTAAGATTTTAATTTTCAGAAAAATGTACCTTTATATCTCAAACGGTATCCTCGAGCTAAAATATACATCCCAAGTAAATTAAATCAGGAAAGTAGTTATCTAAGAGTTCAAAATAAAACACTTAAACACTTTCGAATCAGTTATACACTTCTGAACCAGTTAATAATGTATGAGCTGTATCATTTCTATCATAGTACCGACGTAACACTGCTTAAAATTATTCAACTTCATCAATTTTATTAGAACGTTTTAAGAATCTTACGTTTCGGTTTTCAGAAAAATTTTCATGTATAAAACGGTATGCTAGAGCTAAAGACTATATCTTCAGTAACATCTCAGAGTTAAAAATAAATCAGTTAAGCACTTTCAAATCAGTTAAACACTTTTGAACCAATTAAAAAGTCTGGGGCTTATATCAGTTCCCTCATAGTACCGACGTAACATTGCTTAAAATTTATTCGACTACATTAATTTCATTAGAACGTTTTAAGAAGCTTAGGTTTCAGTTTTCAGAAAAATGTACCTTCAAGTCTCCAATTTCATGTCAATTATCAGTTAAAAAGGGCACCAAAACTATTGATTTCCGTTATAACGATTTCATATATTTGGATTAAGCATAAAAAAGCAATTTTCGTTGTATCTTAAATTACCTAGATCCAATTTTCAGGGTTCGGTTACTATTAGCCCGAGCCGTTCCTTACTTACAGTTTGTAACTGCTCGATTATTGCCTCTTGATCTAGACCAATAGTTATTGGTCCTTGCTGCAGCATGACAAATAGCCCTCCTCCGAAGAACCTACTATTGTTTTCAAGAACGAGTAAAGCCCTTAGGTTTTAAAGAAAATTTTTTCGAAGATTACTTCCAAATCTATTTTTAAAATATGGTCCTACTGGTTAACACTAACGTATTTTCCATTTTGGTTAAAATTATTCAGACATAATAATTTAAATTCTCAAATTAGTAGTGGAAGCCATATTCCTAGCATTAGAAACACTGACGGATTTCCAAATATTTCCCTTCAATCCTATTTCCATTTAAACAACCCAGAGTGTCATAACGAAATTTGTCCTTTCCTTTCAATGGAAAATAGATCCTTTTTCATCTACTAAAAAAGGGAAAGTCTCCCAGAAAGCATTCTAAAGCAATCTTCTAAAATTCCAGTGGTACAATTTGTCCGTATTGCTCCATGCAGGGTTAAATGGGATACCCTGTGTGAATATACGATTTCCTATTTTGTGAAAAAGATGTAGGGATTACTGGCACACGAATTACGTGACAACATAGATAGAATTCAGAGGATTTCCGATTGACTAATGGCTTGTTCATGAAACTCAAGGATAAAGAGAAAAGTTGGAGGTGGTATAAATCCTTGTTACAACTGGTAGTCAATGTCTGTACACTCAACTTGAGATAGATGATAAGAATAGAGAGAGTGAAGACATAATGCAACGGATAGATAGATAGATAGGGGGAGGAATGAGAAGCAGAGTGGTAAGAATTGTGGCCTCCAAAATTTTATTCTTTTGTAGAGTTTTCGATAAATTCATCATAAATTAACATTTTTGCTGTTTTGACGAATTCTCCCCTCCCCCAAAAAAGTACATTCCTAAATAAGCTTCTATGTACACCCCTAGATGGAGGAAGATATCGAGACAGATAGACAAAGGGAGTGAGAAAACACCGGAGAGAATGAGATAAACCATAACAAAACAACTCATCAGGATTTAATATAATCTAAAAAATATCAGCCCCATTTTCTTTCATTTCCACCTTGTTCTTTCTAAGCATAATCATGAAATTAGCAAAAAGAATACAAATCCAACATCCCCGTTTATGGCAAAAGTATAGGGAAGATTCTGAAAATATTACAATCACAAACTATTCAAAAGAATACAAAAAGAATAATTTCAAGGATCACCCGTATCACAGAATTTACATTCTTACAAAAGACCGAGTGGCTCGCTAATTTGAGCCACTCAGAGGATCAGAGGCAACGCTATAGAGTTGCCTATAGTAAAGGCGATACTGCTCAAATGTTTTATTATCTCCAGAGGCTCTTCATATGGAAGGGGTCGTCGCATAAACTTCGGAAGGGGCTCATTCAATTGGAAATCGGAAGTTCTAGTGTCCTTTTTAAGAGCCAAAAGCGATCAGATAGCAACTAGCCCCCATGCCCTTTTTTCCCAAATGTATCTGATAAGAATTTTGAGATAGTCATTTAGTTAAAAATAGTTCGAAGATCATATAACAAAAACTACGGTATCGACAAAACCCCCAAGGGCCCGGGAGCAGGCGTTGTAAATTATGCCCTGGGACCATATATAGTTCTTATGGAAGGGATGCTCGAATAAACTTCAAAGAGGCTCATTTTATTGGAAACTGAAAAACATAGTTCCCTTTTTAAGAGTCAAAAGAGATCAGAGGCAACTAGCCCCCCCCCCTCCACGCCCTTTTTCTCAAACCCATCAGATACGAGCTTTGAGATAGCCTTTTTGTTAGAAAATAGTACTAAGATCATATAACAAAAACTCTGGTATCGACACAAAACCCCAGGGCCCGGGGGATACATAAGTTATGCCCTGGGGGCATATATGGTTCTTATGTAAGAGATGCTCATCTAAACTAAATTTTAAGAAAATTTCTAAACTAATTTTAAGAGTCAAATGAGATTGGAGAGGCTAGCCCACTCCTCCACGCCGTTTTTTCCTCAAACCCGTCAGGTAAGAACTTTGAGGTAGCCGTTTTTTTAAATAGTTCAAAGGTCAGATAAAAAGAACTCCAGTGTCGATACAACCCCCAGGGCTTGGGAACAGGCGTTCTAAGTTATGCCCTACGGGACATATATGGTTCTTATGGAAGAGATGCTCGTATAAACTTCATAGAGGACTCATTTGATTGAAAATTGGAAGTTCTAACTCTCTTTTTAAGAGTAAAAGAGATCGGAGGGCATCTAGCCCCCCACGCACGTTTAGTTCAAAAATTACATAACACAAACTCCAGTGTTAATATAACCCCCAGGGTCCGGGGAAAGGCGTTGTAAGCTCTGTCCTGGGAGCATATATAGTTCTTATGGAAGGGATGCTCACATAAACTTTAGAGAGGGTTCCCTAGAATGTAAATTGAAAGTTCTAGTTCACTTTTTAAGAGTCAAAAGAGATCGAAGGGCAGCTAGTCTCCCCACGCCCATTTTCCCAAACCTATTTGATATAAATTTTGAGATAAGGAATGAAGAGCTTGGTCTACAGTGGAGTTGTAAATACGCATCGTTATTCTGCGAGTAAAGCCAAGCTTCGACCAGACAAAGCGACAGAGTCGGGCCGTGATTGAAGTGACTTTCGCAATACGGGATTGAGTTTCAGCTTCGATAGGTCCATGTCCGTGACCACGGAGCCAAGATACGTGAACGATTTAACTACTTCAACGGTATGTCCTGATATTCTGAATGCAGGTGACTTCCAGGTTGTGTCTGCCGGATCAATGATAATTATCTTTCTGGGAATATGTGTCTTTTTGAATAAAAGTTACGCTTGCAGAGTAAACAACATCAGACGCACATAAATGAACAAGGATGTCAATTGAAAGGGAGTGGTGGGCATTGCCAAAGATATAGTTTTGGTTTGTGTCGATTGAAAGGGAGTGGTGGAGATTTCCAAAGATATAGTTTTGTTAGTCAACCCCAAACTATGATTTGTCTCATGTTTGGGGGATCGAACTGAAAGTTTCAGGGGTGGTTTTATATGGGGAAGGGGAGAAGAGAGGAAGGCAATTTCAAATCTTATGTTGGGGGGGGGGGGTCTTCGAGAAAGAGCAAGCAACGCTAGTTCTTTTTCATCTTTATACCTGTCGTCCAACAGGCTTCGCTACTAATATCCAAATAAAAACACAATCGGAAGAACTCACACCCATCAATAATGCTTAGAATTAGTATAGGAGTTGACTTTAAAATTTCAGTTTAGGGAGCCCACAAACTGGTTCAACAATGTCTATGATGGATCTCATCATCATTCCTTTCCACTTCTTATCAATATGTCCATTTACCATCCGTGGGTTATCAGACGGAAAACCATAGCTTATACGGTCATCAAAATTTCTATTGCCTTCTCTAGTGATTATTAAGAGTTAATGAAACGAAACTGACGGGAAAAGTACATTAAAAGTTCAGTTTCCCACGAGGTAAAAAAGGCTGGAGTAAAAAGTTCGCATGTCCAGCTTACCAATATTTCGTATTCCCACTAGACATCACATCATATTTCTACTCGGTTATAATAAATCATGACTTCACTTCACAATTGAAAGTTTTTCCGCCTTATTGAAAGTTAGCTTCTATACTTCAACACAAAACAAAAAACGCGAGTCAATCATCAGCATCCAAAAGGGTAAGCCTCAGTTTAGGCACGCATAAATACATTTACTACAGGAGAGGGTTGGGCGCGTTCAATGAAGAAACAAACATGGGTGAATTATACGGAAAATATGAGATGAAAACTAAAAACAAAACTGATATTTTGGGAGAAAAACTAGGCCCAAAAGCCCCTACCATGATAGGATTCATCAGTTTGATGAACAGAAGGTTCATATCAAGTCGATTATGCAGCTAATTTACCACCGGTAATTTTATTTTCAAAGTTATTACAAGAACTATCAACAACAGTACATACACGCACATTTATTTATATTTCAGGGGGGCAAGGGTAAGGCCCAATCCAGAGTGATTGCAAGGTTGACCCTGACCTGACCCTTGACCTTCCTCCCTCACCCTGAAAATTTTATCCGACTCGTAAAACGTACCAACAATGTATAAATAGAAATAATTGATGAATTTTTTAAGTTTTTTTGTACCCCTCCTCCGAACAAAAATCCTGAATAGGCCCTTGGCCACGGGATTCAAGATAAATGCAACCATAGCCAAAATATACTCGAAAATAGAAGAAATCGTAGAAAAATTAATATTTAAGGAAACAGAGAAACAAAGAGTATCCCTCTTATGGATACGTACCATTGTGGTAAGAATATCACAAGATAGACTTTCGTTATTTTGAAAATTCGCTTCCTAATCTTAGGAAATTTTTTATAAAGGTTTATCGTTTTTAACCTGAAGGTATGATGTACAACACTTAATCCAAATATGTAACAAAAAGAGAGGAAAAAATATTCCAGCCATATTTAATGCTCAATTCCAATTGTAATCCAGTTCTTGCTTCATATTGTTCTAAAGTATCCCTTTATTTTTATCCCAAGGAGGCTGCTAGTAATTGAAATTAACGAGAACAGAAAGGATTGGGTAAGAGAAAGTCGTGGTTGCATAAAAATCTTTCCTTTTTTTTAGTCAGAACACCAGAATTTACCAAAATAAATCAGACAAGCAAAATTACTTCTAAAAAATGTAAAGTTTAATAACTTCTCCATTGTTGTCACCTAGATTCAGAATCCTTGAATTTTACATAACAATAAAGAATCTAAAACACTTTTTTTTGCAGTGCTGTAATTAAATAGCCAACCAAAATATTTATTGACAGGCAGCGTAAAATGTAAAAAAAAGAAAGAAAAAATCTTTTTTCAACAGACCCTCTTCGTATTGGAGGAGTGAGCATTGAAACTTCACAGCTCATTTGATTGTGAATTGAAAGTTCTAGTGCCTTTTTTAAGAGTTACAAGTGATTGAAGGGTAGACAAAAAACAATATATATTTTAAGAATTTTCTCTCTTATAACGTTAATAAATGAAAGATTGCCGAGATAAATATCATCATATATAAAACAGTGAGTCAACTTTCACTAGCTCTTTTCAGAAATATTGGTTATTATGGTGTTTTTTGTTACTGCTCAATAAAAATGAGACTCTAAACTTTAGAAGACTTAAGGTTGATACGCCTACTCTTATTTGCGGTAATTGTGTTGCGAGAGATCTTGGCTTATTCCTGGAAACTCAGGCCGGTTTTTACGGAAAGTGTGGACCTCTGGCCGGATTGATGACTATGGCATAACATTTTGGAAAGCTCCGCACATCTCTTGCCTGGGGCCAAAAATTATGGTTTTTGCTTGTCCACGAGCCAGGGACTATGGTGTGTGAAGTGGAGTTATATAGCCTATGTCAGAGAGGAGAATCTGAAGTTGTGCAGCCAAGCTTTCGTTTCATCAAACCATGTTTCTGCTTTCGAGTGGAAAGCTCCGTTCTAGCAGGCAAGCAGGCAGGCACCACTTTCAAATTGAAGATGGACTAAAATCTATAAGTGTTAAATATATGCAGCAGTTACCTGGTCACAGCCAATATATCTTCTTTGAGTGGTAAATAGAAAAATTGACAGAAGCAAAAAAGCGGCATTTTCTCACGGGTCCGAAAGTGCTGCCGTGATTCCGGCTGGGCTTATCATTTGTTTTTTCGGACTTGGGATTGAGGTAGAGAAATTTTATCAGATGTACCTCTTAAACTTTAAAAGTTCTGTCATTGCTAAAGAAATTGGAGCTTATCCTTTGTTCTTTTCTAAGTGGTGACGTTAAAAAGTTGGCCTACGGCAAAAAAAAATCAACTTTTGAACTAAGATAGATAGAATTTGTTTTTCGACGGCAATCAATAGCTCTTGATGAGCTGATCAAGTATACGTCATCCATTTTTCGGTACAAAAATTGCTTCATGAGATATACTAGTTTGAAAGTTTCAAGGGGTTGACAACTTCAGTAGTAGGGTACAAACTGAAACCAAAAATAGGCCGATACCGATTGTGAGACAAGAAGAGGACTTGTAAGCAACAGTCGGCTGTTAGACCAAAATCATCTTCGACAATGAAGGGTTTGCAACTTTGGGTAGTTGGTGTACCTATTATTTATTTCCGCTGTATTTGATGGTAAGACCAATTTGGTTCCAGGGGTAAGACATGCAGGGGACTTGTAAGTAATAATCGTCTGTTAGGCTAAAATCATTTTCAGTGAAGAGGGATTTGTAAGTTTTGCTAGTTGGTGTAGCCTACCCATACTCACTGTAACCTAAAATTAAGTGTTTGCGCAACGGGTACAAACGATAACGTGAAACAATGAGGCAGTTTCGTAATAATTAATAGAGTTTCATCTATGGTATTTTGATCCTGAAAAGTTACGGATAGCTTAATAATACCAACTAGATTATATAAGATATTGTTCCAAGTCTTGATCCGTCACGATGTCTACGATTGAAAAGGATAAAGTTCAACTGGCTGCAAAGTCAATTTAGTCCCTTCTTTTGGTTTTATAGCTCGTGATGAGCTGACCAAAGTATATGTCATCCATTTTTTGGTACAAAAATTCCTTCATGAGACATACCAGTTTGAGAATTTCAAGGGGTTGACAGCTTCAGTAGTAAGGTACACACTGAAACCTAAATAGGCCGAAACCAATTGTGAGACATGTAGGGGACTAGTAAGGAAAGGTCGGCTGTTATCTCATAATCATCTTCGGCAATGAGGGGTTTGCAAATTTTGCTATTTGGTATACCTATTATTTGTTTACAGTTTATTTGATGGTAAGACTGAGTTGGTTCCAGTGGTAAGACATGTAGGCGAATTCTAAGTAATAATCGTCTGTTAGGCCACAATCATCTTCAGCGAAGAGGGGTTTCTAACTTTTGCTAGTTGGTGTAGCCTACCCATACTCACTGTAACCTAGAATTAAGTGTTTACGCAACGGGTACAAACGATAACGTAAAATAACCAGGCAGTTTCGTAATAATTAGTAGAGTGTCATCTATGGTATTTTGATCCTGAAAAGTTACGGATAGCTTTATAATATCAACTAGATCATATAAGATACTGTTTCAAACTTTCATCCGTCACGAAGTCTAGGATTGAAAAGGATAAAGTTCAACTGGCTGCAAAGTCAATTATCCCTTTTTTCATATTCTTTTATTATTGTTGTTTTTTCAACGCTGAGGAATAGCCTTTGATCATGTGATTACTGATCGTGTTCTTCTTTGAACATGACGTTTTAAAAGCTTCGATAGGCTGACAACTTCAGCGTTTAATAGATAGCAAAGAAACAAAACCAAAGTGTTGCTCTCGCAAAACTTTTTTCGGCGAAGCCGGAGAAAGGTTGCCGCAACACTTCACGTTGCTCAGGCAACGTTGGTCTAGTTTCTGTTTGGTTTTAAGTTTGAATTATTACTTTTGTGAAACTTATTTTGGTAAAATGTTTTTTTAAATTAATTACTTTAAAAACCCTTTTCTAGTGCAAGAGCACTTAGAATTTTTTTTTGCCTTCTCTCCTTTTTATGATGGCCCCAAGTAAAAAAAACAAAAAAAAAAAAAAAACATTGTCTGCTAACGAAAGGCCTTCTTTTTGGCTAAGCAATCTGCTAATATCTTGCATCTTTTGACAAAAATCACTTTTTGAGAAAATGTGATGACTGATATTGGTCAATGATCTGGATATTACTTTTTAGGTTTTATATGTATATATATATATATATATATATATATATATATATATATATATATATATATATATATATATATATATATATATATATATATATATATATATATATATATATATATATATATATATATATATATATATATATATATATATATATATATATATATATATATATATATATATATAAAAATAAGTTGTCTGTCTGTCTGTCTGTGGTTCAGGTGACGTCATGTTTCTGTGTCGGCTGACGTCATGAAATTAGTTGTCGTCATTTTTGCTATGACGGTGACGTCATTCAAGATATTTAAGACATATGTTCACGTAGAAATCTATTAATGTTTAAGTTTACAATGACTGATGAACTTACCATGGCAAAAGCCGATGAAGATGCTCAAAGAGTCTATGCCAAAAAACTTGCTGCTGATAGAGAAAGTCAGAAAAGAAAGCGTGCCGAGGAATCATAGAGAAAGTAAGAAAAGAAAGCGTGCCGAGGACACAAATGACGACCGGGACACTGGGACACAGGGAATATAAATGACGACCGGGACACTCAAAGAGAAAATACAAACTGGGACACCAGGACACAAATGACGACCGGGACACAGGGAATATAAATGCTATTTATATGCACAGACAATGGGACACCGAAGAATGTTGTATATTCGCATGTTTTACGTAGTTAAAAATATATATTTATATCTATCTCTATTCACAGGTGGGACACAGGGACACAGCTACAATGGCACGTAACTAATATGGCGCGTAACGACTTACGCGCGCGGGGGGGCTTGGGGGGGCGCGAAGCGCCCCACCAACTAGATGTTGGGGTGGCGCGAAGCGCCACCCCAACAGCTAGTATATATATATATATATATATATATATATATATATATATATATATATAAAGAAAATCAAAACTTATTCTCCTACTTTTAGTGGCGTAAAAAATTTGATGAGAATATGTTCAAAACCTTCAATTCAATGCCCTGTTAGCCTTAATTACTTTACTTTAAGCGCTTATATATATATATATATATATATATATATATATATATATATATATATATATATATATATATATATATATATATATATATATATATATATAAAGAAAATCAAAACTTATTCTCCTACTTTTAGTGGCGTAAAAAATTTGATGAGAATATGTTCAAAACCTTCAATTCAATGCCCTGTCAGCCTTAATTACTTTACTTTAAGCGCTTTTGACGGAGACCAGCCTATTCTAAGATCTTAGTCCTTTAATTTGGCGAAAAAACAAAAACAAAATCTGAGCATAAAAATGTATAACCAGAGAAATAATATTTTTTTTTTTTTTTTTTTTTTACAGAAAATCCGATGACTGATATTATTTCTCTGGGATTTTTTTCTTTGAAAAACAATGTACATTCTGATCTGATCAGTGGTATATCTGACACTCATGATAATTTAGCCAAAATCCTCTTTTGGGTGTCCTAAGGGGCCGCTAATTTTTAATTTAACTGAGTGATTACTTAATTTTTTTTATTGCGCTCTGTGAGCTATAATAGTTTAAAAATTTTGATGAAAAAAAAAGAAAAAAGATCTGATCAGAATGAAATGCAATCTCAGCAAATTGATTGACCGAAAACATAGGATATAGGCAACATAAAGAATGCAGCATCTTCACTCTCTATTAACCATAAAAGTAAAAGTGGGCAAAAGTATTCTTTTAGGGAGGTCCTCTGTTTGATAAGGGACGAAAAACCAAATCTTGTTCGGAAAAGAGACAGTCTCTAAGCCTTTGATGGATATTGCCGTGGGCTATGACTGAAATCCAATGTAGATTTGCCTTTTCAACTCACTGTTTGAATTTTAAATCCTAACTCACTAAAGCGATTGCAGGTAGCAAAGACACACTATTTATCATCCAAATAAGTACAAAAAAATAATAATAATAAAAAAGGTGAATACGAACCTACTTACCGCGATTCAAGTGCGAGTGGTTAAGTGTTTTGGTAATGCAAAGATAAAAAAGTGAGAGAGAGAAATACTGGAAGCCTTAATCCACCTTTTAGCTTATACTTAAAAAAAAAATAAATAAAAGAGGGCAATAATTCGGCGCCAACTCTGATATGCAACCAGTTCTAGTCTTGGCAAATGTTACTGTGTTAATTACATGTGAGTGACATTTTATCCTTGTAGTAATCCCGCACAACGACCGGGATTTCCCCTAAAGACGAAGCTGTTTCGTAAGAGAGGAACTGTAAATGACCTTACTGACTGTTCTTGCACTTGTTCTTGGCAAAGGTTAGGAGGCTTATATGACTCAGAAAAAATAAGTCCTTAAGACTATGTTCTGCTGCATATTCTGACGCAGGAAATATAGTGCTAAGTTGATAGCATCCTCTACTATTACTACTACTACTACTACTACTAACAACACACAGCGGCACCAATCCACCCAAGGCCAAAACAGCTACGAACGCTCCTCTTCCATCTAAATCTATTCAAAGCCATCCTCTTTACATCCACAGGACGCTCCCATTTCCCTTAAAGATTTCTTTACGACATCCTCCCACCCCAACCACGGGCGAACTGTTTTCCGTTTAGCCCTAGACGGTTGGCCGAAAAGGACAAGGACAATCTTCGGTAATCTGTCATTCTTCATTTGCAGAACGTGCCCTAGCTATCTTAACCATTCTCTCATTATAGCCTTCATAAGCGGGATCGAACCCTATTTTTCGTAGAATCTACAGTTTGAAATATGGTCAGTCAGTCGGGTACCCAGAAAAAAATCGGTAGGCAATTTCTCTGGAAAACATCTAGCAGATCTTCCTCCGTTTTTCGGAGTGCCCATGCTTCAGAGCCATACTTGGCACTGTTATCACTGCAGCTTCCAAAATTCTAATCTTAGTTCGCAGACTTATTTTACCATTCTTCCAAAATTTTTCCAACTGTGAAAAAACACCCTGAGCCTTGGTCATTCTACTTTTATTATTTTCACTGCTCCCACCGTCTTTACTAATAATAGGCTACTATCAAGGTAAGATAAGCTGTCCACTTGATCAATCTCTTCGCTACCCAACATCGCCTTTTCATCTTCACTTATTCCTAACCTTAGCGATTTAGCCTTACACCCTCTGGTATGCAAATTACAGCACGCATGTCTATTCAGGCAGACAACCGGTCCCAATCGAGTAAATTCTTGGTATTTTATTATATCAGTCTAGTAAATAACTTCTGTTCTAAATTTGTCGGAGATTTCTTAAATTATCATCCATGTGCCAACAGGAATAGCTAAGAGACGTGGCTTCATAAGATAAGGGATGGCCAATGACCTTATGCTTATCCTCAGTAAAAATTGGGTAACCATAGGTAACATTACTAACTATCAATTTCACATCCTTGTTTCACACCGTTTACTCGAAAGCTACATTTTGTAGGAAATACATTCTGTTTTGGAAGTTTACAATCTCAACAAGTTCTACAGTTATACTGCGACAACTTTATTTAGTTAATTAAATTCTTGAAAACGTCAGCCTCCAAAAAAAAACTGCTTCATTTTCATAAATTTCTCCTGGTTGAGTCACCATTAATGGACAGACAGTTTCAAAGCAATGGCAGGAGGGCTGTTGGGATAGGCTATAGCGCCGACAGAAACTATATGCTACTTTTAAATTAACGACTTTAAAGTGGGGTCAATGATTGTCTTCAGCAAGTACATTCATTCACCTCTTTCGAGGACCTATCTCTTCGTGTGTTAGCATTTGTCAAGGCGGCAAGGCAATTATTTAGGTACACAACTTACGCTGACTACCTAGAGGACGAAATTTCGTGGAACTAGAAATTGAGAAGCAAACTATATCGGGACTATGCAGTCATTCGGATTTGTCTCCCCAACAGGATTGTTGCGCCGTAGCCATGTATTAATTCCTTCACGGGAAAATTCAGAATATGCCTTAAAACATACTGATAAAATTAGACAACCGTCAGTTTTGATTTTCCCATCTTATTTTTTCTTATGTTGATACCCTGTATGGGGGTGTACATCCCTCAAAGCCATAGAACAACTATTGTCATTATCACTATGGTAGGAGTATATTAACGACTTGTTTTATTCCTAAATCTAACATATTTAATAGCCAAGACATAAGGTAAATGAGCACGTGGTACGTCGTAGCGTACACGGGCCATACGTCCTGTGAAGACTTTGCATGCAGCCTAGCATACCTAAGCCAGCACAACACAGCTAACTACACATGAATGCACTAAATGGCATTTACGAAAAAGGCCAACCAAGGTTGCCGCGTGTCCCATGATTTACGCATACAAAGGTGCCTTCGCTTCCAAGCTCGTTTTGCCTAAGCTTGGTTGTAATAAAAGCTTCAGTTCTAACGTACTTTCTGTTTCGGCCAAATCTTTTTAGAATGTTCAAGTGATCACCTCAGATAAACATTCATGTACCCATAACTCACCGTTCTAAAAAGGAAACGAAACAAAATTATACTTTATAATATTGTAGCTGATGTAAAATCCTTAAAAAAAATGCGAGAAGATCTCCACGTGCATCGAATTCCTTTGGCTTCACGTACCATAAACCCAATGTCCATTTTCGTTCCTCTCCGTCATGAAACTGTCACAATAAATTTTCACATCTAAGCCTCTCTCGATGACTGAGTTCAATCCCTGCATACTAATAAGAAACTCCAAGTCATTACCCCCCGTACGAAATCTGTTTTCTTTATCATCTAGAATTTTCACCATTAGCGCCCTAAAACATTTTCTCAGATCATAAAATACAAGGATGAATGCATATGACATACCGACTTCATTACAAATTGTCTGGAATTGCAGAATGACTCATTCCAATCCAGATTTATCCTATTCAAACAAAAGGGTGGGTAACAGAAGGCTCTGGCAAGACTTAAAAATGAAAATTCGATATTGGTTTCGTGGCTTATACTCGTTTATTGTTATAGCATTCTATTCATTCATATCAAAAAGAAATATACTTTCACACGGACTAAACGGTTATTCGACTCATCAAGCATGGCTTGTAGGGGGCCTCACAACACGATAATAAAACACGGCAAAAAATAAACAATACAATACATTACACAGTAAACAAAAAAGAAAACAAGAAAGGAAAAATAATGAAAACAGAGAAAGAAAAAAGAAGAACAATATGCACTAGAATACAGCAAAATACTAATAAAAGGAAAATAAGGTTAAAAGGGAAATCAAAAACAGAAAAAGGAGGGACAACAGAGAAGACCTGGTCAATGTTAGACAATGAAAAAAAGCAAAATATAACGTAGAATGTAGAAAAAATATTATAAAAGTCAGATAGATCCCTGGGTACAATTCTGAAAGAAGAAAAAGAAGGGAGAGAGATATCAATGGCGATACAATGCCAAAGTAAAATGGGGATTCAGTACGGCGTCAATAAACGTTTAGGAAAGATAAGCTGTAATTAAGACGAACTGGGCAATCATGAGTACTCGTGAGGAAGCCAGGATAAATAGAGACCAGATACATGGTAGTAGAGTTCACTGGTATGCTGAGTAAGGCAAATTTAGGTTTTGTTTAGCAATTATATGCTCGAGAGATGCTAGGCTTGTGTCTGTGTAAAGAGCGAAGGAAGGATAAATCCCTAAAGGAAGAAATAAAGGAAGACGAGATTATGCGTTTACTGCCTTGTTCTGTTCTGTGATAGTGTTCTGGTTCAGTGAATAGTGACTGAAGTGACAACCAAACAAGCTAGTGATTATAGAAGGCACAGGACAACTGAGTGATACGAACGCATATGACCTTAAGTCATATGACTAAGTTTTTTAACGAACGTTATCATTAGTAAAAAATATACATAACTTACGAATTAACTTACGTAACGAACTTCTATATTCGTATGTTTTTATTACGTATATGAGGGGGTTCACCCCCTCATCCCTCGTCAATGCCTCGCTCTTTACACTAAAGCTAAAATTTTGTCCCAATTCCTTAAGAAAGACCCCTGAATCACAGAGGCCGTAGAATAATAGTTTAAATTACTAAAAATACTTTAGCGTAAAGAGCGAGGTATTGCGAGGAGGTGAACCCCTCATATGCGTAATAATTTCTGTTCGTTTTAAGTTTTAAAGCTGCTCCTTACTTTCAGTTGAGAAAACTTTTCATTTTTTAAATGTTTTCTAAAATAATGGTAGAAAACCCTGTGCCCCCTTCATTGAAATTCTCTTCCCCCATGACAAGTTCCTCCATGAAAAGATCCTCCCATGTAACCCCCTCCTCCTCAACTCATCCCCCTCCAAACCAAAAAAATCCCCCTGAAAAAGTCTGTACACTTCCCAATAACCATTACTATATGTAAACACTGGTCAAAGTTTGTAACTTGCAGCCCATCCCACAGGGACTGTGGGGGAGTAAGTCGTCTCAAAAGACACAGTTATTAGGGTTTTCGATTATGGTGAATAAAATGGCTATCTCGGAATTTTTATTCGGTGACTTTGGGGGAAAATGAGCGTGGGAGGGGGCCTAGGTGCCCTCCAATTTTTTGGTCACCTATAAAGAGCACTAGAACTTTTAATTTTCGTTAGAATGAGCCCTCTTGCGGCATTCTAAAACCACTGAGTCCATACTGTTTCCCTGAAAAAAATACAAAAACAAACAAAAATACAAAAAAAAAACAAATAAACACGCATCCGTGATCTGTCTTCTGGCAAAAAATGCAAAATTCCACATTTTTGTAGATAGGAGCTTGAAACCTCAACAATAGGGTTGTCTGATACGGTAAATCTGATGGTGTGATTTTCTGTGACAATCTTAAGATTGTATGACTTCTAGAGGGTGTTTCGCCCTATTTTTTAAAATAGGGCAAATTTTCTCAGGCTCGTAACTTTTGCATTAAGTTACTTAATAATATCATAATAACTAATAAGCATTAAAATGCGATTCTTTTGATGTTACTATTAGTATAAAATTCCATTTTTGAGAGTTTCGGTTACTATTGAGCCGGGTCGCTTCCTAACTACAGTTCACCCACGAGCTGTTTGATAAATAGGCAGCAGGAATAGCCTCGTACATGCAGTATGGTTGTTTAAAATACACCACTCTAATTTTTAAGCTGTTAAGTATCATGCCAATGATACTACACTGCACAATGACTCCGTCGAGTATTTACTGGGCTTAAAAGGTGGCTGACCACAGATCATTTCCAGTGATGCAGGATCTACTGTCATCAGCAAAATAGACTGGATGCACACTTCGGGAAGCCCCATCAAGAGGGTTACTGCCCTACTATATAGGTATTAGCTTTTCTTCTCTGCCTAGAGCACTCTTTAGGGTATATGAAAAAGCAAGCAACTTTATCCTTCTGTCAATAAGCCATAGCTGGATTGCAAGTAATTTTACGTTTTTTCATGAACATCTTTCATTTTTATTGAATCAAATGTGATGTTTTTGCGCCCCTCAGAACTAGTCCATATCTTCTCTCTAACCCTTCTACCTACTATCTTCGTACTATTTGGGACTAGACTGAAGATATTGTAAATTTTTGAATGTAAATCTTAGAGCGGGAAACATGCCATCTAATTTTAATGCAATGTGGGTCAGTTTTATCTTGAAACTTATGTTGGATTCAAGAAACCTAAGTGGGACAGGGGTTTTTTAAATTTATGATGCTCTGTCCTTTGGAAATGGGAATCAGAAAAACTAGGTTTATAATACCAGAAAGTAGAACTCGGACAATTTTAATATAGCAGAACGTGTTTCTAAGAACCTTGGAAGTCATTATATATATGGATTTCTGAGGTATTACAAAAAGTTCCTCTCGTACAGCACTTCTGTAAAGTTCTTCTCTTGTGTTTGCTTTCAAACCAAGTATATAGACTTAAATGAACAGTTTATGGTAAAGAAACTCCGCTATCTCCTCCCACGCGAGCCCTTAGCTCTGAAAAATTCGGCTACCCCAGTCATCACTAGAAAGGTGTAGAAGAAAGGTGTGCAATATGCTCAAAGTCAAGTCTTCTAGTAACTCCCAGCAATGACCTGGCGTAAAGTGAAATGCCAATGGAGCATTTGTCTTCCTTTCTGGGTAAATAGTATGCTGAATAACCTTCCAGTTCGTACGCTGACATTTATTAATTTTCAGAGATATATATTTTAGTTAGTTGAATAAAATCAAATCTAAGAGGGGGTAATCAACTTGCTCAGTACTAGCGCTACTAGAATTAACCCTAGCATGACTGAAAACAATAGAATTATTGAGAGATTAAATAGAAAAGACAAGTTTTTCAAATCAAAATAAGGAGCAACATACTTAAATCGAACAGAAACAATTTCCTACATGAGGGGGATTGCCCCTCTTAAACTTCTCGCTCTTCACGCTAAAGTTTTATAACACTTTTAAAAAGCTTCTTGTTCTAACTAAGCGGCCCTTCTGTTTCAGGAGTCGTTCTTAAAAAATTGGAACAAAAAGTCAAACTTTAGCGTAAAGAGCGAGGTATTGAGGGTGGACAATCCCCCTCATATACAGAATACAGTTTCAAGTTTTAATGTTGTTCATTCATTTTCAGCTGAAAAAAACTTCAAATTTAAAACTCATTTTCAAATGATACTGGGAAATCTCGTTCCCCCTCCATTGAAAAATTCCTTCATGGAATTTTCATCCCACATAAAATACTCCCTCCCCCTTGGAATATTCAACCCGGACAATTCCATCATCGATAAAAATTTCCCCCAGAAAGTTTTTGCGGGTGATTCCAGCTGCTAAATTCTTCTTACCATACTTTAATTTGAAAAAGAATTTAATTTCTGATCGTTTTTCAAATCATACTGGAAATGCCCCTTCCGTAGAAAATGTTTCCCGGAACCCTTCCCCAGTGGTAAGTCGTTCAAAGAAATTTCATCAGGGAGTTCCTCCCGCAGAAATTCCCCTGGAGAAAATTTCACACGCGGAAAACATCTTCAAGAAAAATTCTCCCATAGAAGACCTCCCCCCACGTAAAAATCCTCCAGACAATTCTAACCCCGCGGAAAATTTCCCCGGAACAGCCCTAAATGTAAAATTGAGTCGGCAAGAAAAATTATTTTCATATAGGAATTCTGGCAAATTCCCCCAGTGTGAGACTTCCCTTGGAAAATTTTATTCGTAGAAACTTCCCTCGACAGGAAGAACTATCCTCAAGGAAATCTCCCCCCTCCAAAAAATGTCTATCTTCCATTAAAACATACTATATGTAAACAATGGGCAAATTCCATAGCTTACGGCCATTTTTCTGAGGGCTGTGGGGGATCATGTCATTCCCAAAGGCATAATTAGTGGACTTTGTGCTCTCTGTAAAGTGATAGAATAATACTAGAGACGTTTTCAAAATATAATTTTGCCTCATTTCTTAGACTTTTTCAAATTAAAATTAAGTAATAAACCTGACAAAAAATTAGGTTAAATTTACCATTTATATTTTAGGACTCCAAAGTTAAAACATCTCTTTTAAATACATGAAAAGGATTTGGGCCATATCCAACTTTCAAAAAGAATTTATACACAATTTTCTTGAAATAAAATAGTTTCTGTTAGATTTTTCTATTTTTCAGTGTTGAAAGAGACTTAGAATTTAAACAAATGTGAAAATTTTATTTTTAACAAGCTGTTTCAAAGTCACGTTAGCAATGTTTACGAAAAGAATACTGAATTTCGAAAATTTAATATTTTGTCTCTTGAAGATTGGCGTCTGCTGTACAAACCAACCACCCATACAGCTGGTAACTATCCAATTACTACTATTAGAGCCACGACCCAGAAAAGGAAGACGAAAAAAGGAAAGAAAGGGAAAGAGGAAAAGAAAGCCATGAAGATAAAATTGTCTTATTCTTGTAGTAAGAATGTAGCCTTTATAATTATGGTCTTTTTATTTCTTTATTCCTCGAAAAAGACTAAGAAAATGGAAAGTAGCTTTTTTGTCGGGTTGGTGAAAGTGTTCCATGGGGTTGACGAGACACTAGTGATCTGACATATATATATGAAGGCCTTGGTGCCCATTCCCTCTCCATATGCATAAAGAGGGAGCCCTCTTCACATAATTCGCTCCCTTATAATATATGGGCGAAAAGTGAAGAATACATCTTTAAAGTAGCTTCTAACATATGTACCATCTACACAGAAACACCTTCCCCACAACAAGAAAATGAGAGTAAGCCCAAACAAGATAGCTCGTTGGTATCTATCGAATTACCAAGCATGATCAAGTAGTTAATATTGCTAAATATACTGCTATATAGAAATAGTAAACAACACGAGTCACGAAAGACTAAAATTTCCTCTAGTTCTTTGGTTAGACAAAATTAAAGAAAACTTCATTGTTTGGAGTTCAAAAAGAACTCCACTTCCCCCTTAAAAAAATTTGCCACAGAAGCAACGCAATTTCATATTTTCCATAAGAGGAGCTGAATTAACCCCAGTCCTTAATCAAGTCAATTCCACGTTTCATAAGTCTTGGATTCACAATAAAAAGAAGTGGAATCCAATTCTAGATTCCTATCAACGAATAAAGGAAAAATTCTAAGGCATTTGACATATCTTGAAAATGTCAAAAGAATTTCAAAATTCTAGAAATCTTTAAAGACATTCAATACACTTAAGAATCAACAGTCATACTTGCCTGGAGCATTCCTAATTTTCTAAAAATAAAGAATTTAAGAAAAAAGAAGTTATTAAAGCTTCTAAGTTAGTTTATTAATGGTGTGTTAAAATATTCTCGAAGTCCTCAATTTCTCTAACAAAGAGAAAAAAACTTGTCGCGAGGCATATCATTACATTTTTCTGTTGGTCAAGCACAACTACCAGCCCGACCAAAGGGGGTCGGGGACAGAATCCTTAGGGGTAGAGTCTAAAACGATTACGGTACCAAATTTTAAATATGAAAATATTACAAGTGGAAAGGTTTTTATAGTGTCCAGATGAATGTTAAAGTTAAACTGAAAATTTTCAAACGATGGTTTTCAAAGCTGGGGGTTGCGAGCATAGGCGATTATGTAGGTAGATACTTGTTAGCCAAGTCTGGAGTGGGAGTAATATAGAACCCAAACACGATGTTTAACTCTTTTTTTTAATGCAGACCTTATTTTACTTTATGGCTTGGAGACGCTTTAAAGGGTCCTTGCTCTTGAAAGAAGAATCGCTGATGATATTGCCCTGATATGCACTTCTGCAGCAGAACTTGAAAAACCCCTCAACACACTGTTTGATGAAGCCCTGAAAGTGGGAATACATATTAGCCTGCAGAAGACAAAAATTATAATCGTTGACCCGACAGGCAGCACGGCCAACTTGACAGCATTTAACACATCAGGGCACATTGACAAAATCATCAGGCCATTTACCTACCTTGGATCTTTTATCACGGATAGCGGCTCAGCCAAAACTGAATTTCAGTTGTGTGAATCGATAGAGCTACATCCTTTATGGCACAACTATGCCGTTGGTATGATCTAAGCCCAATATCAGCCGAAAAACAAAAATGCAGATCTACAACACCACTGTAACTCAAGTCCTCCTCTACAGTACTGAGACCAGTCCGGCTGCTGCTTCTATTTGTTAGGCCATAGACGTGACCCAGACAAAGCTCAAAAGACGTACTGAAGGGATCAGGTGGTACAAATTCGTCTCGAACACCCGACTACTGGCACTAACAGATCAGACTGCCAACTCTCGCCAGCTCGCTGCATGAACCCTATGGTGATTCTTTCATTTGCTCCGTATGCCAGCAGAAACGCGTGCCAGTATATTATTCAGTTTTTATCCATGGCAGGCGCTGAAAGCGCCCGCCATGGAAGGCCCCATTTCAGATGGAGGGACAGCCTTACTCAGTACCTCTCAATGACCGGTACTGATCCACAAGAAGCAAGTTACACTTGCGCAAGACCATTCTGATTGGAGGCGAAGAATCACACGTCTCTCCACGCTGGACCAACAGCAGGAGTTTTGCCAGGCAAGGAAATCTCCACGTACTCCCATTTCCAGATGTGGTAGCTAAAAACTATACTGACAAATCTTTTAGAAATTAACAGGAAGAAAAAAGATTTGCTTTTTTTTAGCCTTTTCAGGATTCTTCAGGTCCCCAAAAAGTGCTTGAGTAAACCCTTTTTAGACAAATTGTGTTCTACAAAATGCTCCTCTTAGTGTCCCTTCCCCCTTCTTACGAAACAAACCGTGTACATCTAAGAAAACATATTAATTGTGGACATATATGATACATTGACAGAGTTGACAGAAGTTACCGAATGAAAGGTATTGAAGTTGGATCATATTCTATCTACTCTTTTTTATAATGAGCTAGCTGTAGCCTGGTACTGGTAATAAACGTGAAGTCGGAAATTTTCTCTGGTACGGGAATAGTAAAACGGAAGAGAAAAATCTGTGTGAAGTTGAAAAAATTTTCAATGGTTTTCCAGAAAAGAATGATTTTTCTGGCATGCTAATTAGTAAAAGCAAGAAGTAAACGAAACTTCTTAAGAGATTATATAACGAGGCCCTTATGTACGGAATTATCAAACAGTTCGTGGTAACGAACTGTAGTAAGGAGCGACCCGACTCAATAGTAACCAAAACTCTAAAAAATAGAATTTTGATACCAATACATACATCAAAAGAATCGCATTTTAATGCTGATTTTAAATATATAAGTTTCATCAAGTTTAGTCTTACCCATCAAAAGTTACGAGCCTGAGAAAATTTGCGTTATTTTAGAAAATAGGGGGAAACGCCCCCTAGAAGTCATAGAATCTTGACGAAAATCACACCATCAGATTCAGCGTATCAGAGAACCCTACTGTAGAAGTTTCAAGCTCCTATCTACAAAAATGTGGAATTTTGTATTTTTTGCCAGAAGGCAGATCACGGATGCGTGTTTATTTGTTTTTTTTTGTTTTGTTTTTTTTTTCCCCAGAGGTGATCGTATCGACCGAGTTGTCCTAGAATGTTGCGAGAGGGCTCATTCTAACGGAAATGAAAAGTTCTAGTGCCCTTTTAAAGTGACCAAAAAAATTGGAGGGCACCTAGGCCCCCTCCCACGCTAATTATTTTACCAAAGTCAACAGATCAAAATTCTGAGATAGCCATTTTATTCAGCGTAGTCGAAAAACCTTATAACTATGTCTTTGGGGACAACTTACTCCCCCACAGTCCCCGTGGGAGAGGCAACAAGTTACAAACTTTGACCAGTGCTTACATATAGTAATGGTTATTGGGAAGTGTACAGGCGTTTTCAGGAGGATTTTTTTGGTTGGGGGAGGGGATGAGAAGAGGGGGATATGCTAAGGGAACTTCCATCGATAGTTTGTCACGGGGGAAGAAAATCTCCATGAAGTGAGCGCAGGATTTACTAGCATTATTTTAAAAAAAAACAATGAAAAAATAAATATGAAAAAGTTCTTTCAGCTGGAAGTAAGGAGCAGCATTAAAACTTAAAATAAACAGAAATTATTACCCATTTGAGGGGCTCACCTCCTCCTAATACCTCGCTCTTTAGGCTAAAGTATTTTTAGCAATTTCAACTATTTATTCTACGGCTTTTGTGATTCTGGGGTCATTCTTAATGAATTGGGACAAAATTTAAGCTTTAGTGTAAAGAGCGAGGATCTGACAAGGGGGCGAACCCCCTCACATATGTAATAAAAATATGAGAATACAAAAGTTCTTTACGTAAGCTAATTTATAAGTTACGTAAATCTTTTACTAATAAAAATATTCGTAAAAAATTAAAAATTCTAGTTGCCTTTTTAATTAGCCAAAAACTCGGAGGGCAACTAGGCTTCCTCCCCCGCTCTTTTTTTCTCAAAATCATTCGATCAAAATTATGAGAAAGCCATTTAGCCAAAAAAAAATGCAAATTTTGTTTTAATTATTCCTCTGCGGAGAGCCAAAATCAAAACATGCATTGATTCAAAAACGTCCAGAAATTAAATAAAAAAAAACAAGTTTTTTTAACTGAAAATAAGGAGCGACATTAAAACTTAAAACTACCAGAAATTACTTCGTATATGAAAGAGGCTGCTTCCTCATCAACGCCCCGCTCTTTACGCTAAAGTTTTTTACTGTTTTAGAAAGAAGAATTGAGAGAAAGAGTCAAACTTTAGCGTAAAGAGCGGGGCGTTGATGAGGAAGCAGCCTCTTTCATATACGAAGTAATTTCTGGTCGTTTTAAGTTTTAATGTCGCTCCTTACTTTCAGTTAAAAAAACTTGTTTTTTTTTATTTAATCTCCTACAGAACAGAGGTCAAAATTCTGTCTCTCTTCTGGTTTGAGGTCAATATTGTGTATTTCTAGGAAAGAATTCGAGGAGGTACCTAAATTCTTGTCACGAGCATATCTGTCAGAAGAGATTTTCGGATTTAGACACGATTTGGAGGAAATTAAGAACTAGTATCTTTCATAAGCCTTTGGGGGATGAGGACCATAACCGACCTCTATGGAGGATGAAAAAGAGGGGAGTTCCCAAATTATTGTTGTAAAGGCATCTAACAAAAGAGGTTGCTGGATTCTAACAAAACATGATACAAAGTAAGAGTACAGTTTGTACTTTTGAGGGGTTCTACATCTGTGGGAAGGGGTCATTAAATTTTTCCATGAAAACAGCTACAAATAGCAGCTAATTGGATGTCAATCGGAGTTTGTGGGAAGTAATAACAAATGTCTTAGTTGGAATTATCTATTCCTATTTTTTGGAGACATGCGCCCCTAAAATCTTGTCATCAGGAGAGTAATATTGAGTGTCCTAGCTACACATTTTGGGAGTCCATACTCATTACAACATATGTAGGTGGACATTGTTCCTAAATCCTAGCCATTATGACATTTACTTGAAGGGAAGGGAATCGAGGTCCCAAACTTGTATTATCGGAACAACAGTCAAAAGTGTTTGTCAGAAGCAACTGTTATTGTTCTACTTATGCCTTTTTTGACTCAGATACTTATTCTGCCTCTATGGCGTGAAGGAAAGAAGAACCTAAATCCTTGCCATAAGCACAAAATTAGCCGGAGAATAAGAGCTCAGCTCACACACTAGTTGTGCCTCTTGAGAATCTAGTCTTTGGAAGGAAAGAGCTTGAGGTATTGAAATCCTATTTCATTAGCCTAAATATTCGGCGTTCTGGCGGAACTTATTCTGATCCTTCTCATTTGACCATGTTGTACTGTGGCGCTGTCTTCTTGGCTTCAACTGTGACATATCATTGCTTATAGATTTATTTACATAAAGTTAGTTAAAGGACTCTTTTCTGGTGAAAGGTGGGGTAGGGGTACAACATCCAGTGTTGGGTATTGATATTCGGTTATTTTTTTTTAAGGGCAAGATGCATATTTTTGTGATCCGCATCCTAAAAAATACCCAAATGGAACTCAGTAAACTCCTCTCAGCAAAGAGACAAAACGCCTTACCAGACATATGTTCGTCGTAGTAATAGTTAAAAATCCCAACCTTGAATCCACGACAGATGGCACGTGATCTCTTAGAAATTGACTAGCAATTTTATGGCTACGATTTTTTTTTCATTAGTCTCTAGAACACACAGACATCGTCAATAAAAGTTTTTCCTTGGCGATTTTTACACTACAGCCTGTCAAAAATTGTCCACACCATTACCAAATGACATGTCTTGATTGCATTAAAACCGACAGAATTGTCAAAATTTTGAAAATGATTCTCTCCGTTATATGATTTACCGAGTATCGAATCATTCATTGTAGTGAGGACAGCTGACAAGAAGAGAAATCAAACGGTAAAAAATTGAGTTTTAGCAAAAACATCCACACTGTATAAAGTTTTCCGCTGATTACAAGTATGTAAAATTGTTCAATCTAAAATTGTCAAAAGACAACATGAATAAAAGAAGTAATGACCCCCCCCCAAAAAGTGATTGTGATGAAAATTACACCATTACATTAAACATTTCTGAAAACCTTCATTGGAGAGTCCATCCATTTATCCACGAAAATAGGAAATTTTACATTTGCCCAACAAGAATAATCAACGGTACAATTTCTATCAAGGGTGACATTAGTCAACCAGTACCGATGGAATATTGGAAGAGGGCTCATTTGAAATAAAATGTAAATTTTTGCTCCCAACTTTATGTGACTGAGTCATCACACAGCAATGCTTAGGCTTTTTGAGCCAGAAAACTACGATTTTGGAACCAACGGGGTCAGAATACGGTCAAGCAAAGATCCTGAAATAGCCGATCAGTTTAAAGCTATCAAAAACCCTTGTATAAAACCTTTCATTTTATTTCTTATGTTAAGCTCTGGCCTAGAGTGGCGCATTCATCCCTAAACAAAATATGCTATAATCGATCCATATAAAATGAATGGTTATTATGCACTTCATTTAATTTATTTAAGACTTCATTTATTTATGCACAACATTAAACTAGACATCTGATGGCAAGATCCCGTGAACTGTAAAAACAACTGTAGCCCATGGGTAGTACCAATGGAACAACACAACCACCGATTTCAATCGGTTCGGAATCAAGCTCTCAATGGGCAACAAAAGCCCTACCACTAGTCCCCACCAAATTTTAACTGAGTTCCATTTAGGTATTTTTGAGGATGTGGATCTCAAAATATCCATTTTGCCCTTTCTAAAAAAAAAATTACCGAGCATGAATACCCAACACCGGATGTTGTGTCCCTACCCCACCTTTCATCAGATAAGAGTCCTTTAACAAACTTTATGTAAATAAATCTATAAGGAATAAAGTGTCACAGTAGATGCCAAGAAGACAACGCCACAGTACAACTTGGTCAAATGAGAAGGATCAGGATCAGAATAAATTCCGCCAGTACCCCAAATATTTAGGCTAATGAAATAAGTTTTTAATACCTCTACCTCTTTCCTTCCACAGACTAGATCAAACAGTTCGTGATAACGAACTGTAGTAAGGAGCGACCCGGCTCAATAGTAACCAAAACTCTAAAAAATGGAATTTTGATGCCAATAGTTACATCAAAAGAATTGCATTTTAATGCTGATTTTAAATGTATAAATTTCATCAAGATTAGTCTTACCCGTCAAAAGTTATGAGCCTGAGAAAATTTGCCTCATTTTAGAAAATAGGGGGATATACCCCCTAAAAGTCATACGATCTTGACAAAAATCACACCATCAGATTCAGCGTATCAAAGAACCTTATTGTAGAAGTTTCAAGCACTTATCGATAAAAATGTGGAATTTCGCATTTTTTGCCAGAAGACAAATCACGGATGCGTGCTTATTTGTTTTTTTGTTTTTTTTCTAGGGGTGATCGTATCAACTCAGTGGTCCTAGAATGTCGCGAAAGGGCTCATTCTAACGGAAATTAAAAGTTCTAGTGCCCTTTTTAAGTGACCCAAAAATTAGAGGGCACCTAGGCCCCTCCCACGTTCATTTTTTCCCAAAAGTCACCGGATCAAAATTCTGAGATAGCCATTTTATTCAGCATAGTCGAAAAACCTAATAACTATGTCTTTGGGGACGACTTACTCCCCCGCAGTCCCCGTGGGAGGGGCTGCAAGTTACAAACTTTGACCTATGTTTACATATAGTAATGGTTACTGGGAAGTGTACAGACGTTTTCAGGGGGATTTTTTTGGTTTGGGGGGAGAGCTGAGGGGGGGGGGGGGGTTTACGTGGGAGGATCTTTCCATGGAGGAACTTCTCATGGGGGAAGAGACTTTCAATGGAGGGGGCGCAGGATTTTCTAGGACTATTTAAAAAACAATGAAAAAATAAATATGAAAAGTTTTTTTATTTCCTCATTATTTCCCAGAAATACACGATATTGACCTCAGACCAGAAGAGACAGAATTTTGACCTCGGTCCTGTAGGAGATAATTCCATGCTCTACATAAGGGCCTGGTTATATAATCTCTATGAAGTTTCGTTTGCTTCTTGCTTTTACTAATAAGCCTGCCAGAAAAATAATTTTTTTCTGGAAAATCATTGAAAATTTTCCCAGCTTCACACAGATTTTTCTCTTCCGTTTTACTATTCCCTTACTTACTATTTACTATTCTTGTGGAATCAGTTCAGTTGTCCAAACGAGGTAGAAAAATATATGAAGCCATAGTATCATCGTTGGTCCTCCGACACTTAGCATCTTCACGGCGATTTCGCAGGTTCCTGGCGCTTTGTGATTTTTCATTCTCCTCAGACCATTCTATACCTTTTTTTCAAAAGGAGGGTCAGGATATGGGAGATTTTCGCGGGTTATTCGATGAGCGGAGCAATTAGGTCGGGATCAAGATCAACTCTTTCCACTTTCAGCAGCTTTGCGAAGTACTACTTCCAACGCTTTAGCTAATCTGTTTCGTCTTCGAGCATAACGCCGAAGGCGGATTTAACTGCTCCTATCTTAGGTTTCCCCTTGCTGAGGTTTCTGACATGCTTGAAAAGCGACATGATGTCACCTTTTCGTACTGCATCTTCAAACTCATCACCTTGTTTTATTAATAAATTGCTGCTTGTCTCGGTGAATAAGTTTGTTCAGGATCCCACTTAATCACCCGTAAGAAGGCGTATCTTCAGCCAGTAGCGCTTACCTTCGTTGTTTAAGGATTTTTAAAGCTTCTTGCGACAGCCAGGACTTCTTTGAATAAACCAACATTTTCATTGGTGACTTGTAGTACGTTCATTTTGTATATTTGCCCTATTGTGTCTGGGTCAACAAGGGTATACTGGTATTCAAATCTGTTCCGGATTTTGAATTAAATACTTTTGGCTGACTTCCTCGGTTTTTAGTTTTTGAATGTCCAACTTTGATTGGCGTTTTTCTGTATGCGGGGCTTTGAGTCGTAGGTGGAACTTCGCAGGAACTAATCTATGGCCGTTATTCTGACCTTATGCATTGAAGCTCCCCTATCCCAGAGAGGGAGCTATAAAAATTTCTGACTCCCTTGTCACCCATAAAAGACAAAAAATCAGCTATTCATATTTATTCACACGGATAATTTCTGCATCAACACGAATACTAGCAAGACACAATTTAATCAATAATTTAACAGGTAATAAATCGATGACGACTTTGTGATAACCTTGCTGCTTATTTGGAAAGTATTTACACATCTACTTGTAGACTTTTCGCGGAGGGGGGGGGGATTGGAGAAAAATACAAAATAATGAGTTGTATGAGAAATATGCAATTGGAATTATCCTCATTAAAATCTAGATATTTGGTGGCGGGGTTACATGTCCCTTCTCTTATCTAATATATTTATTTATTTATTTTCAGTCAGTTGGACTTTTTCCCTAACAATGAGATAGCTTAAATAAAAAAAGTACCTCTTGTTTAAAATAAAATCTCTCAAAAACGCTTCATTCTTGTCCAGGTTTGGATCTGTCCAAACATCATGTAAAGCTCTTGTTTCTTCTTTAAAATATGTATCTTTGACATTAGTAGTCTGACCTAGTAGCCAAGCGCGATATTCTGCTTCTTCTGTAGCCTATAAATTTTCAAATAAATTATTTAAAAGAATATCTGATAAATAGCCCATTGATGGCTATTTAATAGCTTGCGGATAATCGAGTTTGTACATTGGGCGGGGCCGTTTCCAGTATTTTTTTTTTGGTTTTGTTCGGGGGACCTTTTTACGAAAACACTTCACAGGAGACAACAAAAACTTGTTTAAATATGTTTTGTTAATTTTGTACGACTCAGACAGAAACTTCAGGGGGGAGGGGAGGCTGTTTCAAACCGGGTAACCTCACTGGAAACGGCCCTGAAAATGGGAACGCTTTCCTTAAAAATTTAATCCACTATAACATTCAGCCCATCAAAAACTTGACCAAAAAACTGCTTATTCCATTTCTTTTGAAACAACACTTAGAAATTCAACTACAACGAGAAATCAAGCGAGGAAGTAGAAGTACACGCAATGGCACTGATTCATAAAGAGCGATGTATCTCCTACACCTCATTTTCATTATTTAATCCAAGATGTAACGGATGACAGTAGATTACTTGCAAGAAAGTGCTAGCACTATTAACGTATATACTGTGCGGCTACAATACATACCTTACAAATTTGTGTTATAATCCTATAGAAGAAGCGGAAGCAACAATAGTCAACAAAAAAATCTGGTATACTCGAGACTCTTACTTTCATTATCCATTAACCTTACTTCAAGTGCTAGCGAGAGTTCAGTTCATCCACAGCTCGATTAAAACTTCAAGAGCCCCATACCCTATAGATATAACTCAATTTGATTCCTATCATTGAAACATACGGATGATATTACCTAAAGTTATTTTTTTTAGTTTACTTCACCAAAATTAATAATAGTTTGTTTAAAAATCTGTAAATTATCAATATCCGTTTACTTTTGTGAAATGTTCAATTTAATAGGATTTTTTTTATATAAAAAACAACAAAAAACAATTCATTAAGTTCGCAGTAATTGAACGAATGTGGTTCTTTTGGCGGGAATTTTGCAATTTTTTCAACATTTCTTTTGTCAATACACCAAGCAAAAGTATTATAATTAGCAAACTACTAAGTTCTACTGTATTCAGCAACGTTCATGCATTGTTATTATCACTGATCTATTATTCGTCAAAATTTAAAATGAATATCAAGACGGGGTATAAATAAAGAGAAAACAAAAGGAAAATTTCACTAACACTAAACACTATAACATCACACCAGTCTAGTTTTGTTCAGCTTTGAATGTTTCAGTCTTACATATATAAAGTCTTCTTTCAACAGGTGGCAAGGGTCTGTGATAAATATAAAGAGGTCTGAAGAAAGCTACTTCTTCGATATAACACATTCTTGTTCAACAGGGGGAGATGCAAAAGGAAATTGGCATACCTTTAGAATGAGCATGGTATGGGCATCTTTTCCAATGTTGAAGGTTTTCTAAACCTTCTAAATATGTGAAATCTGTAAAAATTTGTAGATTATCTGTAATAGTTTGTGAATATATATAGACACAAGCATAGACAGGAATTTTCCGTGCGTGGAATAGGTTATCACGAAGAAAGCATTCCCCGAATAAAAATAAAAATATTAATAAGATATACTTTCTTGTTCCAGCTGTCTAGCCCTCCATTCTATTAGGGAAAATTTCTTTCGAATCCTAATACAGATAAAAATCTTTGGATTATAAAGGTTCCTTGAGAGAAAAAACCGCCTTGAAAGAAAATGAAATCTCGAAAAATAAACAGCTGAAAGATAAATTAAATCCTCAAGAAAACAATCTCTTAATGTATTATGTAACATCCCACGCGCGCATCGTCATTACGCAAAACCCCCACGTATGTCCTCCTCAGTTACAAGCAGATATTCCCCGTGGGGCCGTGAAGAGACAGGTCACGCATAAATGCGTCATCCTTAACACTGGTAAACATTTCCTATAACATAAAAACTAAAGAAATCATGAAGAAAAATGTCTCAAAGAAAATGTCTTGAAAAGTTAAGACAAATGACTTGAAGAAAAATGTCTTAAACGTCCTGAAAAACGTCTGAAAGAAAAACGTCTTTAAAAACGTCTTGAAATGTCCTGAAACGTCTTGAGAAAAACCGTCTTGATGGCAAAATTGGATGCTAGGGCCCCCGGTGGTTAGGTTAGGTGCTCGGTGACATTGAATTCTAGGGCCTGGTGGAATTGGATGCTAGGGCTCCGTTGGAATTGGTTTCTAGGGTTCCGTTGGAATGGGTTGCTTGGGCCCCATTGGAATGGGTTGCTAGGGCCCCCGTCCGAATTGACTGCTAAGGGTCCCATTGGAATTGGTTGCTAGGGCCCCCGTTGGAACCGACTGCTGTCCCCGTGGAAAAGGTCGCTAGGTCCCGGTTGAATTAGTTTCTAGGAGCCCAGTTAAATTGGTTGCTAGGGGCCCAGTTGAATTGCTCACCAGGGCCGGCGTCTTGAAGGTTACCCATTAGCGGGCCCTGAAGGATTTTCCTGGCCCTAGTAGTTTTTTAAAGAATCAAAGAAGAAACTATGATGTAACGTTTGCATCTTGACTAGTCGATCCTGAAGGTTTCCCACCCCCTACATCTCTAGGTCTTTAAACAATCAAAGAAAAACACTCTGTATTATGTAATAGACATCTGCATCGTGAAAATCCCTATTACGGAACAGCCAAATAAATAATGATTTGGCAGGGGCCCTGAAGGTTCTTTCTTGGCCCTTGTAGGTTTTTAAACAATCAAAGAAAAAACACTTCCTATTATGTAACATACACCTACATCTCTTAGAAAATGTTCCCTGTTATGTAACAGACACCTGTATCTCTTAGAAAGCATTCCCTGTTACGTGACATGCACCCGTATCTTGAAGAAAATTATTAACAGCTACGTCTTGAAGAAGTTTTTTTTAAAGTGTCCAGACCGGGATTTGAAGGGATAGAGTCTCCAAAAACGTGTTGAGGGTATACTACTTATACTACAAAACAGAGTTGACCTGACTGTAGTCAAATCAGCAGTATTCAACTACCATAGTTCAAGTTCCAAACGCATTCTTTGACTTTCAGCTGATGTTTTCCAAAAATATATAAGCATGCATTACAATGAGTTCTTCAGCAAGAGACCGCTGTTCTATTCCAACTACCCTGTTTTTTTCATTAGCTTCTTTATTTCAAGATTTCATTCAAAAACTTAACTCAGCAGACCTTGCCTACTGTCTAGCACATTTTTTCCACAAATTCCGTTTATTTAATTAGAATGCATAGTTTCTCTCTAATTTATTCACTGGGAAATATAAAAAAGATGAAACGGTTTGAGTAATTGCCTGGATTCAACTTGTCTCAGAAATGACAATGTCACCGCGAAGAAGATGAACATTCTTTAGATATCTTTTTTCTTCTTCCAGTGGGGTCAATTCAAATTGAGGGAGAAGGAGGCAGGGGCAACTAACACCAAGATTTTTTGCACCCCGTCCAAGATTTTAAAAAACTTTTTTAGTATTTTTTTTATAGAAAAATGGTATTTTTGGTATTTTCGTCAAAAAATTGAAAAACAACAAAATGTCCCCCCCCCGCCGCTAAATTTTGAAAAATTTTTTGTCCCACGGCCTTGACTAATAATCAATGCATTTTCAATCTAAAATCCACGCACACTAAATTTAAACAAATAATAATTCGGTAGATGGATAGAGCTAAGTCAACTATGGAATAATAAAAAACTCGTTGTCTTTCGTTGGTATACTGAAACCGCAGGAGAGCAAAAAAAACTGCACAGGGAGCATACAACTTAAAGCTAATAGCTTGGTTTTTTAAATTATTTGAAGGAAAGGAAGGCGTGGTCTCATGATATCACAAACCAACTTATTTGACAAAAAGCAGTAGTATTGCATGTCTAAAGACTTTGAAGACTCCATGAGCAGTTATAAAATTTTTATAACTAATTTTGTAATTGATTAGAATTCAATGAATTCTTTAATTACAAGAATTGATTGGAAGATACTAAAAAAAAAGAAAATTGCCTTTATCTCCAAATACAAAAAAAAAAATTACTGCAATTATAAAAATCCAATTAGAAATGAAAGCAAGGAAAAGTTATGACATAAAAACCCGCTTGCACTCCCTCTTAGTCAGGCTGATGCGGTCTTGATCTTCAAGTTTTATGGATAAAGGGCCTTGTCGTGAATATCTTGGAACAACTGTAAAATATGACATGATACTCGTCACTTCTAATTTATGAATCGAAAATTACAATTTTTCTAATGGTATTTTTCTTTACTAATGGTATATTTTGCTATTCGACAATAAAAGCACGGAAAATTCAAGCATTTGTTTATTTTTAGTTATTGCACTTTTGCTACCCCTTTTAGCCCCTCAAAAAATATTTTAATCAATAATTTAAAATAATAAGAAAAGGCAAGAACAAAACACATACAAGATAAAAATTTCCACTTTTCACTAAAATGCCTTTTAAATTATAAATTCAAGTCTTCCTCTTCAAAGTAAATTCTTTTTAAACGTTGTTTCTTAAAAAAAAAAAAAAAATTTTATTGATAATAGGCTACCACTTCAAATTAAGTCACCCTGAACTTCTTTTATGAAAGTTAAAGAAAAGCTTAAGCATGATTGTCAGAATTCTCTGATATGTATATTCCTGGAAATTTGAACTCAACACATATATTTGAACAGCTCTTAAAACTCTTTGAAATTAAGAGCAATATATAGATTAGAAACTAGAATCAATCGTTACCTTCTTTTTTACACTCAATTAATGTGAGTAAACAAATGAGTTTATAAGCAATCTGTCTTATAAGCAATTTGTCATTTAACAAATGAGTCACAAAACCATTATAAGTTGGTTATCAATAGAATCACTTGAATTTTTTTATCACAAGAGAAATGTAACCCGTCATGAGCTTAGAAGTTTAAGCATGTCTGAGGAACCCATGAAAAAACAACAACAACATACAAGCGACATAAAATACAAAATGTGGGGGGAAAGGTGAAGAAACGGTGATCCCAATTAAAGAAGAAGAAGCGAATTGTATACCAGCTTCCTTATTTATCTGCTGAGACCCAAGCAGAAACAATGGTACAACTATTAGTAATGAATACAAAATAATATTTTTGTAATTTTTTTTTAAACAACCAAGTATCAGTTAAATTTTTTATTCATCATCAATTGCGTACTATAGTTTACAACCTCTAGAAACTATAGACATGCAAGAATGAGCCGAGTCCAGTCTAGATGCACAAAGATTTGAACTATTGAGAAGACCTCACAATAGACAAGTAGGAAAAATGTATGAAACCTTTAACATAAATACACCAATGTACGAAAAGATTTGTATAGAATTCACGCAACCCAGAAGAGGGTGGATTTTTAGATATTCATAATCATTTCTCACAAATTCTCGCGTTTTATTTTGTTCTTAGAAGAAGAAATGCAGTACATTAACTCACTTTTATTGGTTCAGTAGTAGAAAATCATAGCAGAAGGAATTCACTATAGTTATTTTTTTTTCACGACTTGGCATATAGGTCGTGTCGGGTTTCGTGTGTTTCGTAATTCTGCGTGAATAGGCGTGTTTCGCGATTATTTTAGTGATAAAGGTCTCCCAAAAATTATGAAACACGTCAACTTAAGAATTTTTGCTGTCCCGTATAGAAATAGAACCAAGGCCGGCTTCCCTACTAGATTTTCAGGGCCTCATGTGTGAAATTCCATTCCTGAGCATTCGGACAGCTCAGCACCTCGGGTTGTTTATTTACGATATTTATTGTTATATTTCTTTATTTTGATTAATTACTTGTTCAAACAATTTAAGCAGCCGCCCTTTGAAATTTTTTTTCTTATCGTTTTCGGGGCAGTTATTAGTAGTTCAGCTGTTGTATTTCGTAGTATGTTTCTGCTCCGTATAAGAGTTTACTTGAACTTGCTATGAACAGGGACATTTCTTACGTTTTTTTCCTTAGTAATGTAACCGTAAAACTTTTTACTTTTTTTTCGCTTACTATACAGTAAGCAAAAGATAGTAAAAAAAATTAAACAAAATATCCGAAAACTGAAAAAACTAAGAATGATCTGTTTTAATTATAACAACAGGGATTGAATTATTCAGTTTTGGCGTCAGGTTTACAACTTTCCATTGGTGCAATTTTCAAAGAATAAACTTTCCTGCTTGTTTTCTTCAATATATACATTCACTAATTACCAAACCTATGTGAAATAAAGATTCGACTGAACTTTAAAGACGATAAAGGGAAAAAAAGACGATGAAAACGATTGAAGGAATGTAGGCGATGACGAAGCTTCTACACTCGCCCCGAACAGATGGTCCATTGATGATGTCTTCCCATTCTGGTATTAACAAGGTCCAAGCCACCCTTAGATTTTGGCCGAAGTTATGCGTAAGGTGTTATTTGGATGACCTCGTTATCTTCGGCCATTGGATGTCCAATCGTAGGCTGTTCACGGAAGGCGTCATTGTCGCATACGGAGGATGTGTACCAAATAAGTTCTCTTATTGTTCATTATAACAGCTGTAAGGACAGAATACTTCGAATTTATAATTTCCGACTCTTTGTAGTTATACGGACTTATACTTCGAATTCTTCTCAGGCACACACTTTCAAACAGAATAATCTTCTCCTCAATCTACTAGTTCCATTTTCCAGCAATCACTAGAATAGTGCAGAATAGAGTGCATTACTCTTAAAGAGATTAACTCCAATCGTACGGAATAACTCTTACACCTTCAAATGGGCATTAATCTGTTGAAGACTCCAGTTTCTGTCAATCATGCACTGTCCAATTCCGCGTTTGATTTTGGTCATAATTTTGGCTTCAAAATCGATCAAACTACCAAGGTATATAAACCCCCTGGCCTGCTCTACATCCTTATTCTGACAGTGCAGAGCAAGCAGTGGAATTGTGAACAAGTGGTGGAATTGTGAACAAATCCGAGCATATTTTAACGGTCTTGTCTGAGAGGACGCGGGTTCGAATCCCAGTGTACCCAATTCTTCAGTTTGGGACGGGGGTCAGTGGCGTGACTCTGTTAGCTTAGCCAGAGTCGACCCAGCTCTAAATGGGTACCTGGAGAAATCTGGGGAAGGTAAACAGGAAGGGTGTGCGAAAGCACAGGATGGCTGGCCCCCAATCCCCCATTGCACTTCCTGGCTGAAGGGCCAAGAAACGGAGATCAGCACCGCCGGTACGGACTGTAAAGTCTAGTGCCGTATCCTTTACCTCTTTTTTTTTTATTTTAACAGTTCTAAATCTATGCTACTCTTCTCGAAAGTGTGAATCTAGTGCCCCTTCTAACCGGCAGCCAATAGCCTTCTGGGTTCCCAATATAGCCGAAGCCAATAGTTCCCAAGGTGCCGAGAGAAGGGTGATTCCTCTTGAATTATGATACAATAGTATACAACCCTCTTCATATAACACCCTTTCGTAGAGCTTTTTCAGCCAAAGCAGCTTAGAATTCAAAGAGCAGTCTTTTGTCCTTCCTAGCACACTTTTGATGATTTGTCCTTCTCTTCATATAGTAGCCGTAAACACCATGTGTCAGAGGATAAGAAGATACGATTTATAACCTAGCGCTCGTCAAGCAGCTTCCGGGTCGGGGATCTGCTTGTCCTTTGGTTTCTTTCTTGAAACAAGGTTTTCTTATACAACCACGTAATACGCATTTTTACGTTTTTGCCCATTCATTTTGATGTTTTCCGAATCGCAGAGCTCCACTGCTAAGGCGTCGAAACAGATTTTGTGGAGTCATGCAGAAGTCTCTGCTAACCTTCCAGCCAAACACTTCGTCCGTATCGTGCGGTTTTCTGAGATTTTTGAGTGGGTTCATAAAGAGCACGCAGTTTGATCTGCTAGTGTTCAATCATAAATTGACCATGAGACTGAACCTCTCTCTGCTCCTTTATATCTGCGCACATTTAAAGGCTAATACGCTACACTGGAAAGGTCAGCCAACGATATATTTGACTCAGAGTTGAGTCGTCTGGTAAAGTCAATTTGTTTTGGACGACGTTCTGGGATAGAATTTTAGCAATAATAAGGAGTCAGTGCAAAATCATCTATTAAGACATCATCTTTATTAATCACATTAAGCCCATGTAGACCTAAAATTTTCGGATAATACCATAGACCATTTTAAAGTTTTGTATTCAAGTGGCCACGTACAAAGAATAGAATAGATCACGCATTGGGATGCCTTTACTGTCAGCCTGTACTATGTCGTTGAATATGTCCTTGACATTCTCATAGGCCTCACTTGTAGACGGAAAGCAGACAATCACTGAGAACTCAGGTTGTTCTTTTGTGGATCGTACTAACATGATCCTATCATTTCCAGGTGCCAATTTGTGAACAGTTCGGTAAATTGTGGAGGATATCGATATGCCTCCCACTGCTGTATATGTGTGTGTCATCACCGATAAAAATAATACATAGCCCTACTCAAGGTTTTCTTGCCCCTACCTTTCGACCATATATCTCTTATAGCCAGTATAGCAATGTTATACCGCTTCACCTCTCTAATAACTTGTCCTGTCTGTGATAATTAATTAAAATTTCCCATATTCCACAAGCCAATTTTCGTTGGCTGTTTCTCGTCGTTTCTCTTGCCAGTTTTTTTTTTCTTCACAGAGACAGATAGCAAGCCTGTAAACCAACCCTCTTCCTTCGTCCTTGACTAGGATAGTTGTCATGTCAATTAATAAGCCAACAATTAATGAGCCAATTTTTTTATTTTTTATTAATGACATGACAGCTATAGATAACATAACCAATTACTACGGAGTTTCATATATACAAACCATTGAATTGACATAACCGGGAGGTGCTGCTAGTCTTGGCAAACAAGCAAGGAAAAATTACTGAAAAAAAAATGCAGCCTTTTCGAGGGTCCATAGGCATTTGTTTGTGGTCTTTCTGGCTATATCACGGAAACAGCAACCAAAAACAACAAAAGAACAGAAAATTACAGATAACAGTCAGCTGTTGGATCAGAAACCTTGACCGATCAGAAAACAAGACTGATTAGGTGACCCAGCCACATAAAGTCTCATGCTTATTATCGATACAATTAAAGCGACAACTGTTCAGAAGTTGGAAGTCTGAAATTCAGAATTAAGACACCGAGAAGGAATCAGGATTAGCACTGGAATCGGAGAATCTCGGGGATTGTTCCACCATAGACCTGTGCTGTAGAAGCGGATAGTATAAATGGCACCAGCCTGCCTTTTTATCTTGATTTTTTCTTTATCTTTTTCATTATGACTATGTACGCAATAAGAAAGCTACGTTTAAAACACGAATCTGGAATACTCTAGCTTACCTCGTCGTACAAAATATTTCTGATGCCCTATCTCCATGACGATGGAAAGTCAGTACAAAAATAAAAGGGCTAAGATCTTCATTTAGAGAAAAAAAGAGAAAATAAAATTGAAACTGTTATATAGGCAGCTTAACTAAGTCTTATTTTTTCAATTTTAGCAATTTTCCATGGCTTTGAAAATAGGAATGACATGCTAAACTCTTCAATGGAAGTTTTTCTAAAGCGTCATAATAAGGAAAATCAACTTTGAAATGAAAATAAAAAGAAACTCAGGCGCATAATTAGGTTTCCACCCACGCATAAGCGTATTTCAAGTTAAAAATATGTTAAGATTTTTTTATAGACATTTTATATCATATTTTTTTGTAATAATATAAAATAACATAAAAAGATAGAAAAAATACACAAAAGCTAAATAAGGAAATTACAAAAACATACAAATAATGATGATAAATAGTTCCACATCCGATAGCCTTTATACCAATGGCCAAAAAACTACAAATGAATCGAATTTCGGTGCTTCTTTAAAGTACATAAAATTCATCAAGCGTAATGTTACCCACCAATTTTCATGCCCAATTTTCGAGAAGGGAGGGAAATACACTAAAAATAGCAAGTGATCTTGCTGTTTTGAAAATGACACCATCATATTCAGAATACCAGAGAACCCAACTCTAGAGGTTTCAAGCACATATGTACGAATATGTGGAATTTGGCATTTTTTCCCAGAAGAAATATTACGGATGCGTGTTTATTTTTCTTTCTTTTTTTTTCAGGAGTGACCGTATTGAATCAGTGATCCTAAAGGATCGAGATAGGGCTTGTTTGATCGGAAATCAAAAGTTCTAAAGCTGTTTTAAGTGAACGGAAATATAGGAGGGCAGTTAGCCCCCCCTCCTGCACCCCTTTCATACCCAAAGTCATCCAATGAAAATTTTGAGATATCCATTTTGTTCAACATAGTCGAAAACCCTAATAACTATGTCTTTGAGGATGACTTAACCTTACAGAGTCTGGGTGGAAGGGCTGCAAGCTGTGAAATTCATGCATTGTTTACATAGAATATTGGTTATTGGGAGGTATGCATATATTTTGGGGTGATATTTCTGGTGGAGGGGGAATTACATGGGAGGATGTTTCCATGGAAGAATTTTTCGTGGGGGGAAAAGAATTTTCCACTAAGGAGAAGCCAGATTTCCTGGTATTATTTAAAAAACGATCAGAGATTAAATTAAAGAAACAAGTTTTTTTTACTGAAAGTAAGGAACAACATTAAAACTTAAAACAAACAGAAAATATTATATATATGAGGGGGTTGCCCCCTCCTGAATACATCGCTCTTTAAGCTAAAGTTTTTTTAACTTTAGCGTAAAGATCGAGATATTGAAGAGGGGGCAATCCCTCATAACAAATTCTATTCATTTTAAGTTTTAAAGGTGTTCCTTACTTTCAGTTGAAAAAACTTGTTTTTTTCCAATTCATGTAAGAATCGATCACGTCGATTCGAATCTGCCGATAAATGTCAACGTCATTCCGCAAGATAGTACACGACAAAAATCATTCAACTTTTCAATAATACTTATATTAAAAAACCTTAAACCTTTTCTCATCCTAACTGATTTAAACTAGCTTATATGCAATATGTTTTTACAGAAAAAGATTGCTTCATTTTATCAAAACCTTATATCAGAAGACAACCACGGACATAATATAATATAAACAAAATACAATAGAGTACAATACGGTGGTTCTACTAACTTGGCTTTTGTATGATAGCCATATCAGATTTAATTTAAAAACAACAGCTAAAGTTTATCATACGCGAGTTCTTTTTTTTCCTGTTCAGAGTTTCTGCGTGTTTCACATCTTTTTATGTAATTTTTAAAAATAAATTATTTTGTTTAATTTGGCTAATAATTATAAATTATCAACTAAAAATATTTAGTTTATTAATTAAAAAACAATTTTAATTTGTTTTTCGTTGGTAATGGTTGTCGGGCGTCGAGCCGAAATATTTAAATTTTTATTAGTAATCGTACAAAACGATTACTTTTTTGTTTTTAAGTTCACTGTCTCAATTAAAAATTTCACGCCTATGCACTTTGATTTCATTTTAAGCATGAATGGAAAGGCAATATGGTCTAAGAAGCTGTTTAGAAGTACACCCCCCATGCTTGGAGCCCCTAGACAGCAGCCCTGACTTGTCTACTGTGTAAAGGTGCCAAGTTCGCTCTACACTAACAAAAACATCTAACAACGTAATACACATTTCAGAACTAGAAGTTGAGATGGACATTTCAAGCCCTAAGCCTGGACACCACTATTCAAAAATTGAATCCCCCCTGCCTTTACCCCTAATCTAACCTAGCAACCTTTTCCAACCGGGGGACCCTAACAGTCAATTGTAAGGGGGCCCTAGCGAGCAATTCTAACGAAGGACCCTAGCAACCGATTCAACCGGGACCCTAATGAGCAATTCCAGTAGGGACCCTAGCATTCAATCTCACCTGCCTCCCTAACCTAACCACCGGAACCCTAACATACAATTTCACTTGGTGCCCTAAAATCCGTTTGAAAGGGAGTCATAGCATCCAATTTCACCGGGGGTAGGGGGGGGGGCAAATATCCAATTCTAAAGGGGAGGGCATAGCAGTCAATTCCAGCAGGGCCCCAAGCAAACGATTCCAATAGAGGGAGGGGGCCTAGCAGTTGATTCCAACACGGGCCCTTGAATCCAATTCCTTCAGGGGCCTCCCTAGCAACCAATTTAGACGGAGCCCACGCACGACGGACACGCACGTGGGTTGTTACATAATACTTTAAGTTTCTTTCAATTTTCGAGATTTCTTTGGATGTTCTGTAATAGGGGAATGTTTACTTGTCTTGAGGAAGACGCAATCTCGCACGACATGCTAAACTTCAAGGACCCGTGGGGGACCCCCGCTTGTAAATGGGTGGACACACACGTGGGTTGTTAGATAATACTTTAAGAGATTCCATTTTCTTTCAAGACATTTTTTCAGGGAACCATTATAATCGAAAGATTTTTTGTCTGCACTAGGGATTCGAAGGGATTCCCCCTCAATGAAATGGAGAGCTAGACAGGAGGATTATGAAAGCCTTTCCAATATTTTGATTCGAGGAATACTTTCTACATGATAACCTATTGCATGCAAGGAGAACCCCCCCTGTTCCCGCATACTAGAACGGTTAAATGATTCGAATGTTTCCAACCCTATCGACATGAGAGCACAAGCATCCCTGTGCTATTGATTTTTGCTCTACTAGACGCACCTTGCAAGAAAAAGAGACACACTTTTGAATTCGGCTATTTCTGAGAGCTTTTAATTAAAACGCCTCGGTTCTTTGAGCCAACACTATGCATTCCTGGTTGACAAGCGCACATTTGAATAATATTTTCTCTTCATATTTCGCATAATCTCGTTAGAGGTAAATTTAAACCTCATTAAGATTTTTTTGAGGGCTTTTAATGGAAATGCCTCTTTTTTTTTTACTGAGCGTCAGATTTCAGCCCCCCTTCCTCTGTCAAAAAAACTTTTACCCCCGAGGATTTAATGAAAATGCTTCGTTTCTTTGAACCAAGACTAAGCATTCCTGGTTGACAAGCGGATATTTGAATAATAGTTTCTATTCATAATTCGCATAATCTCGTTAGAGGTAAATTCAACCCGGGTTAAGATATTTTTTAGGGCTTATAATGAAAATGCATCGTTTCATTTTTATTGACTGAGGGTTAGATTTCAGCCCCTCCCAGCTTAACTTTAAGCTTACAAAATGTTAGTCTAGGCAATTTAAGCCACCATGGCACTATGTGGCTGGACCGTGCCACTCCTGTGGTACATATTATCATTCCTGAGACATTATCTGATATTTTCTTGATAAAATTCCGGTTAAAGTTCATTGATTTATGCTTTTGCAAACAAAAGCCTGACGCTATACCCCCCCTCCAAGAACAATTAACGCCACCATGGCTATATGTGGCGGGCCCGTGGCATCCCTATGATACGTATTTTTATTCCTAAGACATTTTCTAGATATTTTCTTGACAAAATTATGCTTCAAGTCCATTCGTTCGTGTTTTTGCAAGCCCTAAACTCAACGTAATGCCTCCCCCACGGCAATTCACACCACCGTGGCAATATCCGGCTGTGCCATGACATCCCTATAATCCGTATTATCATTCCTAAGACATTTAACAGATAATTCCTTGATAAAATGATACTTAAAGCCTATTGATTCGTGTTTTCGCAAGCCACCCCTTAAAGTGATTCCCACCAAGGCAATTCACATTACCATGTGGCTGGCCCCGTGCCATCTTTGTGATACGTATTATCATTCCTAAGGCATTTTCAGATACTTTCTTAACAAAATTATGCTTAAAGTCCATTGATTTGTGTTTTACAAGCCACACCTAAACGTGATGCCCACCACGGCAATTCACGCCACCATGGCAACGTTTGGATGGCCCGTGGCAGCACTGTGATACATATTATCATTCCTAAGGCATTCTCAGATATTTTCTCGATACAATTATGCTTAGTCCATTGATTTGTTTTTTTGCAAGCCCCCCTCCTCTCCTAACGTGATATTCCATCTCATTCATGCCATTGTGTGCCATATCTTAATGTGGCTTAAATTTACCACAAACAAGATTATTTGAAATATGCAGAGAAAATTTTATTCAAATGTGCGCTTGTCAACCAGGAATACTTAGTCTTGGTTCAAACAAACGAGGCATTTTCATTAAATTCTCGGGGGTAAAAGTTTTTTTGACAGAGGTGGGAGGGGGCTGAAATCTAACGCTCAGTGAAAAAACGAGGCATTTTCATTAAAAGCCCTCAACAAATCTTAATGTGGTTTAAATTTATGTCTAACGAGATTATGCGAAATATGAATTATTATTTATTCCTCGAATTAAAATTTTGGAAAGGCTTTCGTAGCCCTTCTGTCTAGCATTTAATCGCATTGAGAGGAATCCCCTTCGAATCCTACTGGAGACAGAAAATGTTTAGATTTTAATGGTTCCGTGAAAAAAACGTCTTGAAAGAAAATGAAATCTCTTAAAGTATTATATAACAACCCGCGCGTGTGTCTCCCTACCCCAGTTACAAGGGGTGGTCCCCCCGGGTCCCTGAAGTCTAGCATGTCCTGCGAGATTGCATCTTCCTTAACACAAGTAAATGTTCTCCTATCACATAACATCAAAAAAAATTTTGAAACGTCTTGAAAAATGACTTGTTGGTGAAATTGATTGCTATGGAGTCTCCACGTGGGATTGGATACTAGGGCACCGTTGGAATTGGTTTCTAGGGGGCCCGCCGATGGAATTGGATGCTAGGGTTTCCGTTGAAATTGACTGCTAGGGCCTCCTTCCCCCCGTTGGAATTGCTTGCAATGGGCCTCGTTGGAATTGAATGCTAGGGTCCCCCGTTTAAATTGATTGCTAGGGCCCATCGTTGGAATTGGATCTAGGAACCTCGGTGAAATTGGATGTTATGACCTCCGTTGGAATTTGATGCTAGGGCACCCAGTGAAATTAGACACCAGGGGCCCGGTGTTTAGGTTTTGTTTGGGGGTCCAGTGAGATTGACTACTAGGGCCCCTCGTTGGAATTGCGCGGTAGGGCCCCCGTAGAATTCACTGTTAGGGTCCCTGTAGAATTGACTGTTAGAGTCCTCCCGGCAGAAAAGGTTGCTAGGTTTGGGACCCCCCTCTCGATGAAAAGGGTTTCTAGGGACCCTGGTGGAAAAGATTGATAAGGGCCCGGTGGAATTTCTCGCTAGGTCCGGCGCCTTTCAAGTTCTCAACTAGCGGGCCCCTGAAGGTTTTCCCCAGGCCCTTCTCAGCTTTTTAAGAAAAGAACGCTCTCTCTAATGTAACAAGCACCTGCAACTCGAAGAAAACAGTTCCTATTAAGTAACAATCAAAGAAAAACACCCCCTATTACGTAACAACCAAAAGTAAGCAATCCCTATTACGTAACATGCACCTGCATTTCTTAGAAAACATTCTCTATGACGTAGCATGGACCTGTGTCATGAAGAAGTTCCTTAAAAAGTGTCCGGGCTGCGATTCAAAGGCATGGGGCTCCGGTTAAACCCATCTTGGCATCACTACTCATATATCTACTTCTGGAAAAAAAAAATCTTGAGCTGTCAAAAGGGCAAATAAATACAAGCATTTACCTTTTCTTTATCCGATTTTTTTCGAACTACTAGAAGATCTTCACTTTCATCTTCGTCAGACTCGTCAACCAAACGCTTTAAATTTTTCTTTATTTCTTCTTGTTCTTCAAAATAACCCTTGCTCTGTTTTTCTGAGGAAGTCCATTCATTACCTGTAAAAGTTATATTTAGATACATAAAATGTTTGTTACTCACTAAAAAACAATAATTCGCATTTTGTTTCTTGAAGAGAAGAATATAAAGTAAAACTAGACATGATAAATAGATTAAATAGAACTATGCAGTCTCTTATATTTAGTGCAAATATGATAATCCCGATAAAACAAATACTACAGATAAATGAAGTTATTTCGGCCGCCCAGGTGCACATACAATCAAAAGGAAGTTAAATCTGTTGAAGCTTGAAACTTAAATCTGGTGAAGCCTGAAATTCTCCATAAAGATTCTTAAAAATATGAAAAAAGGATTGAAGAAAACAGGATAAATTATTTATATCTAAAAAAATACATAGAACACTCAACAAGGTGTGGTAATGTCCATTCGATCCCTAAAGGAGAAGGGTCAAATTCTAGACATCTGGCAGTAACAGCCATGAGTAATTTCAGGGACACTTTCGGCAACAGCACCTAGAATTGAATCATGCTCCATTTTATGGCCCCAACTGTCAATCGCGCAAAGTGAGAGGACCCTGCAAAAGGAGTCATTTTTGTATATATATATATATATATATATATATATATATATATATATATATATATATATATATATATATATATATATATATATACTACTACTACTAATAACTCACTGCAGCACCAAGCCGCCTGAGGCCAACACACTGCGCACGCTCCTCCTCCAACCTAATCTATTTAAAGCCTCCCTCTTTACACCCTCTCAGGAAGTTCCCATTTCCTTTAAATCTTTATTTATAACATCCTCCCAACCCAGACAAGGACGACCTGCTTTCCGTGTAGCCCCAGACGGTTGGTCAAAAAGGACGATCTTCGGTAATCTGTCATCCTTCATCCGTAGAACGTGGCCTAGCCATCTCAACCTTTCTTTCATTATAGCCCTAGAAAGCGGGATTGAACCACTTTTTTCGTACAACCTACTGTTTGAAATACGGTCAGTCAGCCGGATACCCAGAGCAATCCGTAGGCAATTTCTTTGGAAAACATCTAGTAAATTTTCATCTGCTTTTCGGAGCGCCCATGCTTCAGAACCATATTTGACCACTGTCATCACTGTAGCTTCCAATATTCTAGGTTTGCAGACTTATGTATATATATATATATATATATATATATATATATATATATATATATAAACATAAATCAGGATGATGTATTTTTTTATGACATGAATCCTGTTTAAGACTCCAATTAAAAATATTTACTCTTAAAATACATTCTGTATTCAACTCCTGTCTATATGGTCCAAAAGATCCTCAAGTCAAAATGGAACTAGTCTATTGAAATTTAACACTTCTTCTTGGCTTCAAAGAAACCTACAAAAAGAGGGGAAGAAATGGAAGCACCATCAAAGAAAGAACTTCATTAAGTTAATTTTTCATGCATTATTCCTCTCTTGGGAACAGACACAAATTCCCCATGGTTCGTTAGACATAAAGGCAAGCGATTACGTTAGAGAGTGCAAAAATTGTGAAAAATGGGCAGTTTCTTAATACAAAATTCTTTCTCTCCATGAAAAAGCAAGCTGATGACCGTCCAGGCGTATTATCAATATTGAAAAGGGAAACGTTCCATTTGTCTGACCAATTTTACGCGCAACAGAAAAGTCAACCGATGATTGACCAGGAGATGCACACACTACTGTCAGTTACTCCTTAAGGCCTAGGGCGTTGAACAGATGAGCGGTCAGGCACACTTTTTAATACCAAAAGAGGATTCGTTTTTCATTTCAGCTCAAATTTCTGAAGTACCATGGACAGTGTATACGAAATGGGATTGTTCGAATCAAGACACAACCACACATATCTTAAGAAATTTGGCAAAATGAAAGTCTAATAGAAACGACCTCCATAAGCATATATGCACTCTTTGATAGTAGTAGGCACTAAAATTTAAGAAAAGAAACGTTGATGAAAAATCAGCATGAAATACGCTAAAATCACATGAATACAAACCATTTAAGAAGCTGTATTTTTCCATTGAAGCTCTAGTTGTCTTTAGGAATTCATGGAATGTTCATATTTGAATTTTACGGACAAACAGCGTTGTTGAATACAACTAACCAGTTACGCTTATTTTTTTTTTTTTTTTTTACTGTTCGGCATGCCAACACTGGTGAAAATGTGATGTTGACCAAAAAATGTCACAATTTATAGTCAAATCCTGGGGGTAAAACATGATTTTATTTTCATGTCCTTGGTACGTCAAATTTTTGGTTAAGTGGAAACCTACACAATCATTTATATCTTTAAAAATAAGGTAAAATGGGAATCTAATTTTTAATAAAAATGACTTCCATATGCAGTTTTGCATTTTTTGGTAATAGTAAGCACTAAAATTTGAGAAAAGAAATGTTGGTAGAAAGAAAAAACAGCAAAAATTAAACTAAAATCACATAGCAGAAAACTCCTTAAGATGTATCTTTCAATTGAAGGTTTGATTATCTTTAGGAATCCACACTATGTTAATGTTTAGATTTTTACGGACCAAAAGCGTTGTCAGATTGAACTGACCAGTTTTGCTTGTTAATTTTCACGCTTTGGCATGACAACACTTTTTCCCAATTTTGAAACAGCCAAAAGGAAAATCTTAGAAAATCCCAGTTTTCAGGCCTAACTAGACATAGATGAGTCCTGCGGGTAAAAAATGATTTTATTTTAACGTCCTTGGTAATTCAAGCACGCAGAGCTTTCGTTAAAATAAATCATAACAGAAAAAGACCCAAAATGAAGGCAATCAACGGAGGATCAGTAAACTTCCTGATCAGCTTTTCCCAATGGTAGGAGGCGAATCTTCTTAACACATTTCACTACTTTGGTCACTCAAACTCTTCTCATTCAGAGCTTTAAAGGAGCATAAAAAAGGGGAGAATGAAAACACCACCAAACACAGAATTTCATTAATCCAATATTCTTATACAGCATTTCTCTCTCGGAAACAGTCGAAAATTCTCCACAATTCAGTCGACACAAAGACAAAGTAATTAGCTTAGAGGTTACTGAAACTCCGAAATATAGACGTAAAAGCACATAGAATCATGTGAAGAGACGAAAATTAAGGGAAAATAGGTTATTATAAATGCAAAATTTGACTCTCGTTAAAGAAGTAAACTGATGAGTGACTAGTCGCGACCTAAGCACCAAATAAAGAAGGAAACCTAAGAAATCGCCCCCTCAAATTTCTGCCTGACTCTAAAAAATGTGACAACAATGCATTTAAATATTTTTGGTCCATTTTTAAAGTTATTTTTTTTGTAAAACCTATCCACCCCCCGAAAAAAACCCTCCCCAAGCAAAATACTAGATACGCCCTTGTGAATAGTGTATATTGAAACCCATAAAAATCATATATTTTCCTCTCTAACATGGCTCTTAGAAGAATTAAAAGCCACAAGATTCATAAACAAAAAAGAGTTAGGCCGTTGAAATAAATTGCTTCTAACAACAGAGCTACAAACATTACAGCATACAGAGCAAAGCTAGGTTCTGATAGGGGTAAAATTTTGGTTCACGAGGCAGATTTCCAGTCCTACGACCAAAAAAGGGACCTTACTGTAGTCGAATATTCGTTTCTGCTCTATTTCGATTCAACCAAACAGTTTCTGGTAACGAACTATAAATAGGAGAGGCTCGGCCCAATAGTAGCCGAAACTTGAAGAACAAAACTTTCACAACAACTTGGCATATCAAAAATTTGCTTTTTTATGTTGATTCCAAATATATTAAATTCACTAAATTTAATCTACCCACCAAAAGCTACGAGCCTAAGAAAATTTGCCTGATTTTTGGAAAAAAGGGGGAAACGCCCAAAAGAAGTCAAGAGATTTTTACTGAAAATCACAACATCAGATTTTACATATCAGAGAGCCCTAACGTAGAGCTTTCAAGTTCCTATCTACATAAATGTACAATGTTTTATTTTTTTTTTCCAGAAAAAAAGATCACGCATGCGTGTTCATTTTAGTTTTGTCTTTTTCCAGGGGTGATCGCACCGCACCAATGGTCCTTGAAGATTGGGAAAGGGATCATTCAAACGGAAACTAAAAGTTCTGGTGCCCTTTTTAACTGAGTAAAAAGACCGGAGAGCAAATAGCCCCCTTCCGCACCCCTTTCCCCCCGAAGACATTCGCTTAGATTTTGAGATAGCCATTTGATTCAGTATAGTTTAAAGGTGCAATAACTATGCTTTTGGAGAATACATGACTCCCCACAGCTCCTGGGAAACGGGCCGAAAGTTACAAATCTTGTCCATTGTTTACATATAGTATTTGTTATTGGTAGGGGGGATTTTCCATGGGGAAAATCGCAGGAGGGGGTTTTCTGGCATTAAATTGAAAAATGGTCAAAATTAAATATAGCAAACGAATTTATTCTCAAACGAACACAAATTATTCCCTATATGAGGGTTTGCTGCCCCTTCCTCAACCCTCGCTCTTTACACAAGTTTGATTTATTTTTTCACAATTTTTTTCAAGATCTTTAAGACTTTAGCGCAAAGAGTGAGGGCTCATGAAAAGGTGTCCCCCCCCACTCGAATGCCGAACAATTCCTTTTCGTTTAAGTTTTATTGTTGCTCCTCACTTTAAGCTAAAAAATCAAGTTTAGTCTTACCCACCAAAGTTACGAGACAGAGAAAATGTGCCTTATTTTAGAAAATAGGGGGAAACACCCCCTAAAAGTCATGGAATCTTACCAAAATTCACAGAATCAGATTCAGCGTATCAGAGAACCCTACTGTAGAAGTTTCAAGCTTCTATCTATAAAAATGAGAAATTTTGTATTTTTTTGCCAGAAAACAGATCACGGATGCGTGTTTAATTGTTTTTTTTTTTTTTGTTTTTTTTTTTTGCCTTTTTTCCCAGGGATGATCGAATCGACCAGATGCCCTAGAATCCCGCGAGAGGGCTCATTCTAACGGAAAAAGTTCAAGTGCATTTTTTAAGTGACCAAAGAAATTGGAGGGCCCCTAGGCCCCCTCCCACACTCATTTTTTCCCAAAGTCACTGGATCAAAATTTTCAGATAGCCATTTTGTTCAGCATATTCGAAAAATCTAATAATTATGTCTTTCAGGACGACTTAATCCCCCACAGTCCCCGGGGGAGGGGCTGCATGTTACAAACTTTGACCATTGTTTACATATAGTAATGGTTATTGAGACGTGCACAGACGTTTTCAGGGGTACTTTTTCACGTTAAAGGTGGGTCAGCGGGAGGGGGTTACGTGGGAGGATCTTTCCATGGAAGAATTTATCACGAGGGAAGAAAATGTCCATGAAGGGGCCGCAGGATTTTCTAGCGTTATTAAAAAACAAAAAAACAATGAGAAAATAAATAAAAAAAAGTTTTTTTCAGGTAGAAGTAAGGAGCAGCATCAGAACCTAAACTGAACAGAAATTATTCGTATATAAGGGAGTTCGTCTCATCCACAATACCTCATCCACAAAAAAGTATTTTTAGTAATTTCAACTATTTATTCTACGGCCTTTGTGATTCAGGGGTCATTCTTAAGGTGACGTCATGTTTCTGTGTCGGCTGACGTCATGAAATTAGTTGTCGTCATTTTTGCTTTGACGGTGACGTCATTCAAGTTATATAAGACATATGTTCACGTAGAAATCTATTAATGTTTAAGTTTACAATGACTGATGAAGATGCTCAAAGAGTCTATGCCAAAAAACTTGCTGCTGATAGTTCCTCGGCACGCTTTCTTTTCTTACTTTCTCTATCAGCAGCAAGTTTTTGGCATAGACTCTTTGAGCATCTTCATCAGTCATTGTAAACTTAAACATTAATAGATTTCTACGTGAACATATGTCTTATATAACTTGAATGACGTCACCGTCAAAGCAAAAATGACGGCAACTAATTTCATGACTTAATTTCAGAACTTAATTTCTGTGTTGACTGACGTCATGAAATTAGTTGTCGTCATTTTTGTTATGACGATGCTTAGTATATTGTAAAACACATTAATTTGGTTAATAATATACCATTTAAAACACCAAAATGAACATGCTGGAGTAGTCACTCGGTGAGAGAGGGTGTCAGAACGGAGAATGAAGGTCCCAGGTTCAAATCCTGGTTAGGCTAAAAAAGGTAATCCTGGTTAGGCTAAAAAAGGTAAAAATCTAAAAACTAAAAAAAAACTGAAAAAACTAAAAAAGGCAAAAACTACAAAAAAAAACTAAAAACTAATAAAAAAAAATTAAGAATAAAAATAAAAAAATAAAAAAGATAAAAACTAAAAAAAAAGTAAAAAGAAAAAACGAAAAAAAACTAAAAAAGCTAAAAAAAAGGTAAAAACCAATAAAAAACTGAAAAAAAGCAATAAAACTAAAAAAATTTTCATCTAAAAAACTAAAAAAAAACTAAAAAAGGTAAAAACTAAAAGAACTAAAAAGAAAAAAAAAACTAAAAAAAGGAAAAAAACTGAAAAATAAAGGATAAAAAGAAAACTAAAAAAATATAAATAAAAATAAAAAAACTAAAAAGATAAAAACTTCAAAAAAAACTAAAAAGAAAAAAGAAAAAAACTAAAAAACCTAAAAAAAGGTCAAAACCAATAAAAAAAAAACTAAAAGGAAAAAAAGGGAAAAAATTAAAAATTTATTTCATCATATACCAATTCAAAAACGAATGTATACCGGGATGACGACCGGGACACAGGGAATATAAATGACACAACTACAACGGGGACGCCGGGGGGCACAGGGGGATATAAATGACGACCGGGACACCGGGACACAAGGAATATAAATGACGCCTGGGACACTCAAAGAGAAATCAGAGACTGGGACACCGGGACACAAATGACGACCGGGACACAGGGAATATAAATGACGACCGGGACACAGGGACATAACTACAAAGGGGACGCCGGGGTGCACAGGGGGATATATAAATGACGATGGCGACTCAGGGAATGGTCGATTAGCAATCACCATCAACAAAGCTCAAGGGCAATCATTAGAATCATGAGGTATAGATCTAAATACGGATTGTTTTCCCATTGACCATTATATGTTGCATGTTCAAGAGTCGGTAAACCTGACAATCTATTTATATGCACAGACAATGGGTCAGCAAAGAATGTTGTATATTCGCAAGTTTTACGTAGTCAAAAACATATATATATATATATATATATATATATATATATATATATATATATATATATATATATATATATATATATATATATATATATATATATATATATATATATATATATATATCTATCTATATTCAAAGGTGGGACATAGGGACACAACTACAATGGCGCGTAACGACTTACGCGCGCGGGGGGGCTTGGGGGGGCGCGAAGCGCCCACCAACTAGGTGTTGGGGTGGCGCGAAGCGCCACCCCAACAGCTAGTACATAATAAAAACATACAAATATTGAATTCCGTTACGTAAGTTAATTTGTAAATTACGTAAATTTATTACTAATAAAAAACTATAAGAAAGCCATTTAGCACAAAAAAAATATATACATATACAAATTTCTTTTTAATTATTTATGTGCGGTGAGCCAATCAAAACATGCATTAATTAAAAAACGTTCAGAAATTAAATAAATAAAAAGCAAATTTTTCAACTGTAAGTAAGGAGCGGTATTAAACTTAAAACGAACAGAAATTATTCTGTATATGAAAGGAGTTGTCCCCTCCTCAACGCCTCGCTCTTTACAATAAAGTTTTTTATTGTTCTAAAAAGGAGAGTTGTGAGAAACCAGTCAAACTTTAGCGTAAAGAGCGAGGCACTGAGGAGGGCACAACCCCTTTCATATACGGAATAATTTCTGTATATTTTTTGTTTTGATCCAGTAAAAAAAAAAACAACTTGTTTCTCATTTAATCTCAAAGAGAAAAATACATAAAACTGTACTATCCTTCCGAGTTAAAAAGTGTGGTTTAATGACATTGGTTATTTAAAGTAAGGAGAGATTACTGTCCAATTCTCCCGTGTTAAAGTGTGCTTTAACAACATTTGTTAATTAAAGCAGTTAAAGCAAAGACAAAAGAATGAATTACTGTCCTAATATTCCGTGTTAAAAAGTGTGCTTTAATTGGATTGTTTAGTTTAAGCAGTTAAAACAAAGAGAAAAAGAGGCTGCTAACCTATCCTTTCTTGCTAAAAAGTGTGCTTTAACAGCATTCGTTAATTAAGGCAAAGAGAAAAAGAGAGATTACTGTCCTATCCTTCCTTGTTAAAAAGTGCTTTTTAGCAGCATTGATTAGTTAAAGCTGTTAAAGCAAAGAGAAAAAGAGATATTACTGTCCAATTCTTCCGTGTTATAAAGTATAACAGCATTGGTTAGTTAGAACAGTTAAAGCACAGAGAAAAGGAGAGATTACTGGCCTATTCTTCCGTGCTAAGAAGTGTGCATTAATAGCATTGGTTGGTTAAATCAAAGAGAAAAACAGAGGTTACTTTTCAATAATACCGTCTTAAAAAATGTGTTTTGATTCCATTGATTTATTTTGTAATGTTGCGGGTCACACTTTATTTTCAGGATTGAAAAATATTAAGGCTCCAGATGCAGATAGTTTAGTAAATGAGCTTCTTCAATGAGGTTATTCAATGAGGTTCTTCAGCTCTGAGGTTAAAAAGAAGTTACTGATGATTATGAATATGATTTTTGAAAAAGGAGAAGTACCTAGGGATTTCAGGAGAACCTTAATTAAACCACTGTATAAGAAAGGTGACAAGAGTGAGTCTAGTCTCTGTAGGTAGAAAATTACTTAGTAACATGAAACTTTTTAGACTGAGAGATGCTGTAGACAAAGTTTTCAGAAAAGATCAGTACGATTTTAGAGAAGGTTGAGGTTGTGTCGGCCAAATTTCCACTCTTAGGTCAGTAACTGGGAAGTGTTACTTCCCAGTTAGTGGTGTTACTTCCAAGGGAAGTTAGTATTACTTCCCTTGGTTTTATAGATTGAGCAAGGGCTCGATTATGTGGATAGAAGAGCTTTAGCAAAGGTCTTATCCTTGTATGGTAAAACAGACAAATACATTCAAGTGATTAGTGTTATGTATGAGATAAATTAAGAAATGAGGTTAGAAGCTAGTTTCATACTAAATTAAAGCAGGGTCGTGTTCTATAACCTAATTATATGAATCATGTTGATGGATTTTGTCTTAAGAAGCACAGGAAAGGCGATGAGAGACCACCGAATTCAATGGAGAGGAAAAACTCTGCTGATGATTTAAGCATCCTAGATTTAGAGGTTTTACGAGTTCAAGGTGCTACAATAGGCTTAAAAATAAATGTTAAGAAGACTACGTCACTAGAGCTGGGATCAATTGAAGATGAAAATTTGACGTTGGGTAACCAAAAGATTGATCGGGTGGGCAGCTTCACATACCTTGGTAGTATTATTAGTAAGGATGGTGGGGGCAGTAAAGATGTTAAAAGTAGAGTAGCCAAGGTTCAGGGTGTTTTTTTCACAGTTAAAAGAAGTTTGAAGGAATAGGAAGATAAATCGGCAAACCAAGATTAGAATATTGGAAGCTACAGTGATGACAGTGGTCAAATATGGCTCTGAAGCATGGGCGCTCTGAAAAGCGGACGAAAATTTACTAGATGTTTTCCAGAGAAATTACCTACGGATTGTTCTAGGTACCCGGCTGACTGACCGCATTTCAAACAGTAGGCTGCACAAAATTAAGGTTCAATCTCACTTTCTAGGGCTACTATAATGAGAGAAAGGTTGAGATGGCTAGAGCGCAGTCTGCGGATGAAGGACGACAGATTGCCGAAGACTGTCCTTTTTGGCTAACCATAAAGGGCTAAATGGAAAGCAGGTCTTCTGCAATTGGGGTGGGAGGATGTCATAAAGAAACATTTAAAGGAAATGGGAACTTCCTGGAAGGATATAAAGAGGGAGGCTTTGAACAGATTGGGATGGAGGAGGAGCGTATGAGGCTGTGTTGGCCTCAGGTGGCTTGCTGCTTCGCTGAATTGTCAGTAGTAGCAGCAGTGTAGTGCTCCTTTTAATAGTCAAAAGTGACTCGAGGTTAACCAACCCCCTCCCAGGCCCACCATTTCCCCAAACACATCCAGTATTTTATAAAAAGAATGGCCATATATGCTTCGGAGGGGGCTAATTGGATTGATGACCAGAAGTTCTATTGCCCTTTTTAGGAGTGGAAAGTGATTGGAGGTCAGCTACCCCCCCCATGCCCATCATTTCTCCAGAGACATCAAGTCAAAATTTTGAGATAGTCAATTTGTACACTATAGTTGAAAGGTCTGAAAACTATGTCTTTGAGGATGACAAACCCCCACAGGCCTCAGGGCAAGGGCTATAAGTTTACGTCAAGGGGTCATATAAGGTTTTTATAGAAAAAAAGTTGTTATATAAGCTCATCCCCCATTGCAGTTCCTGGCTGAAGGGCCTTGAAACGGAGATCAGCACCGCCGGTTCGGACCTTGGCTCTAGTGCTGCATCCTGTACCTTGTTTTTATATAAGCTTCGTAGGGGACTTATTGGATTGTTAATAATAAGAAATTATAGCATCATTTTTAGGAGTCAAAGTGATTGGAGGTAGCTACCGTCCCCCTCCTGCCACGCCCATGTTCCCTTAAACACACCCAGTCAAATTTCGAGAAAGCTATTTTATACAGCGTAGTTGATTGGTCTAGAAATTATGTTTTTCAGGATAAGCCCCCCCAAAGCCCCGGGGCAATAGTTGTAAGTTATACCCTGGGCATACAAGGTTTTTACAAAAATAGTGGTGGTATAAGCTTCGAAAGGGGCTTATTGGATTGGTAATTACAAAGGTCCAGAAATTGTGTCTCTGAAGATGAAAACCCCCCTCCCCAGACAGCCCTCAGGGCAAGGATTTAGGTTCTGTCCTAGAAGCATATAAGGTTTGTATTGAAAGGGTGGTTGTATAAGCTTAGGAGGGGGCATATTGGATTGGTAGTCAGAAGTCCCAGAGCTCTTATTACAAGTCAAACTAATGGGAGGACAGCTACACCCTCCCTACGCCCATCATACCTCAAAACACACCCAATCAAAGTTTTGAGATAGCTATTTTATTCAGCATAGTTAAAAGGTCCGGAAACTGCGTATCTGAAGATGACAACTCCCCAAAGCACTCAGGATAAGGTTTATTAGTTATACCCAGGGGCAAAATAAGGTTTAAATGGAAAGAGTGGTGGTATAAACTTCAGAGGGGCTCATTTGATTGGAAATCAGAAATCATGGTGCCCTTTTTTAGAGTCAAAACGATCGGAGAGTAACTAGCCCTCCCCCCTTACGGTCCCCCCAGGGTTGTAAGCTATGCTCCGGGCCATATAAGCTTTGTATGGAAGGGGTGGTTGTTTGAACTTTAGAGAAAGCTCAATAGATCAAAAATATATAGTTCCAGTTCCCTTTTTGAGTCAAATTAATGGAGGGCAACAATGGCTTCAGGGTGGACACTAGGGTTGTAAGTTATGCCCGGAGCATAAAGGGTTCTTACGGAGCGGATGCTCGTATAAACTTTGAAAAGGATGGGGCTCATTCGGTTGGAAGTTGAAAAATCTAGTGCCCTTTTTAGAGTTAAAAGTGACTGGAGGGCAGCCAGCCTCCCCTCCACAAGCCTATCATTCCCCAAAACACATCCGATCGAAGTTTTAATAGAACTATTTTGCTCAACATTATTGAAAGGTCCAGTCTTTATATCGTTGGGGACGTCAACCTCCCCACAGTTTTCAGGTTAAGGGTAGTAAGTTAGGCAATTCGTTCATTGCTTACATATAGTACATATTATTGAGAAAGGTATGCATGTTTGAACTTCATTTTTCAAAAACAAAGAGAGAAAAAGGAAAGTGCTGAACTAAGTCGATTTTGCACTTTCAGGAAATGACAAGGTAGATGTCATTCTACCTAAAGGGAATATTTGTATGCTACTACAACGGCTACAATTACCACAAGTCCCCAGCACCACGCCGACAAGGAAAAAGCCAGCTGCAATGGGGTCAAAAATTCTTTCGCACCGCCACCGGTGAGATGTTGGTGACACGCCGCCGGCACGATAATAGTTGACCGCAAAAATCTATATTTTGATCAGTCTTTCTCAGATCCCAGCTTTAATTAACAACAGATTTCAAGATAGCCATCTTGTTCAGCGTAATTGAAGGGTATGGAGATTATGTCTTTGCGGATAACAACCCCGCAGAGCCCTCAGGGCAATGTTGTTAGTTATGACCTGTGGGCATATAAGGTTTTTTTTCATAAAAAGAATGGTCATATAAGGTTCGCAGGGGGCTTATTAGATTGGTAAACAGAAGTCCTAATGCCCTTTGTCGAAGTGATTGAAGGGCAGCTAGCCCTTCCTCCCCCCGCGCCTACCATTTCTCCAGACACATATAGTCAAAATTTTGAGATAGCTATCTTGTTCAGCCTAGTTGGAATGTCCGGAAATTATATCTTTGAGGATGAAAACCCCCCAAAGCCCTCACGGCAAGGGTTGTAAGTTAAGCCCTAGGGGCATATGAGATTTTTATAAAAAAGGTGGTCATATAAGCTTCGGAGGGGCTTATTGGAGTGGTAATCAGAAGTTTAAGAAGAATAAAAAGTGATGGTCTACTAGAGGTGGTATAAAACTAAATTAAACACTACTATTTGTCTTCAGATTTTTAAAAGGGTGTATGTTTTTAAAAATTGCTGAAAAAGTTTCTCCAGCACACAAATAACAGGCTAAACTATAAATTCTTACAGAAAAAACGAAAGACTCAAAGTATTATTTTAATTTCCCCTGAAAAGATCATGTCAATATAAAACGGAACAGAAATTAACTATAAAAAACTTTTCCACAGAATAAGTTTTTCAAAAAAAAGTAAAGAACTCCAATAAACCAAGACTGAGCAAAAATAGAATCAAATAATCATCCAAGCATGTATTCATATGCTGACATTTATTCCTTAAAATGTTAATGATATTTTATTTATTAAAGTTGGAAAAAAAATTCTTCCAAAAGAAATATATATAAATACTAGCTGTTGGGGTGGCGCTTCGCGCCACCCCAACACCTAGTTGGTGGGGGCGCTTCGCCCCCCCCCCAAGCCCCCCCCCCGCGCGCGTAAGTCGTTACGCGCCATATTAGTTACGCGGCATTGTAGTTGTGTCCCTGTGTCCCACCTGTGAATATAGATAAAAGAAAAAAGATTTCTCTTTTCGTTATAGATATATATATGTTTTTAACTACGTAAAACTTGCGAATATACAACATTCTTCGATGTCCCATTGTCTGTGCATATAAATAGATTGTCAGGTTTACCGACTCTTGAACATGCAACATAAAATTGTCCATGGGAAAAACAATCCGTATTCAGATCTATATCTCATTATTCTAATGATTGCCCTTGAGCTTTGTTGATAGTGATTGCTAATCAAACATTCCCTGTGTCCCGGTCGTCATTGATATTCCCAGTATCCCGGTCGTCATTTGTGTCCCAGTGTCCCAGTCTGTAATTTCTCTTTGAGCGTCCCGTTCGTCATTTATATTCCCTGTGTCCCGGTCGTCATTTGTGTCCCGGTCTGTAATTTATCTTTGAGTGTCCCGGTCGTCATTTATATCTCCCGGTCGTTATTTGTGTCCCAGTGTCCCAGTCTGTAATTTCTCTTTGAGTGTCCCGGTCGTCATTTATATTCCCTGTGTCCCGGCTTTTAGTTTTCTTTTTCTCCTTTATTTTTCAGTTTTTTTCTTTTTTTAAGTTTTTTTTTCTTTTAATTTTTTTTTGTAGTTTTTACCTTTTTTTTAGTTTTTTTTCTTTTTTAGTTTTTAGTTTTTTACCTTTTTTTTTAGTTTTTTAGCTTTTTTAGTTTTTTTTAGTATTTTTTTTAGTATTTTCTTTTTAGTATTTTTTGTAGTTTTTACCTTTTTTAGTTTTTTCTTCTTTTGTATTAATGCTAAAGCCAAGGTTCAAACCTGGAGCCTCTCGGACCTAGAACCAGAAACATAACGCTTTACCAACTCAGCTACTTCGGCTTGAATACATTCGCTTTGAGCAGCTTCCTCGGGTGTTGCCATTGTAGGTTCTTCAGTCATTTTACAATTAGAAATTTCTCTTTCAACAATCTTCTTACAATTAAAAATTTGTCTTTGAACGATATTCTTAAATACCTTTGTCCTGGTCGTCATTTATATTCCCTGTGTCCCGGTCGTCATTTGTGTCCCGATATCCCAGTCTGTAATTTCTCCTTGAGTGTCCCGGTCGTCATTTATATTCCCTCTGTCCCGGTCATCATTTGTGTCCTGGTCTGTAATTTCTCTTTGAGTGTTTTTTCTTTTTAGTTTTTTTTAGTTTTTTACCTTTTTTCTTTTTTCAGTTTTCTTTTTCTTCTTTATTTTTCAGCGTCTCTATGAAATACATATCGCCGAACCTTTGTTTTTTTAACTAAAATCTGGTAGGCATTGATGACCTTATCCAAGTCAAAATTCCAAACCCAATCATCATCGCTATCATTTTCAGTTTTGATATGTTTTGACTCTCGCTGTACAGGTGGATTTTCATCTAACTGCGCGGTTTTGCGTTCTTTAGCCGCAAGCCTGTTTTCTTGCTGTTCTTGTGATTCCTCGGCACGCTTTCTTTTCTTACTTTCTCTATCAGCCGCAAGTTTTTTGGCATAGACTCTTTGAGCAGCTTCCTCGGCTGTTGCCATTGTAGGTTCTTCAGTCATTTTACAATTAAACATTTTTCCGTCCACGATCTTCTTACAATTAAAAATTTGTCTTTGAACGATTGTCTTAAATACTTTTAATGACGTCATCGTCATAACAAACATGACGACATGACGACCTGATGACATGACGTCACTCGACACACACACTCACACTGACAACTTATTTTTATATATATATATTGACATAAAAGTAAAAAAGCCGCTAATTTGCGCTTACGTATAAAAGGTAGGCAATAAGAATCATAAAATCTTACTAAAAAGAGGGGGAAAATGTATAGAATAATGGACAAATATTATAAAAAACATACATTTACCCCAATTTTGAAAAAAAAATCTTGAGAAAATTACCTTCTAATTTATCCACTTTTCCTTCTGTTTTTAGAAGAAGCTCCCTTTCATAATCCTTCAGAAACACGGGCTTTTCCTTTATTTTATTTCTTTCCTTTCCCTTGATCTTATCAGAATTCGAAAAAAACTCTGTGTTTTCATCATAAATTTTTGGATCCTTTTGCTTTAGGTATGACAACGTACGGAAAAATTCTTTCTCAACATCTTCGGTAAGAGCCTATAATGGACAAAGAAAATTATTCTCGGAAAGAAATACGATAGAATTCAGCTTAAAAAAATACAGTTCATAAGAAAAAGACACAAACAAAGCGGGGGACCTTTGGGGCGTCACATTTATTCCGTAGATTTCTGCAGTTTTCACACATTTTTTTTTTTGCCGTTATGACGACTCTTGAGCCGTCCTAGCCGAGTGGCTAGCTCTCTAGACTTAATTTCCTGTGTCCGTGAGGAAAGGGGTTCTAGTCCTGGTGTCGATATTTATTTGGTTTAGAATGAGTCAGCAGTGTGAGCCAGAGTAAGCCAGAGTGTGAGCCAGTGTAAGCTCAGCCAGAGTCGACCCAGCTCTAAATTGGTACCTGGAGAAATATGAGGGAAAACACAGCTTTAAAAAAAATAAAGCTTTAAAAAAAAAAAAAAAAATCCGGAACGGTTTGCCTAATTATATTCCTTTGGATGCAGCAACGTTAGGAATGTGAAATTGTCTTTCTCTTCAAACTGATCTGAAAGAGCTTTATTAGGAAACCTTGGACCAAAAACTACACTAATGTATTTGTGACTAGAAGCATATCCCTGAAGAATGACTCTTTGAGCTAACAGGGGAGGGCTTAATCTGGCTTGATATATATTTAGGGATATAATATACAACCCAAGAGCCGTATGTATTCAGACAATTGTATGTTAGGGAGATAATGGGAGAAGACTATTACGACATTTAGTTGGAGTATAATACCTATTAACCCCTTTCACAATGAAAGGTAAATATGTTGACGGTCTATCTAAACACAAAAAGGGGGTGAGGTGGTGGGAATCCACCACCGAAGATAGGTCAAAAGGACCCCCCCTTCCAGAAAAATATTTGTTCAAAAATGAACTTTTTCCCGATTTTGGCCCCAAAAACCGAGAAAAGGTGGCTCAAAACCTCCTTTCCCCTCATTAGGCTCTGGTATGTATGCACATACGGTGAACAGCAAGTCTGTCTCATAGTGCTGACTGTGAAAAGCCTAAACCCTTTCACTAAATTTGCAAAAATGCCAAATTATTCAAGAACTTTACATTAATTAATTATGGCTGCACAAAATAACGAATCTTCCAGACAATTTTGAAAATTTCTCAAGCGGATATTTTATGCAAAACATTTTAAATAGACTTTAAGAATCGTGCGCTGCATTAGCAGCCTTATACCATTGAGGTTAAAAAGCTTGTGCAATAGTCTTAAAGGGGATAACGGTAACCCTATTGACACTTACTCGTATAAAACTTAAATATTTGCGAAACATAAGGGAGTATATTAAAGTTTTAAAATTTAAAACATTAGAGCCCAATGAGGGGAAAGGAGGTTTTGAGCCACCTTTTCTTGGTTTTTTGGGGCCAAAATCGGGAAAAGGTTCATTTTTGAACAAATGTTTTTCTGGAAGGGGGGCCTTTTGACCATCCCCATGAGTTTTGCTTTCGGAATACATAACAGGAAGATTGCCAGATCTCAGCCAAGCAACAAAGGAAATAAGAGTTAGTGCCCAACTCAGGCCGTTCAAATGTCCGTACTCAATCCGACCTCTGTGAGGGGAGGATGTTACCAAAGTCTTGACACCATAAAATCTTTCAGAAGTCATCAAACCAAATCCAACTTAGTTAGAAGTACGACTTAGGGTCCCACTTCTGCATTTTCGGCAGCCCAACGGAATCCGACTACTGTGGAGGGAGGATAGGTTTCCTTAAATATTACCGTCATCTACTAGAAAAGGTTGTCCAACCTAACCCAAAATTTCGGGGAATTAACTGTGTTTTAGTCGTGCCACTTGTGTGATCATGTCCTACCCAATCTCTCAAAGGGAAGCATGAAGATAGACCCCAAATTCTTGTCGACACAACATCTTTAAGAGGTTGTTGTCAGAACTTCAACAAAATTGGTGGGTTATAGGAACTTGCATGCTAATCGTACCTTTCAGGAGTCTGAACTCAATCCACCCTCTGTCTGGAACAGAGAAGGGAGTTAATACATTATTTTCATTTGCAAAGTTATCACCACAGTATTTTATATTCAAATCCAACCTTGCGGGATGAAAGGGCTAGTCTTATATGTGTGTCTTCGTGGATTCCTCAGCAAATCCTACCTATATGGAGAATGAGGGAGCGGAGGGGAGCTTAAATTCCTTTAAAAAGGAGATTAACCAAAAGCGAAGGATTTCAATAAAATTTCGTAAAAAGGGAGATATGCTTTCAGTATTACGTTTTTAAGGGTCTGAGTCCTGATATCTAGACTGTCAGAAGGTATTGATACATCTCAACCAAACTTGATGACAAATTACAGATAATTTCCTTACTATACAAATTAGTTTTTTTATGCTTTTTCCTTTATAAGAAAAGCAGGACATGGACATTCTAGTCATCAGAAGCAAGTTAAATGCCCTAGCTATGCTTTTTCTGAGTCTAGCATCGATTTGATCTCTAAGGTTGATAAGGAAGAGGGTCCTTTACTTCATGTCATGACTACATCAATAAGACCTTGGGACAATTTGATCCCAAACTAGGTGGGAAATAAGTGCAAGGCTCAGAGACGTGCCTTTTTAGGATATTCATCTCACCCCAATCTCTCTGGGGGAGGGGCTTAGGGATTCAAAATTGCTTGCCATCATCCTAATTACTAGACAAGATACCCGAATTTACTTCAGCAAACCACATCGCCAGCCAGAGTTATGGTCTCAGGTATTCATGCTCTATTGGACCTCTATGAAGGAAGGGGCCTAATCTAGTCATTCATAAACGGCAGAATCACTAATTAGATTTCAATTCTTTAAGGATTAATTGACGCACAGAAGCACTTCCTTGGCCCTTAGCACTGAAGAAACAGTTTTTCTTCATTTGTCGATGTTTACGAGTACGGAAGAACTAAGATGCACTATTTACATATTTTAAAATAAAATAGCTGTTCTAGTCATTTAATTATTGAGTTACATGCAATGACCTGCCAGAAGCATGAAGGATTTAGTAAATCAACATGAAGCTCCGAGGAGGGTGAGAGGCTAATCTTCTTTGTAACTAGGCTATACAGCAGTCCTAACGACTTGAAACTCAGCATAATTAAGCAGTAAGAAACCCCCTAATTCCTTTCTCCAAGTCTGATGGGGGAAAACGTTTGATTTATCGATTTCTATGCATTTCCGTAATTAAGCGTGTTAAAGACTTTGTTTACAAATCTGATAATTCTTCAAATACAAAATCTACAGGCAAAAAGTTTTTAGGCGTCAAACAATTGATACTTATTTCCATCCTTTTAGTAATAATTTAAAAAGGCCGCCTTTTGAGAAAAGGGGAATGAACAAATAAACAGATCCAAGTAATAAATCAACAAGACAAGGCGGGGCTGAATTTGTCAAGATGAATAGAACTCTAGAAACGAATTAGATTCTATTCTTAAAGGGGTACTCACTGAATCTCTAGTTATAACTGCATGAAGAAACTACAATCCTTGCTGGAACAGAAAGGGATACAGGGTGTCGACAACAATATTCACAAGTCAATGTCTTAAAACCAAGTAAGCCTACTGACCCAAAGAAGCTATAACTTTGAAGTGCCGCAGATATACAGGGTTAATAGCGTAGTTTTGTGTGCGTTAAAGCATACAAAATGCTTATTTTACACATTTCTCTAAAGCATATGTTAGAGGACGTAAAATATTTTAGAGGACGTATACTCTCCTTCAAGGAACACAGGAAGTATATATTTTGCTTGGCAATGATAACTCACATTACGTATTAAATACTTGGAATTTGCAATGAGAATAAACTTAGTTTGTATAACTTATTTTTGTTTTGATAAGCAATCCAAAATTTTTAATAAAATATCCAGGGAACGATCTGAGGGACGGGGACGTACCCACGGGGGGAGGGGACCAAGCCGCCTCCCAAATCTTAATTTTTCCCGAATTTCAAGGCATTTCTTAGTCAAATTATAAAAAAATGTTTTCTATAATTGCCCTTCCTCCGAGAAAAAAAATTCTGCGTACCTGGCTGCCAAGGAGAGCTTGGGGATAACTTTAACAGTCCAAATGGCAACTCTTATTATATGTTGAGAAAGTGGCGAAATCAGAATCTTTATGGAGAGGAATAGAATCTGGATAACTTTTTTTTTTGGCTCGGCACATGCGTAGGCTAGAATTTGAATGACCATTTTGCAGCTAGAATTAAAATTTGATTATATTCTTTTGCTCAATAGGTTAGTATCAAAAACAGTAAACATTATTAAATTAAACTGCACCTAAACCAAGGAAGGCAGGTTGTTAGTATCCTGATGTCACCTATAAAACTCATTACGTCCTAGAAAAACTATCAAAAGAGTGTGTTAGGTTATCTCCCACAGAAAATGACAATGTCATCCCCTTCTAGCTAGTCAATGCACCCTTATCCCTAGGAAAAATCTCTAGTTATATACATGACAATTTGCTAAGAAACGATGCAAAATCTAAAATCAAACCAGCATATAAAAAGATTTCCATCTTCACGTTTGCTGAGAGGACCCTCCCCCTCTAAAGAAGGAAAATGACAGCCTAAAAATGTGTTTTAGTTTTTTTTTACCCCACCCCAGCTTCCCTGGGAAAATAATGCCAAAATATCCTAGTGGTTGGGGCTGTACATAGATATGCTAGGCATGTTTATTGGCCGACCAAACAACCATCTTCACACTCTGGAAAAATCGCCGAATATCCTGGAACCGCAACCCTGTTACCACCCTAGCCAAGTGGATGGCACATTGGACTTGATATTGTGTGTTCTTTTGGACAAGGGTTAGAGTCTTGGTGTCGCAAATCCTTTGAATTGGGGTGGGGGTCAGTGATGTGATCCTGAAATCTCAGCCACTGAAAGTCTGGGAAACTTACATTTGGACAGATCCCCACGAAACAACTGTATTTCAGAGGCGAGATGAGGCGGAAAACGTCTGGTCCTACTGTAAGCAAGTAAATGCAACCCTGTGACCCCATTTGGGAATTCGTCTGCTAAGATCGGTCAGAAGAGTTTCCGATTTTTTTTTTATGAGGTTAAAAACAAATGGTATTTAAACCCCCTCATTCTTGCATAAAAAAAAAAGAAAGAAAAAAAGGAGGCACATCACTGACATCCATGCAAGAACGCGTTTTTTTTCAAAAAAAGATAAGGGTTCTTAAAAACCAAAATTTTAAGATAAAAAAAAAAAACATGAAACATATCAAACAGTTCGTGGGAACGAACTGTAAATAAGGAGTGATGCAGCTTAATAGTAAACGAAACTCAAAGAAACAGTCTTGACAACAATAGATAACTCAAAAGAATCCAATTTTGATGCTTATTCAAAATATACAAAATCCATCCAATGTCATGTTCCGAAAAAGGAGGGAAACACCCCCAAAGCATCAAGTGATTTTAATGAAAATCACTCCATCAGATTCAGCATACAAGAGTACCCTAATGTAGAGGTTTCAAGCTCCTAAGCACAAAAATAATCTTTTACCAGAAGAAAAATCACGGATGCGTGTTTATAAATTGTTGTTTTTTTGCTTTTTTTTCATGGGTGATCATATCAAACCAGTCGTAGAAGTTAGGGAGAGGCCTCGTTTGATTTGAAATAAAAAGTTCTGGTGACCAAATCACTTTTAAGTGACCAAATACATTGAAGGGCAGCTAGAAAACCTCCCATGCTCATTTTTCCCCAGACCAGCCATTTTGCTCAGCATAGTCGAAAAATCCGATAACTTGTGCTTGAGGATGACTTAGCCCCCCACAGTTCCCGCGAGAAGGGCTGTAAGTTATGAAATTTCCATGGAGGAATTCTTCATGGGAAAAAGGAATTTTCCATGGAAGGGGAGGCGGATTTCCCTGCATTATTTAAAAAAAACGATCAAAAATTAAATAAAAAACGTTATTTTTTTGCAAATTGAAAATAAGGACAATTAAGACTTAAAATGAACAGAAATTATTAGATATATTAGGGGAATCCCCCTCATCAATACCTCGCTCTTTACGCTGAAGTTTTTTTAGTACTTTTAAAAGAGCTATTTTTCTAATTAAATAGGCTTTGTGATTCAAGGGTCATTATTAAAGAATTGGGACACAATTCGAAGTTTAGCGTAAAGAGCGAGGCACTGACGAGGGGCGACTCCCTTCACATACCTAATAATTTCTGTTCATTTTAAGTTTTAATGTTCCTCCTTATTTTTAATTGAAAAAATTTGTTTTTTATTTAATTTCTCAACAGATTCCATGGGATTTTCAGATATAAATTGGAGATCTCTCTCCCTACCCTTTATTGTGCAAACAAATACTATAAACTTATATTGATACAAGTTATTTTAACAATGAGATGAAAATATAACTTAAACTGACCTCAGCATTTTCATCTTCTTCTTCTGATGTGGAATCATCTTCATCATCAAAGGCCATTTTTAGAGCAGCAGCATCTCCGTAACGATCTTTAACTGAAAAATTAACACAAATGCACAATGCAGCTTATGAAGCTAAATGAATACACAATGAAATCAGTGTTGAGTCATTTACTTTCTTTTCTTTTTTTTTGCTTGGTGTTTATGGGACAGTTCTACCCGTGGATAAGTAGCATTAAATTCGTTTGTACTACCTGTGGTATTTTGTAGTTGACCAGGGAACAGACTGACCCAGCAGAGAGTTCATTCATATAATTAATAATACATACTTATAAGACATTTAAACCATTTTCTAACAAAAATTTCCATTTTCTAACACAGTTGTCTAAAAATTTTTATTGACAGGACTGTTGTGCATGGGGGAATCTAGAAACATATTTGCTTTGGTGAGGGATCAAGATGCCTTTTGATCATTTCTGGCCTCTGAAAAGACAATAAGACATACCCGTTTGCGTTCAGTTGCTTCTGGCTTAAAGTTTACACAACTATCCCTTCCATATGAAAAATAAAAAACAAAAAAACATTGAGCACAAACAGTGGTTTGTGCTTCCAAACATCAACCCTTTATTATAGGAGCCCAGAGAAGGAATACATAGGAATTTTCCAAGCTCCGTCAGTACGGGGTGAACCATTATGCCCCCATAAAGCTAATTCTGAGGTTTGTTTCATAGCTCAAACTTTGAGAATATACCATCTTGCCAAGAGAACAAAATAAAAAATGACTTTTCGATCCTTTTCTGACATTAAAAAAAAGAAGCTTTTCTTTAATTGAAAGCAAGGAGCAATATTAAAACTTAAAAACGAACAGAAATTATTCCGTATACAAAAGGTTCTGTTCCCTCCTCAACACCTCACTCTTTACGCTAAAGTCTTTTATTACTTTAAGAAGCAGAGTTGTGACAAAGAGTCAAACTTTAGCGAGATGTTGAAGAGGAGATAGCCCCTTTAATATACGGAATAATTTCTGTCGCTTTAAGTTTGAATGCCACTCCTTCCTTTCAGTTAATTTTTATGGCACTTGGTATTAACCAAGTGGCATATAGCAGTCGCCAATTCTGTCGGTCTGTCTGTCTGTCTGTCGGTCCCTGTTTTGCTACTTTAGGCACTTCCAGGTAAGCTAGGACGATGAAATTCGGCAAGCGTATCAGGGACCGGACCAGATTAAATTAGAAATAGTCGTTTTCCCGATTTGACCATCTGGGGGGGGGGGAGTGGGGGCCGGTTAATTCGGAAAAAATAGAAAAAATGAAGTATTTTTAACTTATGAGCGGGTGATTGGATCTTAATGAAATTTGATGTTTGGAATGATATTGTGTCTCAGAGCTGTTATTTTAAATCCCGACTGGGTCTGATGACATTGGGGGGAGTTGGAGGGGGGGGGGAAACTAAAATCTTGGAAAACACTTAGAGTGGAGGGATCGGGATGAAACTTGATGGGAAAAATAAGCGCAAGTCCCAGATACATGATTGACATAATCGGAACTGATTTGCTCTCTTTGGGGTAGTTAGGGGGGGAGTAATTCTTAAAAATTAGAAAAATGAGGTATTTTCAACTTACGAACGGGTGATCAGATCTCAATGAAATTTGATGTTTAGAAGGATATCGTGTCTTAGAGCTCTTATTTTAAATCCCGACCGGATCTGGTGATGGGGGCGGGGAGTTGGGAGGGGGAAACCTAAAACTTGGAAAACACTTAGAGTGGAGGGATCGGGATGAAACATGGTGGGAAAAATAAACACAAGTCCTAGATAGATGATTGACATAAACGGAACGGATACGCTCTCTTTTGGGTAGTCGGGGGATGGGGGGTATTTCTGAAAAAAAATGAGGTATTTTTAACTTACGAACGGGTGATCGGATCTCAATGAAATTTGATATTTAGAAGGATGACGTGGCTCAGAGCTCTTATTTTAAACCCGACCGGATCTGGTGACATTGGGGGGGGAGTTGGGAGGGAGAAACCTAAAAATTGGAAAACACTTAGAGTGGAGGGATCGGGATGAAACTTGGTGAAAAAAAAACACGAGTCCTAGATACATGATTGACATAACCAGAACGGATCCACTCTCTTTGGGGTAGTTGGGGGGGGGGGTTAATTCTAAAAATTAGAAAAAATGAGGTATTTTTAACTTACGAACGGGTGATTGGATCTCCATGAAATTTGATTTTTAGAAGGATATCGTGTCTCAAAGCTCTTATTTTAAAAGCTGACCGGATCTGGTGACATTGGGAGAAGTTTGGTGTGGGGAAACCTAAAATGATGGGATACGCTTAGATTGGAGGGATTGGGATGAAACTTGGTTGGAAAAATAAGCAGAAGTCTTGCATACGTGATTTACATAATTGGAACGGATCTGCTCAATTGCGGGGGTGGGGGGGGGGTAATTCTGAAAAATAAGAAAAATGACGTATTTTTAACTTACGAAGGAGTGATCGGATCTTCACGAAACTTCACATTTAGAAGGACCTCGTAACTCCGATATCTTATTTTAAATCTCAACCGGATCAAGCGTAATTGGGGGGGGGGGCAGTTGGGGGGGACCGGAAATCTTAGAAAATACTTAAAGCGGTGAGATCAGGATGAAACTGGATGGGAAGAATAGAAACCTGTCTAAGATACGTGACTGACATAACTGGACCGGATCTGCTCTCTTTGGTGGAATTGGGGGGGGGGGGGTAATTTTGAAAATTGAGGTATTTGTAACTTACGAAAGGGTGACCAGATCTTAATGAAATTTGATATTTAAAAGGATCTTGTGCTTTAAAGTTCTAATTTCAAATTCCGACCAGATCCTGTGACATTCGGGGGAGTTGGAGGGGGGAACCGGAATTCTTGGAAAACATGAACATTAAAGTATTTATATCTTACGAATAGATGATCGGATCGTAATGAAATTTGATTTTTAGAAGGAATTCATGTCTCAGAGCTCTTATTTCAAATCCCGACCAGATCTTTTGACATTTTGGGGATTTGGAGGGGGAAATCTTGGAAAAACACTTGGAGTGTAGGAATCGGGATGAAGCATGGTAATAGAATAAACAAATGTCCTTGATACGTGATTGACAGAATCGTACTGGATTCGCTCTCTTTGGGGGAGTTGGGGGGGGGGGGGGGAGGGGTTCAGTGATTTGGCGAGTTCGGTGCTTCTGGACGCGCTAGGGCGATGAAAATTGGTAGGCGTGTCAGGGAGCTGCACAATTTGACTTGATAAAGACGTTTTCCCAGATTCGACCATCTGGGGGGCAAAAGGGAGAGGAAAAATTAGAAAAAATTAGGTATTTATAACCTACGAGTGGGTGATCGGATCTTAATGAATTTTGATATTTAGAAGGACTTTGTGACTCAGAGCTCTTATTTTAAATTTTGACCGGCATTAAGCCTCTTATTTTCCCTTTTAAATCAATCTATTGATTCATAGAATTTTGTTAGAGCTAATACCATATGATCTCTTGGCTCTTAGCTCTTCTCGCCTCGTCACAAGTGCCATATGAGCTCTTAGCTCTTGTTTTATTTATATCTGATCGTTTTTCAGATAACACAAAAATAACATATAATTATTTGATGAACAGTTTTTTATAACTGTTTGAAAAAATTAAATTACTTTATGTTAAAAAACAATGCCATTCATTTTCATTTCAGTTCTGACTAAAATCGGGGGGGGGGGCAACCAAATTCGAACCGGTGATTTCTCGATCTCCACTACATTTCAAACATAGACTACGTGTAAACAATATGGGCAAAATTTCACAACTTACGGCCTTTTCTGGTATATGAAGGGGGTTGCCCTCTCGTCAACCCCTCACTTTTCACGCTGAAGTTTTTTAGTAATTTAAAAAATCTTCTTATTGTTCTAATTAAACGCCCCATTTGTTTCAACAGTAGTTATTATTAGGACAATATTCAGACATTAGCATAAAGAGCGAGGTATTGAGGAGGACATAACCCCCTCATATACGTTATAATTTCTGTTTCGTTTTAAATCGTTTAAATGTTACTGTACTTAATGTTAAATCGTACTTAAAATCGTTACTGTCAGTAAAAAAAACCGTGTTGTTTACATTTAATTATGATTGTTGTTTAAATAATACCGAGAAATCCAGATCCATTTCCATGGAAGAATACCCCCCCCCACGGTAAGACCTGTGAAAATTTACCCCGCACATTTACCCTTGACATCTTCTAACGTAAAATTGATTAGCCAAAGAGAAAATCAAATAAGTAAGGCAAATCAAAAGAATGTGAAAGAAATTCTTTTGATTTTCCACGGGGAAGGAAGTTTCCGGGGGTGGGTAAACTTTTTAGAGGACATGTACAATGGGTGAATATGCCAGAACTCCTATATGAAATTATTTCATATAGGAATTCTGGCATATTCCCTCAGAGTCATTTCCACCTAAGAAGTTCATCCACCCCCGGAAACTTCACTCCCTGTGGAAAATCCCACCAGAAGAAAGTTTACTGCCCCTCCCCCACCCAAAAAAATGCAAACATCCCAATAACAAATGCTACACATTAACAACGGGCAAATTTTATAGCTTAAGAACATTCCCTAAGGGGTTGTAGAGGTCATGACATCTCCAAAGCCATAGTTTTTAGACCTATCAACTATGCTGAACAAAATAGCAATTTAAAAATTTTGATTGGGCAGTTTTAAGGGGAACGGGGCGTAGGAGAGGGGCTAGATGCTCTTTTTGGTCCCTCTAAAATGGCGCTAGAACTTTTCGTTTTCATTAAAATGAGCCCTTTCCCTATGTTCTAGGGGCATTAGTTCGATAAGATCACACCTGGAAAAAAACAACAACAAATAAACACCCATCCGTAATCTTTCTTTCACGCATTCGTTAATCTTATATATTTGACTTATACTTGGGTATGGGTTGGGATTATCAGTAGTGTAGGGGTCCTAGCTCCCATGAGCACACCCTTATTTGGGCACCAAATCTTCCCTATACAATAGACAGGACACCTTATTCGGGCTCTAAAGATTGCTTATATTTATTATAAATATATTATTATATAAATTATAAATTTATAATAATTATTATATAAATTATTAAATAAATATTTAATATTTAATAAATTATTAAATAAATTAAATAAATTATTATAAATTTATTATAAATATATTATATTTATTATATTGCTTATATTATATATAGCCAAGAGAACCTAGTAATCAAACATAGCAACCAGATCCAATATAAGGCTGTATTTTAAATGCATTTCATATTAGTAAGAAAGTACAACTGAGACAGAGAACAATTTGAATATACCTTTTATCATTAAGTTTTTATTTGACAAGACATAGCCTACTAGCAAAAAAGGGGGTTTATGCAGAAGTTGAAAAATAAGAATTTTGGGAAGTGATTCAGTGACATGTTTTTTTGTATATAAACTGCTTCTTAATGTAATGACGCTATCAATTTGAATTTGCTATAATCCTGCCTGTTTTATCAATGCGCAAATTGAAACTCCTTAAGTTTGACTCCACTTAATGTTGTAGACATAATCTAGGAACTGCCTTTTTTTAAATATTTCTTGGGCGGGCTTACTAATTTCAACCCGTTTTGAAAGTTAACTGTTAATATATTTTTCAGCAGTACTGAGCTAAACTGAATGAGTTAAAAAGATAATTTCTCAAGTGGAATAAAAAATATTATTTTTAAAGAGCGGATGAAGTCAATGTTAATATGAAAAGAAAAGTAGAAAACATAGTAGAACCATATTAATTAAGAGTGAATATGCCTAATCAAAAAGGGTGAAAATTGAAGCATAGTACATATCGTTGTTAGGAATTGGACCAGCTTCAACAGTCAAATATCTCTGAAGAGACTCAGTATGAAAAGACATTATTATTATTGCTTAAAGAGCAAAAAACTAGTGATTACAAAGAATATGTGTATATATTTTAATAAGGGGTTACAACAGTTCAAAAACCTTAAAAAAGAAAACCGAAGGTTTAAACTTTAGGAAAAATCGTTGTTAGAAATTGGACGCCGAGTCCCAGGGCCTGGTGGCTGGTAATTGAAAAAAAATGTGTATACATTATAACAATTGATTACAACAATTCAAAAACCTTCAAAAAGAAAACCAAAAGATTGAGGCTTAGTATATATTGTTGTTAGAAATCGGACTTTCTTTCATAATCAAATATCTTTGAAATAACTTCTGTATGGAAAGACAGTAAATTATCAGTGAATAGAAGTCTGGCAAAACCGGGAGCCCCTTTTTTAAACAAGGATTAGACCTCCCTAATTGCATGGTAAGTATTTGAATCACAGAAACGGGTTTTACTTAGTATTCTCTATAAATTTGTTGCAAAACATCGGATTTCAGAGTAAGAAGTTCAATTAAGACCTACTTTTTGAACTTTTCATGGAGACAGCCCTTTTTTTAACCAGGATATGGAGAAACAGCCTTTTTGACTTTGACAATTCTTTAAGATAAGGCAAAATAAGGCTTTGTTGAGGTAAAGGAAGAGAAAAATACTCTGTAAACAAGTCGACTTTTTTCTTCTTGCTTTGTAAAAACTTCAAGGATTAGAAATTATCCTGGAACGCCTACTTTTCTAGGCTTTGATGTTTCTTGACGATAAGGCATTAGCGAGTTTTGTCAAGGCAAAGGAAGACAAAAACCTGTATTCTTTACATGATTCGGCTTTCTCTCATATTGTATTGTAAAAACGTCAGAGATTATGATTTTTCCTGGAATGCCAGCCCTTCTCAGCTCTGATATTTCCTGAAGCTAAGGCATAGTCGAGTTTTGTTGTGGCAAAGGAAGAGCAAATCTTATCTTCTGTATACGAGTCGGCTTTCTCTCATTTTGCTTTATAAAAACGACAGGGATTATGGTTTTTTCCAGAGTAGCTGATAAAAGGTGTTTTTGACAATTACCTTTGTTTTCAATTTAGGATCTACTAAAGCCTAGGACCGAAAGCAGTAGGACTAAATATGCTTAATTTCAAATTTCTGAAGCAATCTCCAGAAAGGCACAACATATAGAATTTTGTAAAACGTACATACCTCGGATTCTTCAAGGTTGAATAAGAGGAAAAGAAGGGGAATTGTTAATATTTTATTTTTTTGCACTCAGAGGATATCTCAGAAAGTGACAAGAGACAAAAACATCTACAAACAAGGAGAACCAGACATACAAACATATAAAGACACAGGACAAGCAAATTTCCACACAGACAGATATGCACAGAGAGCAAGAGAGAGAGAGAGAGAGAGAGAGAGAGAGAGAGAGAGAGAGAGAGAGAGAGAGAGAGAGAGAGAGAGAGAGAGAGAGAGAGAGAGAGAGAGAGAGAGGAGAGAGAGAGAGAGAGAGAGAGAGAGAGAGAGAGAGAGGGAGAGAGAGAGAGAGAGAGAGAGGGAGAGAGAGAGAGAGAGAGAGAGAGAGAGAGAGGGAGAGAGAAAGACAAAAGACATAGAAACACGCAGAGTCAGAAAGGGACAAGCAAACATCCCTTTGTTAGTTAAATACTTTGAAGTTAGATTTGTTTAGGTTCTCTTAGCGTGACGGCACACTAAGGGATCCTAAACAGCCCTAACTTGAAATCAGTTATCTTTAATGTCGATAAGGAAGATGGTCCTTTAGTTCATGTCGTGAAAACATCTATAAGACCTTGGGACAAGTTGATCCCAACCAAACTAGGTGGAAATGAGTGCAAGGGACATAAGCATGCCTTTTTAAGATGTTCATTCTCACCCCGATATCTCTGGGGAAGGGGCAGAGGGATTCAAAATTGTTTGTCATCATCCTAATTACGAGACAAAATACCCAAATTTACTTAAGCAGCCAAATTGCCAGCCAGAGTTTTGGTCTTGGGTATTCATGCTCTATTGGACCTTTATGAAGAAAATGGTCTAATCTAGCCGTCCACATACGTCAGAACGGCTAATTATATGTCAATTTTTATTTAGGGATTAGTCGATTAGTTGACGTACTGAAGCACTTCCCTAGCCCTTTACACTGGAGACACAGTTTTTCTTCTTTTGTTGATTTCAACAAGTATGGTAGAGCTAACATGCACTAATTATATACTTTACACTAAGATAGTTGTTCTAGTCATTTAATAATTAAATTACATCCAATGATCTGGCAGAAGCAGAAATGATTTAATAAGAATCAATATGAAGCCCCGTGGAGGGTGAGAGACTAATCCTCTTTGTAACTAGGCTATACGGCAGTTCGAACGGCTTTAAACTCGGCAAAATTAAGCAATAAGAAACCCCCTAATTCCTTTCTCCAAGTCTGATGGGGGGCAAAACGTTGGATTTATCGATTTGTATGCATTTCCGTCATTAAGCGTGTTAAAGACTTTTATTTCAAATCTAATATTTTTTTAAATATAAAATTTACTGGCAAAAAGCTTTTAGGCATCAAAACTTGGAAACTTATATCCATTATTTTAGTAATAATTTAAAAAGGCCACCTTTTCAGAAAAGGGGAAAGAACAAATAAACAGATCTAAGTAATAAATCAACAAGATAGCGCAGGCTTAATTTGTCAAGATGAATAGAACTCTAGAAACAAATCAGATTCTATTCTTCAAGGGGTACTCACTGAATCTCTAGTTATAACTGCATGAAGAAACTACAATCCTTGATGGAACAGAAAGGGATACAGGATGTCCACAACAATAGTCACAAGTCTATGTCTTTAAAACCAAGTAAGCCTACTGACCCAAAGAAACTATGACTTTGAAGTGCTGCAGATATACAGGGTTAATAGCGTGTTTTCATGTAAGTTAAAGCACATAAAATGTAAATTTTATGCATTTCTCTAAAGCATATTTTAGAGGGCATATACCCTCCTTCAGGGAACACATGAAGTAGCTTTATATTTTGCTTGGCAATGATAACTCATATTACGTATTAAATACTTGGAATCTGCAAGGATGATAAACTTAGTTTATATAACTTTTTTTTTATACAAACCCTTTAAAATTTTTAGTAAAAGTACCAGGAAACAATCCAAGGGGCAGGAACACATCCACAGGGGGGGGGGGTGAGACGTCTCCTAAATCTTATTTTTTCCGAATTTCAAGGCATTTCTTATTCAAATTATAACGAAGGGGTTTTCTATAATTGCCGTCCCTTCAGAAAAAAAATCATGGATAACTGTAACAGTCTTAAATTAAAATTTGATTATATTCTTTTGCTCAGCAGGTTAGTATCAAAAACAGTGAAAAAATTTAAATTAAACTGCACCTAAACCAAGGAAGCAGGTTGTTAGTATCCCAATGTCACCTATAAAACTCATTGTCCTAGAAAAATTATCAGAAGAGTGTTAGGTTATCTCTCACAGAAAACGAAAATATCATCCCCTTCTAGCTAGTTGATGTCCCCCTTTCCCTAGGAAAAATCTCTAGTTATATCCATGACAATTTGATAAGAAACAAATCAAACCCTAAAATCATACCAGTACATAAAAAGATTCCCATCCTCATATTGGTTTGAAAGCATCCTTCCCCTCCAAAGAAGGAAAATGACAGCAAAAAAAAAATCTGTTTTAGTTGTATTTTTACCCCACCCCAGCTTCCTGGGAAATAATGCCAAACTATCCTAGGGGCTGGGGTTGTGCATAAATATACTAGGCATGCTTATTGAGATACCAGACAACCCCCCTCAAACTCGGGAAAATCGTCTAATATCCTGGAATCACAACCCTGTTATCACCCTAGCCAAGTGGATGGCACAATGGACTTAAAATTGTGTGTTCTTTGGGGTAAGGGTTAGAGTCCTGGTGTCACAAATCCTTTGAATAGTGGCGGGATCAGTGATGTGATTTTGTAATCTTGGCCACTGTGAGTCTGGGAAAGTTATATTTGGACAAATCTGCACGGAACAAGTGAATTTCAGAAGCAAGATGAGGTGGCAAACGGCTGGTCCTACTGCAAGCAAGCAAACACAATCCTGTGACCCCATTTGGGAATTTGTCTGCTAAGACTGGTCAGAAGAGTTTAATTTTTTTTTTTTTTTTTTAGGTTGAAAACTTGGTATTTACAACCTTCATCCTTGACACATGTTTTATTCTTGCAAAAAAAAAAGGAAAAAAAGGAGGCACATCGCTGTCATCCATGCAAGAAAGCATTTTGAGAATGTGCTAAACCAGGGTAGAGATACAGGAAAAGATATAGTAAAAACTGAAAACGGTTGTAACCCGTTGGATTTGTAGAAAGATACTTTTGTGAGCAATAAACCGTGACAGTGCTTAAAGGATTAGAAAATAATCAGGTCTTGGGTGCTGATAGTGTGGTAAAGGAGCTTCTTAAATATGGTGATTATACAGCTAGAAATAAAAGAGATAAGGAGGAGTGAATTGGAGGCCATGGATAACATTTCCAAGGATCTGGAATATGCAGCAAGTCAGTATAATAGTGAAATATTGTACTGATATGTTCATAAATTGAGAGGGAGTAGTCAATCTGGACTTGTCCAATTTAAAGATAGGAATGAGGCAACAATTAGTGACAAGCAAGGATTGAAAAAGTTCCAAAGCTGCCAACACTTTATCAGCACAACTTGTGTTTTGAAAGGTTGTCTTTGAGCAAAAAGCATTTTATATGAAATAATAGTATTTTCAGACAAAATCTGCCAACAAATTTGAAAGCTGCCAAGTAGCATTGCTACTTTGCTACACCATTTTTTGCATCAAGGGTGACAATGAAAGGGTTAAAGAGAGATGTGGAGAGCATTTTAAGAATGTGCAAAACCAGGGTAGAGATACAGGAAAAGATATAGTGAAAAAAGAAAAAAAAGGCTGTCACACCTTGGATTTGAAGGAAGATATTTTTATGAGCATGAAACAGTGACAGTGATAAAAGGATTAAAAAATATTATGGTCTTAGATGCTGATAGCATGGTAAAGGAGCTTCTTAAGTATGGTGATTATACAGTTAGAAATAAGTTACTCAAAATTATGAATATAATTTTTGAAAAAGGGAAAGTACCTAGCAATTTTAGGATGACACTAATTAAACCCCTGTATAAGAATGTAAATATGAGTGAGTGTAGTAATTATAGATGCATGAGCCTGGTTTCTTTAGGTAGAAAATTACTTAGCATGATGATAATTTTTAGACTTAGACATGTTGCAGACAAAGTCAGAGGCAATGCTATACTGTTACCTATAATAAAGGCCATAAGCCTTCAATGTTTCATATTTTTTGAAACTCGCTTAATAATAAGCGAGGGAAACTATGCGTCCCTCGCTTATTATTTAATTTCCATCGCTCATGATTTAATTGGCATTCAAGATTGCAATCACAGTGAGACACATTCAAGTTATTTCACTGTGCATTTCACGCATTTCACTGTGAGCGCGCTATAGTTAGATAACATGCACGGAGGTGATGATGACAATTTGCATTATTCTCCGGTGTTAAATTTTGTTCAGCAAAATGTCGAAAAAGGAATTGATGATGAGCTGATTAAGAAGTTTGGTACAGAATTTTCTGACGTCGATGATATTGTGAATGCGAAGAAGTGGCTAGGGTCCAAGCTGTATCCAGATGCTTTATTTCAGAAGCGAACTGGATTGAAAGCGCCACTAAGCCATTTAGGAGATATACTGGATTTTATCAAGAAGGGCAACACAGATGATTTTGACATCCCGGTATTTTGTATATTAAGCCCTAGTAAAGTCCCATTGATACCAGCTACGGCTTATTCTGCTCTCTTTTCGGGAGTGAACGAGCTGCGTACCCAGCTAAAGACAATTTCTAATCAGTTTGAGGCGTTTTCCAACCATTTCCCGCCATTACCACAGCCTGGATCCAGTGCCTCGAAACCTGCCGATAACCACTCTAATATTGTTGTCTCTAAATTGCCACCATCTATTAGAGATCCGAAAAGCCGCAAAGACTTTATCGACCAATTAAGTGGTCATGATTTGGTTGCTAGTATTCGGCCGGTGGGAGATAAACTGTTTGTGAACATTGAAAAATCGGTAGCTTCTGATTTCTGTGAGTCTGTAGTCTCGGGTATTGGCACGAAGATTCTGCAGAAACGTTACCTTGGAATAATAAAAGGAATCCCGCTGTCATTTAATGCTTCCGAATTCAAAATGCACCCAGGAGTCGTTGACGCAAACCGAATTGGTTTGTCCCAAACTATCAAGCTAGACTTTTCCGATTCGTTTGCAAAATGTGACGCTATGAAGAATGGAGTAAAAATAGGTTACGAGATTTTCAGAATTTATGATTTCGTAAGTGTACCGCGATTTTGCTTTAAGTGCAGGTCTCCTGATCACTTTATCAACCACTGTACCAATCGGGTGGAAAAATGTGCGCGCTGCGCCGAAAATCGCATTTTTTCGAAAGATGCACCCTGTACAAATAGCCCTAAATGTGCAAACTGTGGCGATTCTCACATTTGATACAGTCTATTATGTCCAGTGCTCAAGTCTCGTATTGCGACCGCTGTGAAAAAATGATGTCGCAAAAAATTCTCGGTTATTTCGTACAATATAAATGGAACACGTCAAAAAGAGTACATCATTGACGAACTTTCGAGCAACTATGACATCGTTTGTCTTCAAGAGCATCTTTTAGCTTCAGATAATACCAACTTGTTGAAACGGAGTGCAAACCATATTACTCTTGTGAGTGCTGCAAGATCTACGTTTGGTAGACCTTCCGGAGGCCTCGCCTGTTTACTAGACGTAGCTCCTTCTCATCCACGACGCCTGCGCTGTTCCATAGTGACGAAAACCTCTTGGCCGTGCGAATTGCCGATTTAATACTTATTAATGTGTACTTTCCTTGTGATCGTAAGTCGGTTCAATCACTGAAAAAGTTTGCCGAGACCTGTAGTGTTTTGAAAAAAGCGACAGAATCCGCATCATCTCTCGGTTATCAATTTTTTATCGCTGGGGATTTTAATACTGATTTACTGAATTCAAATATTTGGTCTGATATGGTTTTTGAGTCTTTATCTGAGTTTAAGCTAGTGGATAAGAATCGTCTGTTTTCTTACATCCGTCATTCTGGGAGCCTTACTAATACTGATCATGTTCTTTGCTCTCATAATTTATCTGTTTCGACTGTTTCCGTACATGAAATAGAAAGCAATATAGACCACCTACCAATTTCCTTCATGCTTTGTATTTCTCTGTCGCAAGATAGTTCTACTAGACGTAGGAATCGTAGATGGTTTACCAGACGAAATTGGAATAAGGCTAATTGGGCTCTTTATATTTCTACCCTTACAGCTTTTTTTGTCTAGGATAAAAGTTCCTTTTCAGCTACTTCAGGTTGGATCTAAATTTGTAAATGATAAGAATTATCTGAATAAATATTATTTTGATATTATATCATAAATGAAGGAAGCTGAGAGGATGGCTGTTCCCAAAGAGTGTGTTAAATTTAATATGCGGAAGCCTGAATGGTCTTGGGATCTGGGTCTAAAATCAGTGAAAAATAAAGCCAAATTTTGGCTACGTATTTGTTTTTTTGCGAACGACCACGTAGCGGTGTAGTATTTCAGCTTAAACAGAAAACTAAATTAGAGCATAAAAAGTATTTATGGTCTGCAAAATCTAAAATTTGCAAATTCCCGTCAAGTAATTTAGATTGGAAAAATGTGGTAAATTCAAATAAAATCGTTATTTCAACAAATTCAAATAAAATCGATGACTCTTTGTCAACAAGTAGCTCAATTAGTCCTGCTGCTTGGTGCAAATATTACGACCAGATTTCCAACACTATAAACCATTTTGTTCATGCTACTTTTATGAGGTTTCTTATTTCTGCACTTCCCATATCACTCCGCCAGAACCAGATCCTCCCAGTTAATTTAGTTTCGGTGGCACAAGCTATAAAGAAGCTTAAGTCTAGCTCTATTCTGATGGTATAAGGGCCAAACACTTAAATGTTGATTGTCCAGCTCTAGTCCAACATTTACAACTTCTGTTTCAAATGTGCTTATGCACCTCAGTTGTGCCTGAAAGTTTTTTGTGTGGAACAGTTACTTCGATCCTGAAAAGAGGAAAGATTCCGACTGAGTTTGCATCTTACAGGCCAATAACGGTTTCCAGCAATATAAGCAAAATTTTTGTGTATCTTCTCCTCCCATCAGTTAATTCTTTGGCATATTTTGGTGAAAATCAGATTGGGCTTTCAGCTGGGGTAGGTTGCCAGCAGGCTCATCGAGTTTTGGCTAATGTTCTTACTGAGGCTACTAAAAAGGGATTCGAGTTACATTTATGTGCTTTGGATTTCTCCAAAGCCTTTGACACTGTTACGCATTCCCAAGCTATCTTTTCCCTTTTTTGTCATGGTATCAACATATCAGTAATGTTTCTCTTAGATATTGGTATTCAAATTCCTTTTTGCAGATTAAAATGGATATAAGGGTTTCAGATAGTAAAATTCCAGTACGACGTGGGGTCTGGCTAGGTGCTGTCCTTTCCCCCTCTATTTTCAAACTTTGTATATCATCTGTCCTTTCCTCTATCCCAGCTACTTGCATCCTTAATTCTGTAAATATTTCTTATCTTGCCTATGCAGATGATATTCTTTTGATCAGTAGGACTAAAAAAGGGCTCTCTTTGTCTGTTTCAACAGTAGCATCTAAACTTCATGCAATTGGACTTTCTATTAATCTTTCAAATTGTGAATATCTTTCATTTAATAGAAATATCACTACTCTTCTAATCTGTGGATCTTTTTCTATCCTGTTGGTTTCTTCATTTTAGTGGCTGGGAATTAACATTAGTAAAACACTAAAATCCTTACGGACTCTCGCTGTTTCTGATTGCAAGAAGAAAATCCAATTAAGTTACTCTAAAATTGTTGCTAACCGAGGTAGATACAATAGAAAGTCTCTTGCTAAATTATACCCGGTTTTGTTTCTTTCTGGTATTTACCCTATTTTTCATAAAAAAGATATCAGTTCAATTCGTTCTTATTATTTCCGGTTTTCCCGTTTTCTATTGTATCTGCCTCCATGGTATAGGAATAGGAGCCTCATATCTATTTATAGTTTCCCAGATATTGGGTCGAAGCTCACAGAGCTTGCTGGCAAAATATCCCAGTCTACTTATAAGTATCTGCCTGCCCACAGAGGCCTTACTTGTTTGCTTTAGTTTCTTTTTTTTTGTTTTGTGTAGTGTTTGTTTTGTTTCTTTTATTGATACTCCACTTTGATTTTTTGTAGCAGGTCAAAAATAAATTATTATTATTATATGGAAGGAATACCCAAATAAACTTCAGAGAGGGGTTACAATAGTTCAAAGGTCAGATAAGAAAAACTCTGGATAAGAAAATACAACCCCCAAGGGCCTGGGGACAGGCATTGTAAGTTAAGTCCTGGGGACATATGTGGTTCTTATGGAAGGGGTGCTTGTATAAACTTCAGAGATGGCTCATTTGATTAGAAATTGAAAACTCTAGTTCAAATTTTAAGCATCACAAGATATCCAAGGGCAACTAGACCCCTTCCCCTTCATGCCCTTTTTTCCCCAAACCCATTGATAAAAATTTTGAGATGGCCATTTTTTTTAAATAGTTCAAACATCAGATAACAATTAAGTTTTTATGGAAGGGATGCTTGCATAGACTTAAGTGATTGGAAATTGAAAGCAATAGTTCACTTTCTAGGAGTCAAAAGTGATTGGAGGGCAGCTAGCCCCCCCACATCCTTTCTCCCCAAATGCATCAGATAGCAATTTTGAGATAGGCTAGCCATTTTGTTAAAAAAAATCCAAAACCCAATCATCATGAATATCATTTTCAATCTGTTTGCTTTGTTTTATCTCAGCTTATCTTTTGTCATTTTGAAATATATATTGCCTAACCTTTGTTTTTTTTAACAAAGGTATAGTAGGCAGTGATATATAAATATATATATATATATATATATATATATATATATATATATATATATATATATATATATATATATATATATATATATATATATATATATATATATACTCTACAAAGAGGGCAAGCACACTTAACTCCCAAGCCACCCTTTTCATGTGACTTCCAATGTTTTATCTTAAATATAAATATCTTTGAAACAAAGCTTGAATTAAGCAGAAAGCATCTAGCTTACAAAAAATAATTAAATCAAAATAGACTGATAAGAATGAAGGAAGAACTTTGTCATTATAGCAGTTAGTTCACCTGAGGTGATTTAGGTTCTACCTATTTTTGAATTTGACCCTGTAGTCTGGCTGGATAGGCCTAAGTAGGGTATGAGATATTTGACAGTCTGCACCATACTAGTCCATCCTGGGGCAAAATTTTGGTTTAGCAACTTTTGCAAAGAAAATATTAGAAACAAAAAGGGTAATTCCATTGCACTGCTTATTTTATGTTTTTTTCCAAATATTGGGTTTGTATTTCCAACAACATAAGCTACTTCCACCTTGATGGTCCTAGATATATCCCTGAGACACATGTAAAAAGTAAAAGAAAACATTACACATTAAATTCTTACTTTACAACATGCAGCATGCATTATCCACATTTTAAGATCATTTCAAATAATGCTTTATCAAACAGGCCAATTGTAATCAATCACTTAGGCAGATTTGAATTTGCTTAGGTCAAGAATGCAAGAAGACCATTGAGAAAGAAGACATATGTAATAAAATTCAAAACAAAAGAGAAGTATAATATTAGGGCTATTAAGAGAGGGGAGGGGGTTTGCACACTTTCAGAAAAATAAGTATGATTAGGGCCCAGCCAATATGGATATTTGGGCCCTAATACTGATACCAATATATTAGTTTTGTATCAATAAATTTTAATATAATTTGCTGATAAATTCCCCTCCAGAAAAAAATCTTACCTAAAGTTTAAACCCTGTATTCTCTGCCCATATTCATGCTCATGTGTTTCTCCTTGGTCTTTTACATGCCGAATAACAGCTTCAATAATTAACTCTGGATACCAAGCAATACAGGAAAGATTGATATAGCAAAATTTAGAAAAACATAAATTAAATACAGTTTTAGTCTGGAAAGTCCTTAATAAGTTCAGTCTGACTACTGCAAGTTGTAATGCAGAAAATCTAACTTTTCAGCATTTTCTCCTTTCAGATGCCTTTGTTTGCCATCAAAATGTTCTCAACTGTGCAGAAAACTATTTTGCTTGGGATAGATGAGGACAGGCAGCAGAGATCTTTCAAGCAGGTTTTGCTAGTCTTCCAAAAGAACTGATGTTATTAACAGACAGCTTTTTTCCTGTCAATGACAGCTTCAGTCAGGTGCCTTTTAAGTATATGCTGAATATTATCTGCTGACTCTTCCTCCTTACTTCTTGAAGTTGCAAGCATGCTATCTAACAGGCAGTCAATTAAACTTGTGCCTACTCTCCTTTACTTGGATACAGCAGTGTAGCTAGGGTTTAAAGTTGGAATTTAAAGAATTTGTTAACAAAACTGTCCTGTTGACAAAATGTAGATATATAAACTAATTTTCCAAGGTAAATAGACAAATTTCCTGAGGTATTGGCATGCAGTGCTAACACCTTGGAACTTCTTCTCTCCCTACCTTACAACACTTGCTTGTCCTCCCCTATTAACTGCACCCCTGACTAGATATCATGGTTTTAATCAAATAAATCTTGGATCTTTCATTCACACAAAGGTACATTCATTAAACAGAAATATATAACTTATTATATTCTTTTCAGTGGTTTTAGGAGAAGTTGTTTGGTTACTGAACTCACAATAAATTTTGAACACTGTTGCACCAGCTGTGTATTGATAGGTATTGACAATACTTTGACTTTATTTGGCTCTCCTCCTCTGCTCTCTCCACCATGGTCAGACTTAGCTGGTGGTTTGGTAAATTTGTGACACTTCATATTGACTTATCAATAGAGTGAATATGCCACTCAATGCCTTTTTTATGCTCTTTATGAGCATAATAATTGCTTCTATTGTATATTTAAATTTAAGGACTTTGAGCTCTTGAAAATGATGAATTTTCAAATAAAGTATGAGTTGTTGATCATTTTCCAACAAATAATACTACATTTTCTCAGTGCCAAAATAATTGTAATAAGGTTAGTTTAAGTTAGGTCAAAAAGTACCTATTTTGAATTTACAATAGAAGCAATTATTATATTTGTAAAGAGCACAAAAAAGGCATTGAGTGGCATGTTCAGTAAAATTCTAGTTGACTGACTTCTTGTTATCTCAGAAATGGGTTAGGTTAGGAAAATGAAACTTTCAGGGATGGGTCTACAGGCTAAAGTATGTCCTGGGAAGATATTTTGAAGTACTCACCTCAACTCTTCCTCCCTCTAGAGGGCCCTGACCTTTGATGACCTTTAAAATATGTGTGTTATGAAAGTAAAACCTTGCAAAATAGATCTTCTGCTTAAGTGAAGTACAACAAAAAAATTTTCAGCTTCACAACTTTGCTCAACCCCAATTTATAATGTTTTAAAGATATGCAAATACATTTCCTAAATAAAAAAAAAACACTAAAAACATTGATATGGCTCAGAATTCTACTCAAATAACAGGAATTGCATTTTCAGAACTAAGGGCAGGGAAAAAGCAATTGGTAATTGAAAATTAAGGTAAAATGTTGTTTTGTCAAAATTTCAGTAGGTATAGACCTGTTATGTAGGCAAATTCAGGGCTCTCTAGAGGGAGAAGGAGTGGAGGTGGGTACTTTGAAATACCTTCCTGGGATATACTTTGGCCTGTAGACACATCCCTGAAAGTTTCATTTTCCTAACTCAACCCCTTTCTGAAATAGCAAGAAATCACTTAACTAGAATTTTACTGTATGTTCAATTTATTGGTAAGTCAATAATATGAACTGTCATAAATTTACTGGTGGCTCTACCCCCACAAGGAATTTGGCATTATCTACAGGATAAGTTGCACATGACAAAAACAATTTAGCCAAAATCCATTTTTTTTTTTTTTTTAATATCCAAGAATGACACTAATCCCCATATTGGCTAGTTTTTATATTGATTGGGCCCTAACAACATAATATTTGAAGAAAGCATAAAATCAAGAATGTAATGGTAGCCTATTACTATTTTTGATTTATAGTACTTCCTTCAGAAGAGCCACAACACTGTAATACATCCTGATTATTCATCAAAATACAAGTGGTATATGAGCTCATCTTAACTATGGAGCCTAGGAATTCAGAGGTGATTTTAAGCAATAATCTTGATGTAATCCATGGTAAATTATCCTCTAGATTTAGGATGATTTGTTAGATCACCTCGAAACCACAGCATAGATCCTAAATTTCCAAAAGTGCACTTTAAGGCCATTTTCATTATATCTAGCCTACTGATGATTGGTTAAACTTTTAAGTTGAAAAAAATCTCACTCTTTTGAACCTCTTCTTTTTCTCTCCAATTTTGGTATCTTTCAGCATATTCTTTGTTAATACAAAGTACTTGAGTATCATCTTCCCCATCAAATAAGTCAAGGTCCATGTTTCTCTTATTTTGTTTTTACGCCACACTTGAGACAAAATGGATACTTAAAATTTATATTCAAATCCTTAAGAGGTCCTTGTATAATGTTCCATAATATGTTTCCCAAGAAGTGTTTTCATAGAATTTATTCATCTCAAGGGAAACCTGCTAAAAACCCTTTAATCATATAAAAAGAAACAAGTTTTCTCAACTGAAACTAAGGAGCAACATTAAAGCCTAAAACGAACGAAAACTATTACGTATATGACGCGGGGGCTCCTCATCAATACCTTGCTCTTTACACCAAAGTTCGAATTTTGTCCAAATTCTTTTAAGAATGGCTCCTGGGTCATAAAAGCAATTTAATTAGAATAAATAGCTCTTTTACAAGTACTAAAAAAACTTTAGCGTAAAGAGAGAGGTATTGACGAGGGCAAACCTAATTGTATACGTAATAATTTTTGTCCGTTTTAAGTTTTAATATTATTCCCTACTTTCAGCTAAGAAAACTTATTTTTTATATTTAATTTCTGATCGTTTTTAAATATTGCTAGGACATATGGCTCCCCCTCCATGCAAGTTTCCCTTCCCCCTTGAAATTTTTTTCATGGAAAGATCCTCCCGTATAATCCCCCCGACCCCTACCCCCAGCAGAAAAATCCCCCTGAAACATGGGTATACTTACCAATAACCAGTGCATATGTAAATAACAGCAAAGTTCATAACTTGTAGCTCTTCCTCTGAGACTGTGGGGGGCTAAGTCATCTTCAAAGACATGGTTATTACATTTTTTTACTATGCTGAACAAAATGATTATCTCAAAACTTGATCGGTTGACTTTGGGAAAAATTAAGCTTGGAGTGGGGGGCTAACATGCCATCCAATTTTTTTGGTAATTTAAAAATGGCACTAGAATTTTGATTTTCGGTCAAATCAGTCCTCTCCCGATTTTCGGCATGATCGCTCCTAGGAAAAAAAAAAAAAATAATAAATAAAGACGCATCCGTGATCTTTCTTCCGGCAAAAATAGAAAATTTAACATTTTTGTACTTAGGAGCTTGAAACCTCTATAGTAGGGTTTTCTGGTAGGCCGAATCCGATGGAGTGATTTTTATTAGTATCAGTTGAAGTCTTGCGGGTTTTTCCTCCCTTTTTCAGAAATTGAGCACATTTTCTCAGGCTCTAAACTTTTGATGGGTACCATTAAATTTGATAAGTTTTGAATAAGCATCAGAATCTAATTCTTTTGATGTATCTATTGTTTTACCCAGACTCTGTTTCTTAAAGTTTCGATTACTATTGGGCCGCAATGCTCCTTACTAACAGCTTTTTACCACGAACTGTTTGATTTTCATATAATTCTTGAATATGAAAAATACTTAATTGACTAGAGGTCTATACCATTAACAAAAGGTAAATCAAAGATATTCAGCAAAGGTGACCAAATCTGCTTCCTAATCAGTAATCGACAGAAACAAATTTTCTGAACAGATATGGATATAAGAGGATAAGTATGCAAAAAGTCGACTCCATGAACTACCAAGTTATGGGTTAAACCGATAAAGAAACGAACTGTTTCTCATTTAGTTCTGATGTTGATTTAGTGCAAAATGAGCTAAATCTTGGTCTTGTGCAAAACTGAGGGACTCTATGAGAAGAGGAGCCAGATCCTGACTTTGCAAAAACAAGCTAAATGTTGAGATGATACAAAAACAATCCTAAGTCCAATCTTTAAACTGACTTGGCACAATAACTATGTATAAAACTCAGTGCTAATAAATCAAGTCCTAAACAACCAAGAAAGAAGATTTAGGTCCAAACAACGGATTTTCAATGACGCCAAGTGAGCTAACTTGGGACTCAATATTAAAGTAAAATTTGCCCTGATTCGATCCAAAGTGATCCAAAGTCTTGATTCAGTATAATAACAAGCTAAACCTTGCTTGAATAACAACCAAGCCAAGTTTTTGCTGCAGAATTTCATTGACTTCCTACTAGAACGAACCAAGTCATTATTCGGTGCAAGAACGAAACTCTTTTCAGATTTAGTGCTGAACGAGCAAAGTCCATATTTTGTGCAAGAAATGAGCTAGGTCCTGAATCAATGAGCTTTTGTAGTCTAACTTGGTACATTAACGAGGTTGGTCCTGATTAGTTGAAAAAAACGACATTTCCTTGCTCAGCACATAAGCGAGCTAAGTCCCAATAGGTGAAAAAAAGATGCTACTCTACTTCAAAGGAGCAGAAATTGTTGAGGCTGTGCCAAATTGATTGTCTGCTAAAACAATCTTAGTCTTGATTCTCTTCACAAGTGAGCTACTATAAGCTACTATAAGCTACTGTAAGCTACTCAATTTCAGCTGTGTGGTGCGAACAGGAAGTAAAGTCATGAGTGAATGTAAAAAGTACTGAACCCCACCTATGGGTCTTCTAAAACTGTAAACTTTTGCCAGCAAGAAAAGTACTCAACATCTACTTTGAACAGTGATTCAAACAAGAATTTTCAACCTGTATGATTAGGGGCACAAAATGGCTTATGTTTAAGGTTTAAATACCTCCACCCTCTGCTGCCAATTTCATAGCTGATGGATAGGCGGTTTTTTTTTATCTGGTCTGCTCGAAAAATATGAAAAGCTTCCTTCAAGGTAAGTGAAGCCTTAGGTGATAAATATGAAACTATATTTTGGAAAGATGGTCATAATTTGGCCTGGGGTTACAAAAAAATGAGCCGTTTTTTAGTCAGATTATAAGATAAAGTGGACTCTTGTCTTATAGGCTGTCAGAAAGGACTGTGTGAACTTGTTCTACCTAGCTGTTGCTTTTCCGAGCCATGTTTTAGCTCCCAATTGGGAAGATTCAATTGAAGCAGGCTAGCTATCAGGTACGAGTTGCAAATTGAAGTTAGACTATTATCTAAAAGTGCTAATATTTTGAAATAGTTCCCGGATCCTATTGCTTAAACATCTCCTCAAAATAATAAATTGAAACATTTAGATACCAAACTGTCCGTGGTAACGAACTGTAGTAAGGAGCGACCCGGCTCAATAGTAACCAAAACTCTAAAAAATGGAATTTTGATACCAATAGCTACATCAAAAGAATTGTAGTCTAATGGTGATTTTAAATATATATTATTAAACTTGATGATATTAATTATCAAGCTTAGTCTTACCCATCAAAAGTTACGATCCTGAGAAAATTTGCCTTGTTTTCTAGAAAATAGGGGGAAACACACCCTGAAAGTCATAGAATCTTAACGAAAATCACAGATTTTTCGATCTGAACATTGATAAAAATAGATATCTAAGAAAATTGTCTTTTAATGTTGATTCCGAATACATAAAATTTATTAGGTTTCATTTTACCCATCAAAAGCTACGAAATTTACCTGATTTTTGGAAAAAGGGGAGAAATACCCTCAAAAAGTCAAGCGATCTTAATGAAAATCCCTCCATCAGAACCAGCATACCTGAGAACCGTAGCGTAGAGGTTCCAAACTCCTATTTACAAGAATGTGGAATTTTGTATTTCGTGCCAGAAGATAGATCACAGATGCTTGTTAAATTATTTTTTTCCAGGATTAATTGTATTGAGCCAATGGTCCTAAGAGATCAGGAAAGGGCCAATTTGATCGGAAATCAAAAGTTCTAGTGCCATTTTTAATTGACACATTAATAAAGCAGGGCAACTAGCCCGCCCCCACGCCCCTTTTTCTCCGAAGACATCCGATCAAAATTTTGACATACCCATTTGATGCAGCATAGTTCAAAGGTACAATAATTATGGCCTTGGGAGTGATATAACTTCCCTTAGTCCCTGGGGTAAGGAGTGCATGTTGCACAAGTTCTCATTTTTCATATCTAGTATGTGTTATTATACGCGTGGAAGGAGTGGATTACCTGATTTGACATGAAAATGGTCAGAATTAAATGAAAAAAAAAGTTTTTTCAACTGAAAGTAAAGAGCAACATTAAAACCTAAACTGAACATAAATCATTTCTTATATTAGGAGGACTGTCCCTTTCTTGACCGTCACTCTTTAAGGTAAAGTTTGATTTTGTCGTCATAATTCTTTAAGGAAGACTGCTCAATTGTAAGGGCTGTTGAATTTGAACAAGACGTACTTTTAAATTACTTTAAGACTTTAGCATGAAGAGCGAGGATTACCAAATTCGTAAACCCCCCTTTTGTAAGAGATAGTTTCTGTTCGTTTTAAGTTTTAATGCTGCTCCTTACTTTCGGTTGAAAAAAATGTTTTACTATTTAATTGTAGAATAGACTTAAGCTGGTAAGTGTTCCCAATTTCGGGTGATATTTTAAAATTAAATACGATGAATTTAAATCCTAAATAAGTCGTTAATACCAATTTTAGGAAATAACTTAAAGCTAAACGTTAACTTTTTCCTAAGTATGTAACTAATATAAGTTTGAGGCCATATTTTAGAGCTAGAAATGATAGTTTTTATAGATTTAATTTAAAACCTTGGATAAAAGTTTCTATAAAATATTCTTGTTTCTATAACATTGCGATAATTGAGATACACCCTTTTGTTTTATGTTTTATGACTAGTTTCAGAAAACAAGCTCTGAAGCTCAAATTAGTTTGACCACTTCTAGTAGCTTACTAAATCATCATTCTTTCCAGCCAAGCCAATGTAGGAGATTTTATTTCAACCTGGAAAAAGCTGAGAACTTAGAGCATGACTGAAACACAGATGGACAAAATCAGTCCTTCTCAGTTCAGTATCTGAAATAGTATCAACTTACGAAAAGTGACAAATCGGTGTTATGGATAATGCTTCCTAGATTTACGTCCTTTTATGCTAATGATTAATTATCTAAGTAATGTAATTAAGGAATCTGCTGGGGTGAGTTTCCAATGGACTAACTAAGCTAATTATTCTTAACAATTAAAGAGAAAAGCTGAGTTACATTACATAAAAAATATTTTAGAATATGAATTGTTACAGATTGTTTTAAATTTTCTAGTGCTGGCATTGGCATACGTTGCCATCGCTTTCATTTTTATGGCTGTTATCGGTGTTACATATTATGCTTGCTTGATTTACTTTCTTCAGTGTCAATGATTAGTAATATAATTAAGGAATCTGTTAATTATTCCTAATTGTTCCTAATGAACTAATTTAATTATTCCTAATAATTAAAGAGAAAAGCGGAGTGACATTACATAAAAAATATTTTAGAATATGAATTGCTACAGATTGTTTTAAATTTTCTAGTGCTGGCATTGGCATACGTTGCCATCGCTTTCATTTTTATGGCTGTTATCGGTGTTACATATTATGCTTGCTTGATTTACGTTCTTCAGTGTCAATGATTAAATATCTGAGTAATATAATTAAGGAATCTGTTGGGGTAAGTTTCCAAAGGATGAACTAATTTAATTATTCCTAATAATTAAAGAGAAAAGCGGAGTGACATTACATAAAAAATATTTTAGAATATGAATTGCTACAGATTGTTTTAAATTTTCTAGTGCTGGCATTGGCACCCGTTGCCATCGCTTTCATTTTTATGGCTGTTATCGGTGTTACATATTATGCTTGCTTGATTTACGTTCTTCAGTGTCAATGATTAAATATCTGAGTAATATAATTAAGGAATCTGTTGGGGTAAGTTTCCAAAGGATGAACTAATTTAATTATTCCTAATAATTAAAGAGAAAAGCGGAGTGACATTACATAAAAAATATTTTAGAATATGAATTGTTACAGATTGTTTTAAATTTTCCAGTGCTGGCATTGGCACATGTTGCCATCGCTTTCATTTTTATGGCTGTTATCGGTGTTATATATTAAGCTTGCTTGATTTACGTCCTTCAATGTCAATGATTAAATATCTGAGTAATATAATTAAGGAATCTGCTGGGGTAAGTTTCCAAAGGATGAACTAATTTAATTATTCCTAATAATTAAAGAGAAAAGCGGACTCACATTACATAAAAAAATATTTTAGAATATGAATTGTTACAGATTGTTTTAAATTTTCTAGTGCTGGCATTGGCATCCGTTGCCATCGCTTTCATTTTTATGGCTGTTATCGGTGTTACATATTATGCTTGCTTGATTTACGTTCTTCAGTGTCAATGATTAAATATCTGAGTAATATAATTAAGGAATCTGTTGGGGTAAGTTTCCAAAGGATGAACTAATTTAATTATTCCTAATAATTAAAGAGAAAAGCGGAGTGACATTACATAAAAAATATTTTAGAATATGAATTGTTACAGATTGTTTTAAATTTTCCAGTGCTGGCATTGGCACATGTTGCCATCGCTTTCATTTTTATGGCTGTTATCGGTGTTATATATTAAGCTTGCTTGATTTACGTCCTTCAATGTCAATGATTAAATATCTGAGTAATATAATTAAGGAATCTGCTGGGGTAAGTTTCCAAAGGATGAACTAATTTAATTATTCCTAATAATTAAAGAGAAAAGCGGAGTGACATTACATAAAAAATATTTTAGAATATGAATTGTTACAGATTGTTTTAAATTTTCTAGTGCTGGCATTGGCACCCGTTGCCATCGCTTTCATTTTTATGGCTGTTATCGGTGTTACATATTATGCTTGCTTGATTTACGTTCTTCAGTGTCAATGATTAAATATCTGAGTAATATAATTAAGGAATCTGTTGGGGTAAGTTTCCAAAGGATGAACTAATTTAATTATTCCTAATAATTAAAGAGAAAAGCGGAGTGACATTACATAAAAAATATTTTAGAATATGAATTGTTACAGATTGTTTTAAATTTTCCAGTGCTGGCATTGGCATATGTTGCCATCGCTTTCATTTTTATGGCTGTTATCGGTGTTATATATTAAGCTTGCTTGATTTACGTCCTTCAATGTCAATGATTAAATATCTGATTAATATAATTAAGGAATCTGCTGGGGTAAGTTTCCAAAGGATGAACTAATTTAATTATTCCTAATAATTAAAGAGAAAAGCGGACTCACATTACATAAAAAAATATTTTGGAATATGATTTCTAATAGATTGTTTTAAATTTTCTGGTGCAAATTTACACATTCTTAATAATTAAAGGAAAAAGCTGAGCTACATTACATAAAAAAATTCGGAAGAGGATATCTTAGAGATTGTTTTAAATGTTCTAGTAGACGTTGCTTTCGATTTCCTTTTCTTTTTTTTACTAGAAACAGTAGATGTTTAATATAGATTATAAGAGCATCGTTAGATTCTAGAAACAAAAAATAGAAAGAAAGGAGGTGGAGCAGAACAAAATAAATTTTAAGTTTTTTTTTTAATAGATATTATGGTACAGCCATAGATAGACATTGCTATTGATTTCCTGTTTTATGCTAGAAACAATTAAATGTTTTATAGAAGTTTAAGAGGTCATTTGATCCTAAAAGTATAAAGAGAAAAGTGGAGGAGGAGGAGGAGAGAAACAGAAGGAAATGATTGTTTTAAAAGTTATGCTGCAGGCACGAACAGCCACTGCTTTCGGTTTCTTTTTTTTTAATATAAGAGGGTAAACGTTTTAATATATATTTTAAGGAATTTAAGGAATTGTGAGATTTTTTAAGCAAAAAGAGAAGGGGGGAAGGAGGAGAAGAAAAGGAGGAAATGATTGTTTCAAAGTTATGCTGCAGGCGTGAACAGCCATTGCTTTTGGTTTCTTTTCTTACTAGAAGAAGATAGATGTTTTAATATAGATTTTCAAATACTGTTAGATTTAGAAGCTAAAAAAAAGAAGGGGAGAAGACTATAGGAAAAAGAATGAAATGATTGCTTTAAATCTTATACTTTAGGCATGAAAAGACATTACTATGTTTTTTTTCGTCTTTTTTTTACTAGAAAAAAGTAGATGTTTAATATAGGTTTTAAGAGGTGGTTAAATTTCAGAAGTAGAAAAAGTGCGGGGAAGGAGGAGGGGAGCAACAAAAGGAATTGACGTTTAGTAAGTAAAGTAGTTATTATTCGTGGTGGTTGATTATCTAGGGGAGGATTACATCTTAAAGAACATTTTAGGCTCACTTAATCCTAAAATATAACCTTAAAAATCAATCAGTTTGTGTTCAACCATGAATGGCTTGTGTAGTAGGCTTCTGGGTGATTCACGAACAAAGGTGATTCACGAATTTAAGTAATTTATTCAAAAAAAAAGCCATTCAATCTAACAGAATCGTATGGCTCAAAGCAAATTTTTCTTTTAAACTTCCTAATCACACTGTGTTGTTTCCAGTCGATTTTTTCTTTACGGGGGGGGGGAGAGGGAGAGGAATATTTTTGCATTGAAGCAGAATAAAAAAGGTGGAGGATGAGTTGCATGGGGGTTCAGTTAAACGGGGTTGAGCTAAACGAGGGTTCAGTTAAACGGAGATTTAGTTGCAAAAGAGCAGTTGAGTGGGGGTTAAGTTGCACGAGGGATCAGTTGCACGGGTTCAGTTACATGTGCTCAATGAAGGGAGGGCTCAGTTCTATGGGGGTTGAGTTGAACGAGGGTGACGTTACATGGGTTCGGTTGCACTGGGTTCAGTTAGGTGAGGTCTCAGCTGTAATGAAACCCTTAAAATTTAGGAAAAATCAGCAATTCAATTTTAAATAAAAAAAAATACTTCATAGGCAGTTAAGCAGTTGCATGGGCTCAGTTGCATGGAGTTCAGTTATGCGACAGCTCAGTCGTAATGGAACGCTCAATGTTTAGGAAAAAATCAGCAATTGAATTCAAAATAAAAAAAAAATTCCACAAGCAGTTATGCAGTTTTTGGTAGCAGTCGGCACCAATTAAAAAGAAAAAAGAAAAAAAGAGGGCGAAAAACACAAAAAAATAAGGTGTAAACATATGGCAGCAAACACCAGGTACGGATTTCTATCGAAGGTGTCTTTATATTTTTAAAAACAATTTGCTAATGTTAATTTTTTTTTTGACACGAAAAACATTGTCAAACTTAACTAATTAGATTGGCTTATTTATTTTCCTTGCTCAACACAGCAACATGATTTTGCAACATGATTGATGATTTTGAAACAATAAAAAAATAAAAGCTTATAAAACTGTAGAGTTCAGGTAAGAGAAGACCGAAGCCTGGCCCAGAAGAGATAAAAAGTTTTAATGACCTTAGTACTTTAGAGACAATGTTTTGAAGGTCAAATGATGCGGTCTAGCAGTTTTGGCTTTCCCAAACTTGATGAATAACTGTGTCGGAATTCGGTTTATTGAACATAAAATGTGAAATATCACCAACTTTCTTTCAATAAAAGAATTCTGTGGAAAACTCGCTTTTGATGTGTCTTATGACAGATTTCTTACAAAGGCTGCTACAATGTACACAAAAGTTTCAGAAAGGTACTGAAACTATAATATAAGGGCATCAAAAGGAAAAATTAGATTTCTTTCATGTCTAAGATATGTGATTTTAATGTAATAGAATTACAGATTGAACAAAAATATTAGAAGATTGGTTTTCCTGATTCAATCGGAGTCAAGTTTATATATATATATATATATATATATATATATATATATATATATATATATATATATATATATATATATATATATATATATATATATATATATATATATATATATATATATATATATATATATATATATATATATATATATATATATTTGTTTCTAATACGGTACAGATAGTCTTCACATTGTAAACTTAAGGTCTCCAAGTGTGAAACTGAGAATTTCACAGAAGAATTCAAGGTAAATAAGAAGGCAACTAAACAAGATATTACTGGGTCCATTCCTACAGGAATCTGCAAGGTTCTTTGATTATATTTTATGTTTTCTGGTTACTTGAACACACTTTGTCTTTTCTTGTTATGATGAATGAATCCCTCTCCAAAACAGATTCGTCTGTATCTGTTTTTAACCAAGCTGAAGGTTTCAAACTCAATGTTTGAACATAAGCAGAGCTATGCTATTAAGTTTAGTGACTAAAAGTTTGATAAACTTAGTCCTCTTGTTTGAAACAATCTTTAAATTATTTTTCGCCTTTCGCATGCTGTTCCTCGTGATTTAATGTTTTTTTTTTTTAATTTTTTTTATGTATCTATTCAGTTAAACTATTAAGCTCAGTTAAAATCAGTTGCTTTGTTTCGTTTGTTCATGCATTTTATTTTTGTACTTTTCATACTCCTCTACTTTGACCTTTGGTCAATTTTGGAACTTTGACCAATTTTTGATCTTTTGAGCCTGTGGGGGTTCATTTGGCCTCAAATGGCATCGGAACAAAATTTTAAGACAGTTACTATAGATTCGGAAAGGTACTGAAACTATAATATAAGGGTATTAAAAGGAAAAATTAGATTTCTTTAATGTATAAAATAAATGATTTTAGAGCAATAGAATTACAGATCATTGAACAAAAATATTAGAAGATTGGTTTTACTGGATCAATCGGAGTCAAATATATTTATTGTTTTTGTTTCTAATACGGTACAGTTCGTCTTCACATTGTAAACTTTAAAGCTCCAAGTATGAAACCGAGAATTTCACAGAAGAATTTAAGGTAAGTAAGAAGGCAACTACCCGAAGTATTACTGGGTCCACTCCTACACGAATCTGCAAGGTTCTTTGATAATACTTTTATGTCTTCTCGTTACTTGAACACACTTTGTCTTTTCTTGTTTCGATGAATTAATCCCTGTCCCAAACCGATTCATTTGTATCTGCTTCTAACCAAGCTGAAGGTTTTAAACTCAATATTTGAACATACGCAGAGCTATGCTATTAAGTTTAGTGACTAAAAGTTCGATAAAGCTGGTCTTCTTATTTGAAGCAATCTCCAAATTGATTTTTATCCTTTCACATCCTGTTTCTCATGATTTTATTTTTTATTTATTTTTTTCATGTTTTTTCAGTCAAACTATTAAGCTCAGTTAAAATAAGTTGCTTTGTTTCTTTTGTTGATGCATTTCATTTTTGTACTTTATATAGGCTACTCTTCAATTTTGACCTTTTGGCCAATTTTGAAATTTTGGCCAATTTTTGACCTTTTGTACCTGTGGGGTTCATTTGGCCTCAACGGGCATCGGAACGGACTTTTAAAACAACTATTTGATCAAATTGGTCAAAAATGTTTTAAGAATGTAGTTGCACAGGCAGCAAAATACAACCTCAAAGGCAAGGGCACCAAATTATGCAAACATTCCATTTAAAGCAGAGGCTCAATTGACAAACTTTAGTATAAAGGTGTTGAAATTAAAAAAAAAATGCAATAGTTTTTAGTCTGTATAATTGGATAGGCCTAAATTGTACACTAGTCTAAGCGACTTTTCAACCTCATATATAATGAAATTAATGAGCCTGGCAGATTCTGTCGTCCCGAAACAAAATCGTTCACAGGTGCCTGCTCAAAGACATGGTATGCATTGTTGCTACGTTCAAACTAGAAAGACCTATTCCCAATTTCTACAATTGACCTATGTTTAAACCTTCTTCTTTTGCTTTTTAAATGTATGATTAGTATTCCCAAGGATTCTTTGGTTTCTTTATCGTGAAATAAACTCTGCAGCCTGACTTGGAGGATTGCTTGGAAAAAAGTTCTAAGCATTAGTTACGATTGTACGAGGGATAATAGAGGGCATGGCGATGACTGTGAACGAGCCCTTGATTTAGGTTTGCAAGGCAATGATAATACAGGTGGAAAGGGAAAGACCTTTAGGGCAAAATCTTTAGCTGTTTTAAGAAGAAATTTTGTCACTTTTTTTCTAACTTACTCAGAGTATATAATTTTAGCATGTCCTTAGTAAAGCAGATCCATAACTTTAGTCAACATACACAATAAAATCAGTAAATTTACTTTGTTTCTTATGTGATATACAGGCTTATCGAGGAGAAACACATATAAACTGCAAATTTATAAAATTACTAATTTCACAGCCTATTACTAGGTGAATTGGTAATTTTGTAATTCGGCAAATGCTTGAAAAATCGGTAAATTTATAACAGACTATTTTTTAATACAGTACAAATTAAAAATGAAGAACTAGATATAATTGGTGAGCTTACAGCTAATTATCCTGTAAATTTAGTAGTGTTTAGTAAAATTATTAAATCTACAGTCAATTATTTTAATATAGCACTATTTTTAAGTGAAACCTGGGAAAAGTGATAATTAATAATGTTGTATATTTTTTTTTTTAACAAATATTACAATTTACTTTTTTAAAAATTAACCAAAGGACCCACATCTACACTAAGACTAAGCTGATTTGCTGTAATTACGTCCACTTTTACCGTATTTTGGAAAAAATACTAAATGATTTTTGAAATGTATAAGAAGGAGAATAGTTTTGTTGGTTCTATCTCTACCACCGAGAAGCAGGAAGGGTGTGTGAAAGCACAGGATGGTTGGCTTCCAGCCCCTCATTGCACTTCGTGGCTAAAGGGCCATGAAATGGAGATCATCACCGCCGGTTTGGACCTTAAGGTCCAAACCGGCGGTGATGATCTCCGTTTCATGGCCCTTCAGCCACGAAGTGCAATGAGGGGCTGGAAGCCAACCATCCTGTGCTTTCACACACCCTTCCTGCTTCTCGGTGGTAGAGATAGAACCAACAAAACTATTCTCCTTCTTATACATTTCAAAAATCATTTAGTATTTTTTCCAAAATACGGTAAAAGTGGACGTAATTACAGCAAATCAGCTTAGTCTTAGTGTAGATGTGGGTCCTTTGGTTAATTTTTAAAAAGTAGATTGTAATATTTGTTAAAAAAAAAATCTACAACATTATTAATTATCACTTTCCCAGGTTTCACTTAAAAATAGTGCTATATTAAAATAATTGACTGTAGATTTAATAATTTTACTAAACACTACTAAATTTACAGGATAATTAGCTGTAAGCTCACCAATTATATCTAGTTCTTCATTTTTAATTTGTACTGTATTAAAAAATAGTCTGTTATAAATTTACCGATTTTTCAAGCATTTGCCGAATTACAAAATTACCAATTCACCTAGTAATAGGCTGTGAAATTAGTAATTTTACAAATTTGCAGTTTATATGTGTTTCTCCTCGATAAGCCTGTATATCACATAAGAAACAAAGTAAATTTACTGATTTTATTGTGTATGTTGACTAAAGTTATGGATCTGCTTTACTAAGGACATGCTAAAATTATATACTCTGAGTAAGTTAGAAAAAAAGTGACAAAATTTCTTCTTAAAACAGCTAAAGATTTTGCCCTAAAGGTCTTTCCCTTTCCACCTGTATTATCATTGCCTTGCAAACCTAAATCAAGGGCTCGTTCACAGTCATCGCCATGCCCTCTATTATCCCTCGTACAATCGTAACTAATGCTTAGAACTTTTTTCCAAGCAATCCTCCAAGTCAGGCTGCAGAGTTTATTTCACGATAAAGAAACCAAAGAATCCTTGGGAATACTAATCATACATTTAAAAAGCAAAAGAAGAAGGTTTAAACATAGGTCAATTGTAAAAATTGGGAATAGGTCTTTCTAGTTTGACCGTAGCAACAATGCATACCATGTCTTTGAGCAGGCACCTGTGAACGATTTTGTTTCGGGACGACAGAATCTGCCAGGCTCATTAATTTCATTATATATGAGGTTGAAAAGTCGCTTAGACTAGTGTACAATTTAGGCCTATCCAATTATACAGACTAAAAACTATTGCATTTTTTTTTTAATTTCAACACCTTTATACTAAAGTTTGTCAATTGAGCCTCTGCTTTAAATGGAATGTTTGCATAATTTGCTGCCCTTGCCTTTGAGGTTGTATTTTGCTGCCTGTGCAACTACATTCTTAAAACATTTTTGACCAATTTGATCAAATAGTTGTTTTAAAAGTCCGTTCCGATGCTCGTTGAGGCCAAATGAACCCCACAGGTACAAAAGGTCAAAAATTGGCCAAAATTTCAAAATTGGCCAAAAGGTCAAAATTGAAGAGTAGCCTATATAAAGTACAAAAATGAAATGCATCAACAAAAGAAACAAAGCAACTTATTTTAACTGAGCTTAATAGTTTGACTGAAAAAACATGAAAAAAATAAATAAAAAATAAAATCATGAGAAACAGGATGTGAAAGGATAAAAATCAATTTGGAGATTGCTTCAAATAAGAAGACCAGCTTTATCGAACTTTTAGTCACTAAACTTAATAGCATAGCTCTGCTTATGTTCAAATATTGAGTTTAAAACCTTCAGCTTGGTTAGAAGCAGATACAAATGAATCGGTTTGGGACAGGGATTAATTCATCGAAACAAGAAAAGACAAAGTGTGTTCAAGTAACGAGAAGACATAAAAGTATTATCAAAGAACCTTGCAGATTCGTGTAGGAGTGGACCCAGTAATACTTCGGGTAGTTGCCTTCTTACTTACCTTAAATTCTTCTGTGAAATTCTCGGTTTCATACTTGGAGCCCTAAAGTTTACAATGTGAAGACGAACTGTACCGTATTAGAAACAAAAACAATAAATATATTTGACTCCGATTGATCCAGTAAAACCAATCTTCTAATATTTTTGTTCAATGATCTGTAATTCTATTGCTCTAAAATCATTTATTTTATACATTAAAGAAATCTAATTTTTCCTTTTAATACCCTTATATTGTAGTTTCAGTACCTTTCCGAATCTATAGTAACTGTCTTAAAATTTTGTTCCGATGCCATTTGAGGCCAAATGAACCCCCACAGGCTCAAAAGATTAAAAATTGGTCAAAGTTCCAAAATTGACCAAAGGTCAAAGTAGAGGAGTATGAAAAGTACAAAAATAAAATGCATAAACAAACGAAACAAAGCAACTGATTTTAACTGAGCTTAATAGTTTAACTGAATAGATACGTAAAAAAAAATTAAAAAAAAAAACATTAAATCACGAGGAACAGCATGCGAAAGGCGAAAAATAATTTAAAGATTGTTTCAAACAAGAGGACTAAGTTTATCAAACTTTTAGTCACTAAACTTAATAGCATAGCTCTGCTTATGTTCAAACATTGAGTTTGAAACCTTCAGCTTGGTTAAAAACAGATACAGACGAATCTGTTTTGGAGAGGGATTCATTCATCATAACAAGAAAAGACAAAGTGTGTTCAAGTAACCAGAAAACATAAAATATAATCAAAGAACCTTGCAGATTCCTGTAGGAATGGACCCAGTAATATCTTGTTTAGTTGCCTTCTTATTTACCTTGAATTCTTCTGTGAAATTCTCAGTTTCACACTTGGAGACCTTAAGTTTACAATGTGAAGACTATCTGTACTGTATTAGAAACAAATATATATATATATATATATATATATATATATATATATATATATATATATATATATAAAACTTGACTCCGATTGAATCAGGAAAACCAATCTTCTAATATTTTTGTTCAATCTGTAATTCTATTACATTAAAATCACATATCTTAGACATGAAAGAAATCTAATTTTTCCTTTTGATGCCCTTATATTATAGTTTCAGTGCCTTTCTGAAACTTTTGTGTACATTGTAGCAGCCTTTGTAAGAAATCTGTCATAAGACACATCAAAAGCGACTTTTCCACAGAATTCTTTTATTGAAAGAAAGTTGGTGATATTTCACATTTTATGTTCAATAAACCGAATTCCGACACAGTTATTCATCAAGTTTGGGAAAGCCAAAACTGCTAGACCGCATCATTTGACCTTCAAAACATTGTCTCTAAAGTACTAAGGTCATTAAAACTTTTTATCCCTTCTGGGCCAGGCTTCGGTCTTCTCTTACCTGAACTCTACGGTTTTATAAGCTTTTATTTTTTTATTGTTTCAAAATCATCAATCATGTTGCAAAATCATGTTGCTGTGTTGAGCAAGGAAAATAAATAAGCCAATCTAATTAGTTAAGTTTGACAATGTTTTTCGTGTCAAAAAAAAATTAACATTAGCAAATTGTTTTTAAAAATATAAAGACACCTTCGATAGAAATCCGTACCTGGTGTTTGCTGCCATATGTTTATACCTTATCTTTTTTGTGTTTTTCGCCCTCTTTTTTTCTTTTTTCTTTTTAATTGGTGCCCACTGCTACCAAAAACTGCATAACTGCATGTGGAATTTTTTTTTTATTTTGAATTCAATTGCTGATTTTTTCCTAAACATTGAGCGTTCCATTACGACTGAGCTGTCGCATAACTGAACTCCATGCAACTGAGCCCATGCAACTGCTTAACTGCCTATGAAGTATTTTTTTTATTTAAAATTGAATTGCTGATTTTTCCTAAATTTTAAGGGTTCCATTACAGCTGAGACCTCACCTAACTGAACCCAGTGCAACCGAACCCATGTAACGTCACCCTCGTTCAACTCAACCCCCATAGAACTGAGCCCTCCCTTCATTGAGCACATGTAACTGAACCCGTGCAACTGATCCCTCGTGCAACTTAACCCCCATTCAACTGCTCTTTTGCAACTAAATCTCCGTTTAACTGAACCCTCGTTTAGCTCAACCCCGTTTAACTGAACCCCCATGCAACTCATTGTCCACCTTTTTTATTCTGCTTCAATGCAAAAATATTCCTCTCCCTCTCCCCCCCCCCCGTAAAGAAAAAATCGACTGGAAACAACACAGTGTGATTAGGAAGTTTAAAGGAAAAATTTGCTTTGAGCCATACGATTCTGTTAGATTGAATGGCTTTTTTTTTTAATAAATTACTTAAATTCGTGAATCACCTTTGTTCGTGAATCACCCAGAAGCCTACTACACAAGCCATTCATGGTTGAACACAAACTGATTGATTTTTAAGGTTATATTTTAGGATTAAGTGAGCCTAAAATGTTCTTTAAGATGTAATCCTCCCCTAGATAATCAACCACCACGAATAATAACTACTTTACTTACTAAACGTCAATTCCTTTTGTTGCTCCCCTCCTCCTTCCCCGCACTTTTTCTACTTCTGAAATTTAACCACCTCTTAAAACCTATATTAAACATCTACTTTTTTCTAGTAAAAAAAAGACGAAAAAAAACATAGTAATGTCTTTTCATGCCTAAAGTATAAGATTTAAAGCAATCATTTCATTCTTTTTCCTATAGTCTTCACCCCTTCTTTTTTTTAGCTTCTAAATCTAACAGTCTTTGAAAATCTATATTAAAACATCTATCTTCTTCTAGTAAGAAAAGAAACCAAAAGCAATGGCTGTTCACGCCTGCAGCATAACTTTGAAACAATCATTTCCTCCTTTTCTTCTCCTCCTTCCCCCCTTCTCTTTTTGCTTAAGAAATCTCACAATTCCTTAAATTCCTTAAAATATATATTAAAACGTTTACCCTCTTATATTAAAAAAAAAGAAACCGAAAGCAGTGGCTGTTCGTGCCTGCAGCATAACTTTTAAAACAATCATTTCCTTCTGTTTCTCTCCTCCTCCTCCTCCACGTTTCTCTTTATACTTTTAGGATCAAATGACCTCTTAAACTTCTATAAAACATTTAATTGTTTCTAGCATAAAACAGGAAATCAATAGCAATGTCTATCTATGGCTGTACCATAATATCTATTAAAAAAAAACTTAAAATTTATTTTGTTCTGCTCCACCTCCTTTCTTTCTATTTTTTGTTTCTAGAATCTAACGATGCTCTTATAATCTATATTAAACATCTACTGTTTCTAGTAAAAAAAAGAAAAGGAAATCGAAAGCAACGTCTACTAGAACATTTAAAACAATCTCTAAGATATCCTCTTCCGAATTTTTTTATGTAATGTAGCTCGGCTTTTTCCTTTAATTATTAAGAATGTGTAAATTATTAAGAATTATTAAGCTTAGTTAATCCTTTGGAAACTTACCCCAACAGATTCCTTAAATACATTACTCAGGTATTTAATCATTGAAATTTAAGGACGTAAATCTAGAAAACATTATACATAACACCGATGACAACCATAAAAATGAAAGCGATGGCAACGTATGATAATGCCTGCACCAGAAAATTTAAAACAATCTATTAGAAATCATATTCCAAAATATTTTTTTATGTAATGTGAGTCCGCTTTTCTCTTTAATTATTAGGAATAATTAAATTAGTACATCCTTTGGAAACTTACCCCAACAGATTCCTTAATTATATTACTCAGATATTTAATCATTGACACTGAAGAACGTAAATCAAGCAAGCATAATATGTAACACCGATAACAGCCATAAAAATGAAAGCGATGGCAACGTGTGCCAATGCCAGCACTAGAAAATTTAAAACAATCTGTAACAATTCATATTCTAAAATATTTTTTATGTAATGTCACTCCGCTTTTCTCTTTAATTATTAGGAATAATTAAATTAGTTCATCCTTTGGAAACTTACCCCAACAGATTCCTTAAATACATTACTCAGGTATTTAATCATTGAAATTTAAGGACGTAAATCTAATTATGCATTCCTTAAATGCATAATTAGACAGACTTTTTTGAAAATTTTGGTCCACAAAGAATTATGTGAAAGTTTCCCCGGGGTTTGACCATTTTTTCCCAGTATATTTCCTCCATTAGTTCTGGTTGCCAGGTCTCGCCTCTATGCATCCAAAGTCAAGGCACCAACTTGCTAATTTCAGTATCAGAGGCATTTAAAAAGCATCTAAGATCGGATAAGCCGATTGCCAATTTAGGGGGGGGGGGTTCAAGAAAATTTACAAAATAAAGAAGATAATATATACAGTGTCTAATGCCTTAATCAATTCTAGAAACAAACAAATTACGATTGATCTTCATTAATTACCTAAACCATTAATGTCAACGTCTTTAAAAGAAAATATCATGTTGCGTCAATATACTTTTATAGGACACGCAAGACAAAACCAAAAAACCAAAAAACCAAAAGGTAAAACCAAAAAAGCTCGATAATGTCCAAATTCATTCCTATTACCGCCTTTGAAAATTACAGTTTTCTTAGTAACTTTCAAATAGTCAGGAGACTTTCCCTGTGTCATACCCATATTATTAAGGAAAGAACAAACATCTAAAAGAAAGGCTCTTTTAACACATAAAGATTAACTAAATTGCTACTAGCTGACGTATTTTTCATCAAAAAATCTGTGCTGCGTAACAAACTTTCAGTCAAGGGCGTATTCAGGATTATTTTTAAGGGGTAGTATTTTTTTCATGGGGGAGTAAAAACTTAAAAAATGCATCAAAAATATGATTAAATGCATTTTGTTACGTTTTTACAAGCCCGACAAAATTTCAGGTGGGGGGGGGGTCTAACCAGGTTCCTACCCGGCTCGGCCTTGCTTTCAGTGTCAACAGCGTATTGTAAATGAATTCCTCCAAACTGACAAGAGATTAAGGAGTAAATTCCCTATATCTCTATATGGATCTAAAGGACCTCTTAAAAAATTTTTGAAGTAATTATGAGTAAGAGTAATATTCAACTCATATTAATTTTTTTCACCCAAGATTTACAATATTTTTCAAAATGTCTGTTCTCTGTTATTCCTAATTTTAAATGGTTTAGAATCCTTTTTTCACAAGAAAATGTAAATACATAATAAAAGCTTAAGGCTCGGTTGAAGACTTTGCTGCAGCAAGAAGAATGCTGTCAGGCATTAACGCAAGTCAATTGCCACCTCTTCATGCTTTTGAATCTTTGCTTTTTTCGTAAATTACTTTCTATTTTCTTATTTTTCTCTTTTGTAATCCACTGCTGCACCTCTTTATATTATTGTGTTAGCAATAAATTATTATTATTATCATTAAGATATACAATAATATCTTTAATCTCTTGCTATTGCTACATTTTTATCTTGCCAGCAAATTTAGTCAACATTTTGTGAAGCTTAATTCAATTCGTTAAGCTTTTAGGCTGATCAGGCTATCGAAATCTTAAAAAACATTCCTTTTTTAGTTTGTACTGGGCCATCAATGAATCAAATTTCACAGCAAAAGACGACGAAAGAAAAATTTGTCTTAGGACTTTTGGTATTTTGTCAAGTTTTTGCAGGTATGGTGTCTTTGCATTTTAAAATTGTGCCGAGCAGCCTACAATATTTCTAACTAGTGTTTATTTGTTGCAGCCAATTGCATAGATCCCCCTCCCCGCCATGATAAAAGAATATCTCTAAACATTCCGCAGTTTTGACTCTATTCCCTCATATTACATTCTGGATGTGTCCTTACCACCTAAGATGTAAAATATTTTAAGTAAAATAATTCTGAGGTTATATTTAAATGCTTCTAGAAAATTCTAATTGTACTAGTAAGTTAATGTATAAATAGCTTCTATGATCGTGGTTGCAAGCGGCAACTGCGACCTAGTAAAAGACGAGCCACTACCAATTGTAACCAAAAAGTAATTGTTTCTCAGCCATTTTGGAAAAAATTAAGGGTACACCTTCAGAATTTTCACGACCGAAAACCCTCTAAATGAAACTTACAGTCCTCTGGCTTGAACAGCAGGAAAACCCTGATATCCTCTTTTTCTGTTTTTTAATTTACTTGTGTGATCTTAAGTTTAATGTGGCCTTTCTTTTTCTTCGAAAAAAAATTTCAGAAAGTTTTGTTAAATTAATTTCTGTTCGTTTTTGTTTTTCCAAAGTTTGAAGTTCTTAAACATTTTTCATTTCAAAATAATTTTTTTTTAAAAATCAAGTTTCATCAGTGTCAAATCATCAAAGTGGTGTTTTCTCAATGTTAAAGTTTCGAAATCATAAATCCCCCTCAGCATTCCCTAAAAAAAAAATCGGAAATAGACGTATTAGCAGTTGCAAGCATTTGCAGTCACAGCTACAAGTTGTCATATTTGGAAGTAATTACACCTGAAGTCACTAGCAGTCTCATTTGCAGCTAGAATAGTAGCTGCAGTAGTAGTGGCCTTAAAGTTTTATGCTGACACCGTTATCTGTTCATAAGATATTACAGATGGGCTGTTTTGATAGCTTGGATGCATGTAGCGCAGAATGATCCTTGTCTTGGGCTACATCCATTCTAGTGCCATTATTTAAAAAGAGCTATAGGTTAGACCATTTGAATTATAGAGATAAACGCCTAGGTAATGTGAGTAGTATACCCTCAACAATTTTAAGTAGACCAATAACCACTACTCATTTTTTTCTTTAACGACTTAAGATGACGAAGAAGGTTTAAGGGTGACCCCCTCAGGGCAAGATAAAGGTGCAAACACAATAGGGGTTGTTTTCCGAGAGACGCGGGTGTTATTAATTTTGTTCCAGGTGAAGGGGTATGTTGCGTAATATGGATTCCTTAAAAGGCCTTCAGGGGCTCCACCAAATCAGGATTTCTTTGGTTGTTCTATAAAAATCCATCAGAGTAGCCTACCAAGTCCTGTTTCCATTGCTTGTTATGATAAAGAAAACCTAGGAGGGCCAGGGAAAGCCATCAGGGCCCCACCAAATCAAGATTTCTTTGGTTATTACAATTTACTTCAGCGTTATTTCTGCACCAGAAAGACAAAAATCTATATCCTATTTTAAAAAATAATCAAGATGAAATATTCTAAGAAAATATGTGTCCATGATAGTGTTGTAGTAGCAATGAATCACCAGAGATAATAGTGCTCAATAAAAATGCAAATTTAAAACTTTCAGTTGATGAGGAAGGCCGTCTTCTTGCTACTGGTAAGAAATTACCACTCGATAAATCTTACCAACATCCTCCTACTATAACCATTCAACAAAAGGTAAAAAGAAAACAGGTGTACCACCCCAACGTCATGCAACGTCTCTTGTCTTTGTGCCAAAACTGTAACCTATGTAAAAATAACGTGGTAATAGACGGTGAAACCGCATGTAAAATAAAAATGGCACGAGCGGAGATTATCAGCAATGAAATTAATGGTGAATTGATGAGAGATAAAGCACCAGCAAACGTTACTAGCGCCAATGATAGTTTGCCTATGTACACATTCATTAAACCGCAGATAAACCTATAAAACAGGAGGGAAATTGTTACTAGCGAGAAAGAATCCCTGTTGATCTATAATTGACAGTGAGAGTGTCAAGATAAAAATGAATAAAAGTGGACGGACAAAAAATTATAGGAAATCCTACTACTTTGGAAAAATGGATGAATCTAGATGATATTTTTCAAAGATTTTCAGTGCAGAAGATTATCTGCGCTAAGAGAACGACTGCCATTATAATGAAAAATGAACTTCCATCTTGGGACTATTATCTGGGACTTAACTGTCGTGGCCCTATGGAGTTTAGTCTATTTTATTGATATATTAATCGAAACAAATAAATTGATATTGCACATCTTTTTTAAGTATATTCTCTGAGGCCAACCTGAGTTTTATACATAATAATGGTAAATGGTAATAAGCCCATCTAAGATATGATGTAAGGTTACCTAAGCTTGCCTAAGCTTAGGTGAGCTTATTACCATCTACCATTATTATCTTTTTGAAGATTACCCAGAATTTCAGTTACTCCTCCCATTTCTCTAGTGACCCAATAAATGACCGGCATAAGCCACAAGTGATAGCAAAGTACATTCTTTTTATTGATCATGAGTCACTATCTGTTTAGAAGTAAAACAGTCAACATCGAAAAATGTTTAACGCATGTCCATTATATTGTAATACATTGGGCAATTGGTCACCCTGTGAGAATTGTAGCATTGTTGATGACTATAATGAAAAGTGGAGATTATGCAATCCATGTATGTTGCATAGAGGATATGTAGTGCAAATTAAACTCCTGTAACTCCTGTCATGAAGATGTTTGTGATTCCCACACAAGAGGTTTCCTATGCTCCCGTTGCCACTACAATAGATATGATCAATGGAAAGTACCTACCATGGCATAATTGCAAAAAGCCCTAAACGTGATTTCAGTTTATTTTTAAAAGACGGGCATTGTCTTTTTTTTTATTGTTTTGGGCGGAAAAATCTAGTGTACGTTTCAATTGCTAGAATAATAAGAGGATCTGGTTTTTACGACATCGCTATGAAGATACCGACTACTGTGGTTATAAACCTACTGATTTTTATTTGGCTCTTACAGGGAGCGATTCTGCATATGAAAATTTCAGGTGTGACATTGCTTCAAATAACCAGATAAAACACGTCAATCTTATAATGTGAAGCAAAATAGTACTATTGACTTTACGAAGAGACATAATAAAAATGAAGTCACATTATATTTTGTAAAATGTGAACCAGACTTTTCTTTCCAAGACTAGTACAAGTTGAATCTTGACTGGCTGACGCCATTTATCATTTCCGATGGTTACCAATAAGTGGAAGATGAAATCTAAAGAATAAAGACTTTTATTGCACACACAAGTTTTATTAATCAGGAAAGTCACAAAACTTTTTAATGCATTTCACTCTTAGGGACTGAAATTTATATAATTGAGGTAAGAAAGAATATATTTAACTAGGAAATCGTTCAATCGAGGATCGTCACCATAAATGCTAAGAGATTCCCTGTCAGTATATCTACGATATCAAAAAAATGAAATACAATAATACATGAAAACTGCAGATTTAGGTTGATAATTCTTGTACTCGCCTACGATTTTGAAAAATAGATTTTCCACTTTATTCAAGAAATTTTTTAATGTGAGGTGTGTAAAAAGTATATGGTACGCCAAGAGAATAATCAATTCTAAATTCTTCACTGTTAGAAAGATGCATAGCCAATGCCCCTTCTTTACGATTGATGGGATATTATTAATAATGATAAGGTAAAACTTTGAATATAGTCGAGAAAGTTTGAGGGTATGCAATAGGACTTGTATTTCGACATGTAGAGATCCTAATTGAATACATTGATTATTTGACTTGTGCTCATGGTATCAAGTCTAATAGAACACGACCATCTGGGTAATTTCCCAATAGGTCTCAAATTGATTTAGCGAGATTAATACAATGCCCTTCTCCAACAGTTTGGCAAAGTTGCACTCAAACGTACAGTACCCGTCGGGACAATACTCACATCTTGAGTGCTGGAAGCATCCAATACAATGATACAATGAGCTTTTGCAAACATTTCACCAGTTATGCCGTTTCCAAATAATTGTGAGTCTCGATCTAGAGATTGCATTGTCAATTTGCATAGGGTCCTGTATGATTTATCAAAGGATAAACTATAGAGTGAAATTCCATTTACTTTACATACTGGAGAAAAAATTCAAACATTTCAAATTTATGTGGATAATTTGTCAATCATCCTACGGTGTAGGGAACGTGTACGCGTAGGATTATGTCGTCAATTCTTGATTGTATGAGGAACAAGCAGATTAATATTATTTCCACTGGCACACAAAGTCAGACACGCAGCAGATACAGGCATACAGACGCTCTGAGACACAGGCATAGATAGAGACAAAAAACACATAAAAACACACTAAGTCAGACACACAGGTATGCAAACAGATGCAGAGATAAGCAAAAGCGATAAGACCAACGGACAGAGAGCGAGACAAAACAAACACATACACAAAGTTTACATAAAAAGACAGGCAAACAGATCATCAGAACCACGGGCACAGAGGGAGAGAAAGAGAGAGAGAGAGAGAGAGAGAGAGAGAGAGAGAGAGAGAGAGAGAGAGAGAGAGAGAGAGAGAGAGAGAGAGAGAGAGAGAGAGAGAGAGAGAAGAGAGAGAGAGAGAGAGAGAGAGAGAGAGAGAGATAGAGAGAAACACACGATCACAAACACACAGATTCTGACACACGCAAAAAGAGAGACCAAAACACACACAAACACACATAGTCAAAAAAAGACAAGGGCGTAATTTGCCGTGGGGCAGGGAGCAACTACCCCTCTCAGACTTCAATTGTCTGCCTCCAGACGCAAATTTGTCCTCCTTAGCTGAAGTTACTTTCTTTCAATATTTTGTCGAAACTAAAATAAACACGCATAATTCAAGCATCACCAGAAACAGATCAGTTTAGTACATATTTATCTTAACGGTACTATTAGCTACCTTTATAGTACTTCTAAAATACTGAATTTTACCAAACGGCTTGCTTTTTTAGGTTTTACTGTCATTTCCACTTGAAATTGGCTATAACTTTGCCCCCCCCCCTGGCAGGATTGTAACGAAATTACGCCCTTGCACACAGGCACATAGAAACAAGGAAATAGAGGCCCAGAAGTAAAGGCACAGAGAGACAAAAACACCCACAACCACACAAACTCAGACACATAGGCACAGAGAGACAGGCAAACAGACGCTCAGACACCAAGGCAAAGAGAAATAAAAAACACACAAACACACAATGACAGAAAAACATGCATGCAAACAGAGGCAGATATAAGCAAACAGACACTCAGAGATACAGGCACAGAGAGACAAAAACACATACACACACACTCAGTCAGAGACACAGGCATGCGAACAGACGCTCAGACACAGAGGCACAGAGAGTGACAAAAATACGCACAAACACACAAAGTCAGACACACAGACATGTAAATAGACGCAGAGAGGCAAAGTGATTACTCAGGCACATAGAGAAGCAAAAAGACACAAAAAAAAACTCAAAATCAGATGCACAGGCATGCAAACAGACGCAGAGACAGACAAACGGACGCTGAGACACAAATACATAGACAGAAAGACAAAACACATACACACAAACACAGAGTCAGACACACGTGTATGCAAACAGACGCAGAGAAAGGCAAACAGGCACAAAGAGAGATACAAAAAACAAACGAACATAACACGCAGAGTCAGATACACGAACAAACAAAGACAGACACAGAGACAAAATCAGACAAAAACAAACACAGAGTCAGACATACGCACAAAGAGAGACAAAAAGACACACAGAGCACAGAGAGGGACAGATTCTACACAGACACAGTCAGACACACGAACATATAAATACCCACACACACAGAAACTAAACACACACAAACACACAGAGTCAGACACCCAGGCACGGAGAGAAAAACACAAAAAGCACACACAAAGTCAGACACACAATCCCAAAAACCAACCAACGTATAAACTCACCCTGGGCATATGCAGCAAGCCTGCAGGTCGCATCCTGGGTACCTATAGTGAAACTACCATACCCCGGGAACCTACAGCCAACCTACAGTCCCCCCAGTTACCGGATAGGTTTCTTTCAACCTAGGTTCATTTTAAATCACGTAGCAAGTTGCACACCATGCTCAGTGGACTTAAATGAACCTAGCTTAGATGCCTGGGAGAAGCTGTAGGTTAGCTGCATGGACCCAGGGTGCAGTAGTTGTGCTCTAGGCACCCAGGGGTCAGCTGTATGTTGCCTGCAGATACCCAGAGTTAGTTATATTCTGGTTGCAGGTGGAGATTCTACTGGTCAAAGTGATTTATATAGTCATATCATTGTCTCTGTTGATGGTACTTTTATTTGTCAAGTCGATTCAAGCCTCATTTCATTGTCTTTGGTTGTGTGTAAGACTATGTGTTTGGATGTCGCTGTGTCTGTCTTTGTGTGTTTGTCTGTCTTGGTTTATCTGTTTGTGTGTTTCGTTGTTTCTCTCTCTGTACCTGTGTGTTTCTGAATCTGTGTGTTTGTGTGTATGTTTTTGTCTCCGTGTATGTGTTTGTGTGTTCATGTGTCTGACTTTGTCTGTGTGTTAGCATTTTCTATCTCTCTCTCTCTCTTGCTCTCTCTCTCCCTCTCTCCACCCTCTCTCTCTCTCTCTCTCTCTCTCTCTCTCTCTCTCTCTCTCTCTCTCTCTCTGTGCCTGTGTGTCTGACTCTGTGTGTCTGTGTGTGTTTTTGTCTCTGTGTCTATCTTTGCGTGTTCAGGTATTTCTCTCTCTCTCTTTCTCTGTGCCTGTGTGTCTGATCGCCTGTTTGCCTGTCTCTGCGTTTGTCTTTGCCTGTTCGTGTGCCTAACTCTATGTGTTTGAGTGTGTTTGGGCTTTCTCTGTGCCTGAGCGTCTGATCCTCTGTTTGTCTGTCTCTGTTTCTATTTGCATGCCGGTTTGTCTGACTTTAAGTGTTTGAGTTTGTATTTTCTCTCTGTGCCTGGGTGTCTCAGCCTCTTTTTGCATGCCTGTTTGTCTGAATTTGGGTGTGTGGGTGTGTGTGTCTGTTTTTGTCTCTCTCTGTGCCTGTGTGTCTGAGTGGCAAATAGGGGTCTGGAGGAGGAAAACCGCGGTTTGGGAGGGGCAGTTGCTCCTGTGTGATGGTGTGTGTTCTTGTATCTCTCTGTGTCTGTTTGTCTGTCTCTGCTTCTGTTTGCATAACTTTGTATATGACTATATGTGTCTTTGGATATCTCTCTGTGACTGTGTGTCTAATCGTTTTTTGCCTTTTTCTGTGTCATTCTTTGTGTGTTTGTGTGTCTGACTTTGTGCGTTCATTTGTCTGAGCGTCTGTTTGTCTGTCTCTGCGTGCCTATGTGTCTGACTTTGTGTGCTGGCTTGTGTTTTTTTCTATCTCTGTGTCTTTGCATCTGAGTGTCTATTTGTCTGTTTGCGCCTGTTTGCATACCCTTGTGTCTGACTTTGTGTGCGCTTTTGTCTCTCTGTGCCTCTGTGTCTGAGCGTCTGTTTTTCTGTCTCTGTGTGCCTGTGTGTCTGACTTTGTGTACTTTTGTGAGTGCTTTTGTCTGTCTCTTTGCCTGTTTGTCTAACCGCCTATTTGGCTATCTCTGCATTGCCTGTCTCTGTTTGTTTGTGTGTCTGACTCATTTTGTTTTTTTGTGCGTTTTTCATCTTTCTCTGTACCTGTTTCCTTGTGTCTGCGTCTGTTTGCATACCTGTATGTCTGACTGTGTTTTTGGGTGTGTGTTTTGTCCCTCTGTCTGTGCTTGTGTGTCAGAGGGCCTGTTTACCTGTCTCTGTGTCTGTCTTTGTGTGTTTTTGTGTCTGAACGTCTGTTTGTCTGTCTTTGCTGCTATTTGCATACCTGTTTGTCTAACTTTGAGTGTTTTTGTCTGTTTTTGTCTCTCCCTGTGCTTGTATATTCAGATCAGCACGCTTCAAGTTCCTTGAACAAAATTAGTTCACAAGGAGAAAAATCAGAAAAATCAGCATGCAAAATATTTCACGAACAAAACATCAGCACACAACAAGTTTTAAGAACAAAAACCAGCACGCAAAAAGTTCCCTGAATAAAATCAGTTCCACCAGGAGAAAAATAAATGTACGAGTTTCTCAAAGCGAAAAATCAGTGTATAATTTTCACTAACAAAATTAACAGACAACAAGTTCCACGAACAAAGATCAGCACACATAACGTTCCTATGATTTCTATAGGGTTGCTCTAGATTTCTACATATTGACCTCTTCATTTCTTCGGGTTGGTCTTGATTTCTAAAGGTTGGACTTGATTTCTACAGTTTGGCCTGCATTTTTATGAATTGGTCGATATATCTATGAATTGGTCATAACTTTTAGAGGTTTGTCATAGTTTCTACGGTTTGATCTTGACTTCTATGGTTTGGTCTTGATTTTTACAGGTTAGTCTCGATTTCTAAAGTTTGGTCTTGATTTCTATGAATTAGTATTGAATTTTTAAGGATTTTTATGAATTTCTACATGCTAATCTCTTGGTTTTTATGAGTTCGTCTGAATTTATACGACTTTGTCATGATTTTTATGGGCTTGCTCTAGATTTCTACATATCGATCACTTAATTTCTTCAGTTTGGTCCTGTTGTTTAGTGCTTGGCCTTGATGTCTTCGGTTTGGTCTTGATTTTTATGAATTTGGCTAGATTTCTATCGCCTTATCATGATTTGTATGTAATGATCTTGATTTTTAGATGTTGTTTTTTTCTTTGGGTTGGTCTTGATTTTTGAGTTTGACCTTGATTTTTATGAATTCCTTGGATTTCCATGCATTGATTATGACTTATGTGTATTGGTCTTGATTTTAGAGGTTGCCCTCGATTTCTACAGTTTGAACTTGGTTTCTATGGTTTTGCCTGGATTTCTAAGGCTTGGTCTTGATTTCTATGGTTTGATCTGGGTTTCTAAATGTTGCGGTAATAAGTAAATGGCTTATTAAAGAAAATGTTTTAAATTCTACCGTGTGTCAGCCATTTAGTGACACAGGCTGGGCATTACCACGGAACATCGCAATCTAACTATGAAATGACAAGTTTCCGCTGTTCAAATAAAAACAATGTTGGTCTTTATCTTAGATTTATTTTAAGGGAAAAAGGTTGAAAAACACTTATGGGTGATAATATGACCCCAAAGGCCGTCATCGGGGCTGGTAATTTGTGTCTGGTCTTAATTGCTAGGAGTCATAAAAAATGCTTTTAGGGATTTTTCATTCAGTTTAAATAAACGAATACTTTTGCAGGGAAATGCCTAAAAAGATGCCATATGTGTGGTAATGTGTGCCAGAAGGTATCATGTGCCCCTTGCAGTTTGTCACAGTGGCGTAAATTGTCATGAAGGCATCATGATTGGGGGTGAATTACTAAAACATGAACCCTTTGATTTAATGGGTGATTTTTAACAAGAATATATTTGAATAATGTCTTAGGACTGATGAGAGATCATCGTTCCTGTGTCAATCATGCCAGAAATACTAGTCATAGTGTGCCACAGTGGCGTAAATTGAGAGGGTGCGTGACGGTTGGTTAACCAGTGAAAACATGAATAAATGGATCTAGTCATATTTTGAACAATAAAATATCTGGAAAATGTCTTAAGAATGATGGGAGAGGTGTTAAAGGAGGCTAGATGGGGCAGTAATAGTGTGACACGGTGGTGATAATTGACATTTGGGCACCATGTTGGGGGGGGGGGGTAGATTGATAAAACATAAACCATTGGATTTAATTTATAATTTTGAACAAGAAAACATCTTAAAAATGTCTTAGGAATGATATAAGGGGAGGGGGTGTCAGAGGGTGCCAAACGGTCAATCATATTATGGTACAGCGGCGTGAATTCAGAGGGTGTATCATGGAGGGTTGGCTTATGAGAACATGAAGCATCGGGTTTAAATCATATTTTTAAAAAGAAAATTTTCTGGTAAAAATGTCTTAGAAATGATAAAAAGTATTACACGGGTGCCGTGGGAGCAGCCACATATTGCCATGACGGCACGAATTGCTTGGACTAACACTTTCTAAAGCTTAAAGTTAAGCTGGGACTTGTTAAATGAATTTTTTTCGACTGAGGGGGAGTGTCTATGTCTAACGCTCAATCAAAGAAACGAGGTATTCTCATTAGGACCTCTAAGAATTAACTCTTAATTGTTACTTGAATTTACCTATAATAACAAGCCCCCCCCCTCTGGAACTCATTGCTAAGACCCCCTTCCCGTCTTTCTTTTAATTCATGGTTATCTTTTCATATATTTTATCCTATACAAGTTTTCACGTTTTTTTTGTTTTTGAGTTTTAAGTACCTTTTCTGTGTTTTAATAATGCTTACTAAATTTTTCTATTAACAAAATTTGTGGGTGCAAAAAGTCCTCTCCCCCTGGAATTGCCTGTGGATCGGTCATACATTGTCTCGGTGGCGTGAATAAGCATGGTATTGGTTCAAAGAAACGCAGTATTGTCACTAAAACTTCTCAGAAACAGCCCTAATAGGGCTTAGATTTACCTGTAATATCAATCCCCTGGAATTGATGGCTAGGTCCTTCGCCGTTCTTTAATTCATGGTTGTTTTTGCATATATTTTATCTTGCATCAGGTTTTTTCACATTTTGTTTTTTTGTTTGTTGAGTTCAAACTGCTGTTTCTGTGTTTTAATAATGCTTTATAATTTGATTATTAATTAAGTTTTTATGCGCAAAAATTCCCCCTGGAAATGCATGCTAAGGTGGGTTAGCCATTGAGTGTCACAGACCGGGAATTGAGAGAAAACAATACCAAGAAAAAATGGACAAACTATAGAATTAAGTCACATGTCTTGTGCCCCTATTTTCCTGTATTTTGAGCAGACATAGATCATTTTCAAAGAAAATATCTCTAACCATTCTCTAAGAAGGATTATTTTCCTTTGTTTCGAACAAGTTTTTATTTACTAGGAAAGTATCTCCAGAAAACCTCTAAAAAGGACCCTGAAAAATGCATGGATCATATTGCTAATAAGTGGAGATTCGCTTTGTCTGGGTTTATAATACCCTTCGAAAGCATTACTTAGGAAGCAGGTGCACTTCAAATAAAAACAAACTCTAGTAATCGATTTTCATCTCTGCATCTCAATTATTGCAAACATATAGGGACACGCGACACATTTAATCTTTCTAGTATACGTGAATAAGGGGTTCTCCTTGCATGCAATAGGTGATTTTGTAAAATATATTTCCTTAAACACAATACTAGAAATACATTGCTAGTCCAGATGTCCAGGGGACCATTTCATTGGATGGAAATGGCCCTCTCGAATCATAAAGGGGACAAAAATCATTAGAATCTAAAAGTTCCCTGAGACAAACACCTTGAGAGAAAAAAAATACCCTGAAAGAAAAGGGATCCCGAAGAAAAAATATCTTAAAGTATTATGTAAGCCCAATGTGTGTAACGTCTTTAGGTAGCATCCCACATGTACGCTGTCATTGCGTAACATTTCACATGTGCTTTGCCGTTACGCAAGCAGAGCATGCGTAACGGCAAGCTTTTAAGGCTTTTTTAAGCAGAGCTCGTTTAAAACTAGGGCACCATTTAAAACTACGGATAGATCTCCCTTTAAAAGAATTATGGGGATACTACTTATGTTCCTTGCTGCTCAAGCCAAGGGACTGTAAGTTTCCTGCTCTGGGTTTTTGGCACTTCCAACTGCCTGCTTTTTGTTTTGATTAGACACTGTTCTTTGGTATTTTGTTTTTGGTTATTATTGGCTGTTGTTCGTCCCTTACTAGGTTGGAGCTACCACTGCAACCACGATATGCTTTTTTCGTAATTTCCCTTAGGTTGTTTGTAAGTAAGGGGCAATTTGGGCTAACATTAACCGAAACTCTAAAATCAGGATTGTCGACAACAAATAATATATCGAAAGAAGAAAGTTTTTATGCTGATTCCAAATATATATAATTTGCTTTGGTTAAATTCAACCATTAGAAGCTAAGAGCCTGAGGAAACTTTCCTGATTTTGGAAAACAGAGGATATACTCCAAAAAGGTAAATAATCCTAATGAACATTACAACATCAGTTTCAGCATATCGGAAAAGCATATTGTCGAAGTTTCAAGCTTTTACCTACAACAGTATGGAATTTTGTGTTTTATCCAAAAAGAAACAACACGAATGCGTTTTTTTTTTGTTTTTTATCCCAGTGGTGATCGTATCCAATATCTATACGGGAAACTGTCAAATCGAGAGTTAAAAATTTTGAAATATGCCTAGAGGATGAACAAAATAATGTAAATTCATAATTATTGAACATGATGAGCTGCTGGAAGAACTACAACTTGAACATCTAAATATTCAGAATTTTAACGGAGCAGACTTTCAGATTAATCAATATAGAATTTTACGTGAACACAGAATATCCAAGTGAAGCTATTTTTGTCCAACAGCCTGGATCATCCAACGCGATAAGACTAATTCGAACAGCTAAAGCAGAAGACATAAAATATGTCTGAGGCAATGATAAAGCTGATTAAATCTCAAGAACACTTGGAAGACGCGCAATGACAAGCATCACGACAAATCACAAACAAAATGAAGCACAGCGAAATCTGAAGTTAGAAGACATGTGACAACGAGCATCACAACAAATCACAAGTGAAAATAATGCAATATATATATATTGCATTATTATATATATATATATATATATATATATTGCAAAATATATATATATATATATATATATATATATATATATATATATATATATATATATTTATACAGGCCTGTCGCGTACCAGATCTTGCAATGAAAAATGTTAAGCACATGTTCATAATGTCAAAGGATTACTATAATGAGGTTGATGTAGTTTGAGGAAAAATAAGAACTAATAAAAATAAAAATAAGTAAAAATAAAACCTAATAGCATATCGGCATATAAGAAAACTTCAGCATTTATCCGAAAATATAAAACTTACTACGCATCTCAATGATGCTGCCACATCAACAATGCCTAGAACTACCAACGAACAATGCTTCAACAAATCATCAGGGTAAACAGCAAAACCATGGCGAAATAATGAGTACCAAACTTCATTTACTGCAAAAGTTGACACAGAAAGGAATTTTAACCCCATAGAACATATCCGATATAAACAAGCCTACATGACACAGGCTGTCTATTTGGAGAAGATTAACACATGCACACGTTATACACACCAAATACACCAATCTTTAAACAAAATTCTGGGAGCATCCTGGATAAAATTGAAACATGCCTAAAAATTGTAAATGATCGAAAAAATGAAAAGGTGTACTGAAAGTACTATGTTAAAATTTTTACAAATCAACACATTCGTGAAGCATTAAAGAATTTTGATAACAACAGATACATCAAAAGAATTGTATTCTTAAGCTTATTCCATGGCTATAAGACTCAATAAGTTTAATGTTAATCATCACAAGCTAGCCTGATAAAATTTGCCTAATTTTGGAACAAGGGCGGGGGGAGCCCCTAAAAGTCAAGGAGTCTTATTGAAATTTGCACTCTCATATTAAATGTTTTTGAAGAATCAGCAAAAAAGGGAAAACATCCCCCCAAAATACCCCCTTCATATTCAGCGTATCAGAGAACACTATTGTAGTGTTTTCAAGGTCTCATCTTTAAAAATGTGGAATTTTGTGCTTGTTGCCAGAAGAAAGATTACCGATGCATGTTTGTTTATTTACATTTTTTTATGGGCAAAAATCTCAACGTGCAGAATTTGCCCATTGTTTACATATAGCATTCATTTAGTTTTGCCCAGTGTTACTTGTCCATATGGTATGCGGACATTTTTCTCATTTGGATGGAAGTTCCTGACCGGGAACTATCCAACGGAAATTTTTCACGTGAAGATTTTGCCAGAATTTATTTTCCTTTCATTTTCATTTTCAGAATTTATTTCTTTTTTTCTCAAAGTTGTCCGACCAAAATTTTTAGATAGCCGTTTTTGAGTATAGTTGAAAGATCCAATAACTGTGTCTTTGGGCATGACAAGACCCCCCACAGTCTCTGGAGGAAGGGCTGCAAGTTAAAAAATTCGTCCATTGTTTAAATAAAGTAATGATTTAGTACTACCCATTTTTTCTTGTCCATAAAGTTTATGGACATTTTTCTCATTGGGATGAAAGATCCTGATGGTGAACTTTCCAAGGGAGATTTTTCACGTGAGGATTCGCATACGAAATTTGTTTTATTTGTCTTACTTTCTCGTTTTCACCCCATTTTACGTGTGGTAATGCTCTGGGGGGATTATCCGGGAGAAATTTTTGTGGAGATGGAATTTTCGGGGGATTTTTTTACAATGGGAATTTAAGACGGGAGATATTTCCCATGGGAAAAGTTCTATTGGGGGAGGGTTTCCGTGAAAAGTTTTCCATGTAGGGTGATTCTGACATGACCTGAAAAAGATACTTTTTTTCAGAAAAAAATATGTTAAGGACTATTTTTGAAGCGGAATCACCCGCAAGAAATTTTCTAGGGGGCAATTTGCAGCAAGGACGGAACTGTCCTGGGCTAATGTCTCAGGGCGAAGGATTTTACATGGGGCAAACTTTCAATAGAGAAATTTTCTGTGGGGGGACTTTTCACAGAAGAGGAGATGAATTTCCTGGGATTAATTGAAAAATGATCTGAAATTGAATAAAAAAACAATTGTTTCTACTGAAAGTAAGGAGCAAAATTATTATAACTAACAGAAATAATTCCGTATATAAGGGGGCTATCCCCTTTCCTATACCACACTCTTTACGCTAAAATTTGGTATTTTGTCGCAATTGTTTAAGAACGGTTCCTGAAATACAAAGGCTGTTTAATTATATAAATGTTTATAGATCTATCATTCATCCCAGGTCAGAGCTAAGGTAAATAGGCTTTAAATAGGCTTTAAGGTAAAACACAAATTAAAGGTTCCTAAATGTCCACAGGGTTCAATAGAATCAGAACCTTTTTTAAAAGTCTCCTTCTTTTCAGTAGAATTTTTCAAATTTAATGATTACTACGGACATACATGAACTTCAATATACATTGTCAACAGGACAATGTTGAAGTCACATACTGCACCAACTGTTGGTAGAAGAGTAATTTCGGGATTGGGGATGACATACATCCGAACATTACCCAAACAGTACTAGTGGCAGGTGTCATAAATTATGGAAATCTCTTATATTTTACTAAGGGTGTAAAATAATCACCATTCCTCGAGCATACTCTTGACTTATCTTGACTTGGATGTTTATATTTCCAAAATATCCTCGGATTTGTAAACAGTAGACCAATTTGGTTTAAAATTACTTAAAAGGTGTAATAAATCTGCCAAACTAAACTAAATTTTGTCGAAAGTTGGAGTTAGTGTCTTAGTTATGTTTTTGGGAGATAAACCTTCTGTGACGATTGTGGGGAGAGAAAAAAAAATCCAAATTGTTGTCATCAAGACATTCCCAGATAGGATTGATGAATTGTAAAGAAACTTGATTAGTTTCTTTAGATTAAATTTTTAGAATGAAAGACCTAATGGAACGGTTAAACTTTTTGAGGAACAAAACAGAATCTGACTTTTTTTTCAGGATGCGATGGAGGGTGTCAACTATCGGTCAAACTTAGTTGGAATTCAGACTAAGTTTCTCAATTGTTATTTTTTGAACCTGCTACTCATTTCAGCCTCTATGGAGATGGAATGGTATCTTCACTGTATTGCTTATAGTAGTCCTGCGAAATCATTTCAGTCACGTTGGAAATATATATATTGAAATTATACATATCTCTGGTTTATCCTCCTTCTAAAGACATTCAAAAATACCCACTCCCATATTTGAGCTGACAAGCATAGCTTGACGCACCCTCGTTCCCACTGATTACCCTTCCTTGAAAACTTACAAAGCAGGATTGTCATTTTACTTGTGATTATCAAAAAGCTTTAACCGAAAGTTACCTCTCACGAGGATTGGTCTTCCAACAAGAAATATTCCCCAGAACGCATCGTTAGCCTCTCTCATGATGTGTTTGAACTTTTATCTGGTTGAAAAGATAATTTAAAGACTGCCACCACATAATTAATATTGGTGCTGCTCTTGCTTTTCTGAAAAAACTGATGATGTCCTTTCATATTTAATTGCATAGTCAACTTTATTTGAAGAGATATATTTTGATTTCCCACTTTTGAATGTTGTAGCCAAACAATCCAACTGTGCATGTACTTACTTTGGTTCTTTAATGAACTTCCATCTGCAAAACCTTTTATAAATTAAAAAGAAAAGGCTCTGCGAAAAAATTGGTCTAATATTAGACAATATTTTGCTTTTTTTTCTTATCATTAAGTACTGTTTCCTATTTGATTAAATAAAAAACAAGTTTTTTTTAACTGAAAGTAAGGAGCGATATTAAAACTTAAAACGAACAGAAATTACTCCGTATATGAAAGGGACTGCTATCTTTCTTTCAGCTCTACTTTTTAAAACAATATAAATTTTAGCGTAAAGAGCGGGGCGTTGAGGAGGGAACAGCCCCTTTCATATACGGAGTAATTTCTGTTCGTTTTAAGTTTTAATATAGCTCCTTACTTTCAGTTAAAAAAAACTTCTTTTTTTTTATTTAATTTCTGAACGTTTTTGAATTAATACATGTTTTGATTTTGGCTCTCCTCACATGAGTAATTAAAACATAATTTGCATGTTAATTTTTTTGGCTTCCTCACAGTTTTGATCGGACGATTTTGGGAAAAAAGGAGCGGGGAGTAGGCCTAGTTACCCTCCCATTTTTTGGCTATTTAAAAAGGCAACTAGAACTTTTAATTTTTTTACGAACGTTTTTATTAGTAAAAATATATGTAACTTACGAATTAACTTACGTAACGAACTTCTATATTCGTATGTTTTTATTACGTATATGAGGGGGTTTATCCCCTCGTCAATACCTAGCTCTTTACACTGAAGCTTAAATTTTGTCCCAATTCCTTAAGAATGACCGCTGAATCACAAAGGCCGTAGAATAAATAGTTGAAATTAATTAAATTACTTTAGCGTAAAGAGCAGGGTATTAGGAGGAAGTGAAATCCTCATATGCACGATAATTTCTGTTCATTTTAAGTTTTAATGCTGCTTCTTACTTTCAGTGGAAAAACCTTTTTCAAATTCTATTTTTCATTGTCCTTAAAAAAATGCTACTACATGGATTTTTTTCCCCCTTGATAAATTCCTTCATGGAAAGTTCCCCCGCGTAACCCCGTCCCCTCAACCCCTCCCCCAACCAAAAAAAAACCTGAAAGCGTATGTACACTTCCCAATAACCCTTACTATATTGATACAGTGGTCAAAGTTTATAACTTGTAGCCCCTACCACGCGGACTGGTCGTCCCCAGAGAAATAGTTATTGGGTTTTTCGACTATGTTGAATAAAATGACTATTTCGGAATTTTGATCCAGTGACTTTGGGAAAAAGATGAGTGTGGGAGGGGGCCTAGATGCCCTCCAATTTTTTGGTCACTTAAAAGGGGCACTAGAACTTTTAATTTCCGTAAGAATGAGCTCTATCACGACATTCTAGGACAACCGGGTCGATGCGATTACTCCTGTGGAAAAAAAACAACAAAAAGCAAAAAAAAACAAACAAATAAACACGTACCCGTGATCCGTCTTGTGGCAAAAAATGCAAAATTCCACATTGTAGATAGGAGCTTGAAACTTCTACACCAGGGTTCTCTGATACGCTGAATCTGCTGGTGTGATTTTCGTTAAAATTCTTTGACTTCTAAGGGGTTTTCCCCCTATTTTCTTAAATAAGGAAAATTTTCTCACTTTTGATGGGTAAGTCTAAACTTAACGAATTTTAAGGTCTTAAGACTTAAGTCTTAAACTTAATAACTTAATGATATATTTAAAATCAGCATTAAAAGGCGATTCTTTTCATGCAGCTATTGTTATAAAAATTCCGTTTCTTAGAGTTTCGGTTACTATTGAACCGGGTCGCTCCTTACTAAAGTTCGTTACCACGAACTGTTTGAAAAAGGAGATCAAATTACGAGTACTTATTTAAATGCAACATAAAACAAATATAATTGACACAAGATGGTTATTGTTTGGTTTAGATTGTAGGATAACCAACTACATTACGATGGAGTTTGTATGTAGAAGGACAAAAGTTTCGGTTTGTTTTACTTATCTTATTGTACTGTGTTTAATGGGGATCCTTTGCCTATACCTCGGCTTGTCGTTTGTTTTATTGCTTCCTCCCTCGTTTAGTTCCTATTTTTTTTCTATAGTTTTTTACTTTGTTTTCAAACAAACTGACTTAGTTTTATTTTGTATGTGGTTCTTGGGAGAAATGTAAAAATGACCTACATATCACTTAAAATTCAATTTGTACTTTGTGAAAGAAGAAAAATGAGGTATTTTGGATTGGGTTTTTACCAGTCTGGATAAACAAAGGCTTTCTGAAAATTTCTGTGTCCAAAAATGGGAATTTTATGACAGAATTAGTCTATAAGATTTGTCCTACACTCAAATGATATAAACTTTTATTTCCTAGAAGAAAAAAACACAGAATATAAATCTTACTATAAGAAAAGAGATAAACAGTTTACAATTTATTTTTGTTCTTTTTCTTCATCTGCCTGCTATTTAAGTGGTTGGTAAATAAGAATATTATAAAGTATAGGGGACAAAACGTACATATTTTATAAGTTTCATTTGCAGGGACTTCTGGGGAGTTACAAATTGGTTCAAGCAACGTCGATGAGCCTATAACAATGATAGATACAGTAAATTCAGATTCCAGAGTAATAGCTCAACTGGGAACAACTGGATTCCTAAAATGCAGTGTCATAAATTTAAGAGATGAAGAGGTAAGCTTAAGTTAGTTTTATTGTAGGACTTGCCTTCGCAGTGCTACAAAAACAGATTGAGTAATTTTTTTATCAGTAGATTAGAACTATCTTTATGCTCTCAAATTAAGTGAGAAACTGATAGAAAAGCAAGAAAGATATAACATTGAATTAAACGGTCCTATACTGATCTAAAACTCCATTTTTTTTTTGGGGGGGGGGTGCTAATGTATACTAGCTTGATTTACACGTATCCTTTGGTCCAGTAAAAAATTTTGCAAACATCGTGCTTGCAGCTTGAACTTCGAAATCCATTTTAACCAATCGAATTCGATATAGAAACAAAGAGTACTGTCTGCTCGTCGAACGCTAGCAATGATAAGTTTCACAGTCTAATAGAAGTTTCAGTGGTTACAAGGTCTAGTAAACCCTCAATCCCAGCTTCTAAAGGCTTCTGACATGCTTGTGAGGAATATTTTGATCTTTGTTTTATTGGATTAATATCACAGGCATCTATATTGATTTAGGCCGGTGATATACTGTTTGGCACTTCAGAAAACTTTGCTGTCACTACCGTCAGAAGTTTCAGAGGATCTTTCCTTTTTCTAGGGTTCAAACGGCCAATCTGGTCCTTGAAATTATATTCCTGTATGTTTGTTTGAATTAAAGAATTTGGAAAACTTACAAGAGTTAAAACGGCCACTAATATCAGGGAACAAAGAACGCCTTTTTCTTTGCGCTAAAGTTTGACTCTTTCTCTCAACTCTACTTTTTAAAACAGTGAAAACTTTAGCGTAAAGAGCATGGCGTTGAAGAGGGAGCAGCCCCTTTCATGTACGGGGTAATTTCTGTTCTTTTTAAGTTTTAATGTCACTCCTTACTTTCAGTTAAAAAAAACTTGTTTTTATTTAATTTCTGACCGTTTTTTAGTTAATCCCTGTTTTGGTTTCGACTCTCCGCATATGAATAATTAAAGCGAAATTTGCATATTTATTTATTTGGCTAAATGGCTTTCCCATAGTTTTGATCGAATGATTTTGAGAAAAAAGGAGGGGGAGGAGGTCCAGGTACTTAAAAAGGCAACTAGAACTTTTAGTTTTTTAAGAACGTTTTCATTAGTAAAAGATATACGTAACTTACAAATTAGCTTACATAACAAACGTCTACATTCGTATCTTTTTATTACGTGTATGAGAGGGTTCGCTCACTCGTCAATACCTCTCTCTTTACACTAAAGCTTAAATTTTGTCCCCTGAATCATAAAGGCCGTAGAATAAATAGTTGAAATTACTAAAAATACTTTAGCGTAAAGAGTGAGGTATTAGAAGGAAGTGAACCCCTTATATGCGTAATATTTTCTGTTCGTTTTAAGTTTTAATGCTACTTCTTACTTCCAGTTGAAAAAAACTTTTTCGTATTCATTTTTTCATTGTTTTTTTTTTAAATGCTAGAAAATGCTGCGCCCCCTTTATGGAAATCATATTCCCCCATGACAAATTCCTTCGTGGAAAGTTTTCCCCATATAACCCCCTCTTTTCACCCCCCCCCTCCCAGCCAAAAAATTCCCCTGAAAACGTCTGTACACTTCCCAATAACCATTACTATATGCAAAAACTGGTCAAAATTTGTAACTTGCAGCCCCTCCCAAGGGGACTGTGGGGGAGTAAGTCGTCCCCAAAGACATAGTTATAAGGTTTTTTGACTATGCTGAATAAAATGGCTATCTCAGAATTTTGATCCGACGACATTTCGGTTCGAATGAGCCCTCTTGCAAAATTTTAGGACCACTGGGCCGATACGATCACCCCTAAAAAAACAACACAAAAACAAACAAACAAATAAACACGCAGCCGTGATTTGTCTTCTGGCAGAAAAATACAAAATTCCACATTTTTGTAGATAGGAGCTTGGAGCTTGTACAGTAGGGTTCTCTGATATGCTGAATCTGATGGTTTGATTTTTGTCAAGATTCTATGAATTTTAGGGGGTGTTTCCCCCTATTTTCTAAAAAAGGACAAATTTTCTCAGGCTAGTAGCTTTTGATGGGTAAAACTAAACTTGATGAAACTTATATATTTAAAATCAGCATTAAAATGCAATTCTTTTTATATAGCTATTGGTACTAAAATTCTGTTTTTTAGTGTTTTGGTTACTATTGAGCCGGGTCAACACAGTTATACAGTTAACACAGCAAAAGAGAAGGAAATTTGTCATAACTAGTTACCATGTGGTTGTAGCAAATTGCTCTGAAAACAGCAGAAAAGCGTTGAAAATATATTGGAAAAACACACGACGGAAAGATATTTTGGCTTCCTTTATTTTGCATAACTGTTAGGAAACTGAAATGTGCATATATGGAAGCATTTAAATTTGTCTGTGAAAATATTATTGAATGGCTAAAATATTTTACCTTCATTTCAGGTATGAGTCATTACGAGCGCGCAGTTTCCTCTTGAGAATCAATTAAATAAAAAAAAAACAAGTTTTTTTTAACGAGAAGTAAGGAGCGACATTAAAAATTAAAACGAACAGAAATTACTTCGTATACGAAAGGGCTGCTTCCTCATCAACACCCCGCTCTTTACGCTAAAGTTTGACTCTTTCTCTTAATTCTACTTTTTAAAACCGTAAAAAACTTTAGCGTAAAGAGCGGGGCGTTGATGAGGAAGTAGCCCTTTCATATACGAAGTAATTTCTGTCTGTTTTAAGTTTTAATGTCGCTCCTTACTCCCCGTTAAAAAAAACTTGTTTATTTTTACTTAGTTTCTGAACGTTTTTGAATCAATGCATGTTTTGATTTTGGCTCCCCGCAGATGAATAATTAAAACGAAATTTGCATATTTATTTTTTTGGCTAATTGCCTTTCTCGTAGTTTTGATCGAGTGATTTTGAGAAAAAAGGAGCTGGGGAGGAGGCCTAGTTGCCCTCCGATTTTTTGGTTACTTAAAAAGGCAACTAGAACTTTTAATTTTTTACGAATGTTTATTAGTAAAAGATATACGTAACTTACAAATTAGCTTACGTAAAGAAATTCTGTATTCTCATGTTTTTATTACGTATATGAAGGGATTCACCCCCTCGTCAGTACCTCGCTCTTTACACTAAAGCTTAAATCTTGTCCCAATTTCTTAAGAATGACCCCTGAATCACAAAAGCTGTAGAATAAATAGTTGAAATTACTAAAAATGCTTTAGCGTAAAGAGTCAGGTATTAGGAGGAGGTGAGCCCATCATACACGTATTAATTTCTGTTCGTTTTAAGTTTTAATGCTTCTCCTTACTTTCAGTTGAACAAACTTTTTCATATTCAATTTTTCATTGTTTTTTTTTTTAATAATACTAGAAAATCCTGCTCTCCTTCATGAAACTTTTCTTCCCCCATGACAAATTCCTCCAAGGAAAGCTCCCCCAACATATCCCCCTCTTCTACCCCCCCCCCTTCAACCTAAAAATCCCCCAGAAAATGTATGTACTCTTCCAAATAACCATTACTATATGTAAGCACTGGTCAAAGTTTGTAACTTGTGGCCCCTCCCACGGGGACTGTGGGGAAGTAACTCGCCCGCAGAAACATAGTTATAAGGTTTTTTGACCACGCTGAATAAAATGGCTATCTCAGAATTTTGATCCAGTGACTTTGGGAAAATAATTAGCGTGGGAGGGGGCCTAGGTGCCCTCCAATTTTTTTGGTCACTTAAAAAGGGCACTAGAAATTTTCATTTCCGTTAGAATGAACCCTCTCGAAAGATTCTCGGACCACCGGGTCGATACAATCACCCCTGGGGAAAAAAAAAACAAACAAACAAATAAACCCTCATCCTTGATCTGCCTTCTGGCAAAAAATACAAAATTCCACATTTTTGTAGATAGGAGCTTGAAACTTCTACAATAGGGTTCTCTGATACGCTGAATCTGATGGTGTGATTTTCGTTAAAATTCTATGACTCTTAGGGGTTGTTTCTCCCTATTTTATAAAATAAGGCAAATTTTCTCAGGCTCGTAACTTTTGATGGGTAAGATTAAACTTGATGAAGTTTATACATTTAAAATCAGCATTAAAATGCGATTCTTTTGATTTAGCTATTGGTATCAAAATTCCATTTTTTAGAATTTTGGTTACTATTGAGCCGGGTCGCTCCTTATTACAGTTCGTTACCACGAACTGTTTGAAACGGTAGGGGTCATTCATGAGATCCCTTGCTAAAATTAAAACAATGTATATATCGTCGAATTCATTAACTTTTTAACCTGTTTTATTATACTTTACTTGGTAGATGCTACCTCTCTCCTCAAACAAGTATTAGTACCGTAAAATACAGACCAAAAGAAATTTGTCTATTATATAAAGTACTAACGATATTTTTACTCTCTCTCCCGAGAAGCATTTTGTTTCTTTCCTGCCCCTTATCTGAGAGCATTTTAAATCACTTGAATCTTTTTAAGGATTAAGCCTACTTCCTTAGTGACGCTTTCATTTAAAAGTGCAGAGTTTCTTTTTTTTATTCAAAGATTTTATGAAGGTAAATAACAAATTTCAAAGCAAGAATTCACAATTGTTTCAATTCATTAGAAAGATTTTGTTAGTCTCCGCAACGGAAGCGTATAAGGAAAAAATATTATCAGAAACTGGCCATATGGAAAGGCCACAAAAACATATATTTTTACTGGCTTCTACCCTAATATTAAGCTTTCAAACTAAACTTTATAACCCCCTTCTACCTCTAAAAACTTTCGGAAACTCTGATTTTCTTTTTCTTTGGGTGGCTATGATACTGAAATGAACGAAAGAGAGCTGGATCGTAAAATACTTGAGGAATAAAAAGAAAAACGAAAACGTTTGAATTAATAAGCAGCATGCAGGAAGATTTTGCGTGTAGGAAGACAATTTTGGGGTCCATTTTCAGGGGCCATTCTACCAAGCCAAACTGATTTTGTATACTAGGGTTCGCGTGGCCCATGAACGTATATTCTTAAGTTACAAGCCGTTCAGAAAAATAGCTTTCGGCTCTTTTTCAGGCCCCATTTTTGGCCAAACCTATATTTTGTTTTTCATTTTTTAGTGGTCCCAAAAAAAGGCCCCAGAAGGTCATGAGCCCATCGGACAGTCAAGATCAGACCAAACATGCTCCTCCCCTGTTTCCACCATAAAACTTATCTGTAAACAATTGAAGATACGCATAATTTACGGAGCTTGTCCCAAGGCATCTGATTGTCATGTCATCCCCCCAGACATGTTTATTGGACCTTTTGACTATTATGGGGAAAATGTCCAAATTTTGATCAGATATCAAGAGGAGTTATGGGATGCCAGGTATCCAAGAGCACGGGAGGGGGTTGATTGCTCTCAAAAGAGCACTTGAACTTTTACTGAAAAGGGCCTAGTGATGACCCATTGGTGAGCAAGTAGAGTGGGGAGGGGGTATGAATAATTTTCACAGCATATCCACAGAAGGGAACGTTGGATTACGACCAAATTTAGTAAAATATAAATACTAGACTAATAATTAAGTGTTTTCTTATGGGGGGCTAATATGATCTCTTTGAGAGGAGGTGTGGTCAGGTACATACCGCAGAAATTATTCCCGGAGAGCAGCAAAGTAGTTTGAAAGTATGTAGTAATTACAAGAGGTGTACATAGATTTAGTTCCATCTGACTGCCTTTGGAATAAAAAAAAATTGGTTACTATTACATTTTGATTGATCAAGCTTACTACTTCTTACGCGTATATTCAAAAGTATAACTGTTTATTTCAGAAAATCCTGACAAGCTAATGAATTTTCTTTTTTTTTCATTGCGTTCTAATTCTCAATTATGTGTAAAAAAAAGACTTAAAAGACTTTGTGGCTCCAATCTTACCTCTATATCTGCCTCACATCTCGGACAATCCCCTCTAGCCCTCTGATCATATCATCGGTCTTGTCTTTCTGCCTCTTGGTCTTTCTGCTGTATCTTAGGCGTATTCCAAGCCATCTAGTGTGTATCTCATCGATGTGGACATTTAGGTCAATTTAAGAAGTACTAAGAAACAGACGAAAAATAAGAACGTACCTGAGGAAAACAATAAAGCTTTTGAAAATTTCATAAAGCTACTAAAAGCTAAAGTTCAGTAAATGTTAAAAGTCAAGGATCTGCGTTAGATTCGGGATTGAAGATGTTTGTTTAAAAGCCGTTTAAAAGCCGTTACGCTTAAAGCGAGGAATTTATTCCTCGATTTAAAAGCTTCAATCTACGTATGCACGATGCGAAGTTAGTCTTTTTCAGTTTATTAGATTTAGACCAAAAAAGTATTTCACTACAAAAGCTAATTACTGTTCCCAAAAAAATTATAAATGATATGAAGCTTTTTAATATCTAACTGTGTTTGAAAAAAAAACAATGATAGTGTTTATTTGTTAAAAAGGGGTTTGTTGTTATTTAAATGTCTAAAAGTACTACGACTGTTATACGAACAGTAAAGACAATATTGAGTTATTATTTGGCTTTTCTCATTTAGACAGTACGCTTGGCCTTATTTCGCTGCTTTTGAAATTTAATCAGATTCAAACAACACCTAAAAATAATTATACTTAAAACTGTCGTTTTTTAAAGGTTTTGCGATTTAATGTGTCGGTCACCTTTTACCGCATACCCCAGTGGCAAGTCAAGCCCTTCTATTACGGAATTTCTTAAAGCAAGCCTTAAGATCAACGAGGTTATGACACGTGTTGAATTCAAGGTCTTTCTTTTTTTTTGTATTATGGAATACTTTCCAAATCATAAAATATAGTATCCTTTGTTCATTTATTCACTTCCCTTCAAAACGCGGGCCCATCTCATCCTTTCAAGTCACTCCCCTGCAAATTAAGAAATAAACTCTGGGCCCATGCTTTTATATGGAGGAATATATTTAGACTTAGTGTGCACTATGGTTACTGATGAGAATGACAGCTCCACTTTTATTGTGGAAAAGGATCCTTTCACTCTTAGACATTAGCTTTTAAATGTTGAAGCAGCATAGAAAAGCTGACTTTCAGCATAAAGAAACTTCTTGCGTCATATTCGAGAAACCTACAATTTTACTGTTTATAGCAAATACTCGTACGAATAAGTAAATCAGTCGATATTCTGGAAAAGTTGTTACACGAAACTTAAAATATGGAGTGAAATGCAGCAGTTTTTTGAAGATGAAAGCTGCCCGATATTTAGATTACTTTGAATATTCCTTTTTTACGAATGTAAATTAAATAATAAAAAGATTTCATTTTAAATGACACTAAACATTAAATTAAAGTGATATTAGAAATAAAAAGTAACATCAAAATTCAAATGATGAGAAATTTGTTTTTAGATATATCTTAAACCGAAAATATGCAACTATCTGAAAACCTGTATTTGTTCGTAAAGGTTCTCAAAAGGTTTTTGAGATATTACTAGATATTACTCTTGGGAAAAAGCTGGATTAATTCTTTACGCAAATTATTAGGTTTGATGTTAGGACTCATGGGTGTACACACGATGAAGGAGGGTTTTGTCAATGGTCTGGCAAAATCAAGGGATGGGGTGATTGGTGACATTACAGATGGAGACGGTATGTGACACAGCACAGCGTATTGAATTAGACGTAGTACGTAACCCTAGGTTAACATAGGAGCAAAATTCGCTCATTGTGACAATTTAATTACTAATTTTGACGGTTTTTTGTTGCTTTGTCAAGCAAAGTTGAAAATTCAATTTTTATCAGGCATCTCGTAAATTTTTCCAGCAATTTTTTAAAACAAAAGAACAACAGTTTGTGGAAGACGCAATTAGTATTGAAAATAGTTTGACGGAGAAGCTGAATATGGCTCTTCATATTGCTAAACAAAAATAAATAGGCATGGTTGTCCAAAAAAACAAAAATTGAAGCAATTTTTTCTTTTAAAAGACCATTTTAACTCCCCTCTAATATCTGTCTGCCGCAGTGAGGGTCTTTGACCTTCGAGAGGCTGCTGCGGGAGGGGGGGGCCTGTGACTGGCTACTGCGGGAGGGGGGCCTGTGACTGGCTACTGCGGAGGAGCCCGGCCTGCACCTGGCTGCTCTAGGGGTTCCGGCCTTCGGCCAGTCGGCAAGGGATTAAAATGACCTTTTTCAAGAAATAAGTATTTTACTTTATTTTTTAATGTTTTAGTGCATTGAATTTTGTTTTCTTAAATTCATTGTTTTGATTTAGTTTTTCTTAATTTAATGTTCTGATTTTTGTTTTTCCAATATTCATGTTTTTGATCTTGTTTTTTCAAATTTCTGGTGTAATTTCTCAATCAAGAATCGTTGAAGGGCTTTATCGTGCTCTGAATGAGAAGTTATAAGAACTTACTCGGAGTTAATAAAATAAAGCGTGCTGAATACTACTGCTTGTGTTGGAGTATACTTCTTGAAAAAGTTAGGCTAGGAGTGAAAAGGTGCGTACTACAACATGAAAAAAAAACGGATCTAAAAGAATATCAAGGAAAAAGAACTTGTTTGGAATTAATATAATAAGGCCTTTTGGATAGTATTGCTTGGTGTTGGAATATATGCAAAGCCGAAAAGTTAATGTTTGAGAGTGAAAAAAGGAGTGTACACGAATGTAAAAAAAAAAAAAAAAAAAACAGATTTAGGAGGAATATCAAGAAATGAAAACTTGTCTGAAATTAGTAAAATAAAGCCTTTGAATTAGTATTGGTTGGTATTGGTACATATGTAAAACCGAAAAAGTTAAGGTCGGGAAGGAAAAAGATGTGTACTCCAAAGTGAAAAACTGGATTTGAGAGAAATATCAAGGAAAAGGAACTTGTTTGGAATTAATAAAATAAAGCCTTATGAATTGAATTGCTTGGTATTGGAACATACGTAAAGCCGAAAATGTTAAGAGTGGAAAACGAGAATACTCCAACGAGAAAAAAACGGATTAGGAGGAATATCAATAAAAAGAACTCATTTATTATTAATAAAATATAGCCTTTTGATTACTATTGGTTGGTGTTGGAATATATTCAAAGCCAAAAAAATTAAGGCTGTGAGTGGAAAAAGAGTGTATGGCAATGTGAAAAAAAAAACTGGAAAAAAGAAAGAAAAAAGAACCTGTTTGGATTTAATCAAAGAAAGCTTTTGGAATAGTGTTGTTTGGTGTTGGGATACACATAAAGGCGAAAAACGTAAGATTAGAAGTGGAAAAAAAGTGTACGCCAATGTAAAAATCCGGATTTAGGAGGTAAATCAAGAAAAAACGTTAAAAAGTTGTTAAAAGGTAAGGTGATAGAGGAGTTTACGAAAATGAGTAATAAGCCAATTTTTTTATCAAAAAAAGACGTGTAGGTTACTCCACTGCAAAAAATCAAATTCAGGAGAAATACTAAAAAAAAAGTTAAAAATTCCTTAAAAGATGTGGGTCAGACGAGTTTCCGAAAATGACAGATAAAACCTGTTTTATCATTATGGTGTTACTATGTCCCATATCTCCTAATCCGAGACGTTTGTACGCCTCCTATGCTCCAATGCAATGTTTAAGGTACCCACCATGTTTCAGCGCTTTGCTGTGAGGACTAAAGTGCCATAAATTGAATGATAGGGGGAGGGACAGTTTAGGTGGGTGAATTTCAATAATAAAATAAAGTACTTTTATTAGTATTATTGGGTGTTGGCATATACCTAAAACCAGAAAAGGTTAGGTTTGGAGTAAAAATATCTTTGCTGTGATGTGAAAATCGGATTTAGGAGGAATATCAAGAACAAAACGTTAAAAAGTTGTTAAAACCTATGATGTTAGAGGAGTTTACGAAAATGAAAGAATAAATTATTTTTGTCACGATTGTGTTATTATGCCCCATATCTCCTTAAGCGAGATATCTGTAAGCCCCCTATGATCCAAATAATAAGCATATCACTTTAGAAATCAACTAAAAACATTGATTAAATCGGACCGTATCGATAAGAAAAACCAAGGACCGAGTGAATTTACAAACACTATCAAACAGTTCGTGGTAACGAACTGTAGTAAGGAGTGACCCGGCTCAATAGTAAGCAAAACTCTAGAAGACGAAATTTTGACACCAATATATACATCAAAAGAATTGGATTTTTATGCTGATTTTAAATATATAAGTTACAACAAATTTAGTCTTACCACTGCAAAGTTAAGAGCCTGAGAATATCTGTCTTATTTAGAAAAAAGGAAGAAACACCCCCTAAAAGTCATAGAATCTTAATAAAGATCACACCATCAAATTCAGCGTATGAGAGAATCTTTTTTTGCACTTACCACTCCATGCACTGGGCTGTTTTAGTCCTATAAAAGGCCCTAAGTCTCTGAAGCACAGATTCCACTTGGTTATTTGTCTTATGTTACTTGCTTTTAATTGTAGGGAAAGGGTGATTTTTTTAGGCTTATACATATTTATCTTAATAAGGATAGCTTGAATAGAATAAGTAATTCAGAACTGTAAGTAAAGAGCGACTCGGCTCAATTGAAGCAGAAACTCTAAAAATCCGAATTTTGATACCAATAGATAAATTAAAAGAATTGGCTTATCGGGGTGATTCCAATTATATAAGGTTCATTAAGTTTAGTTTTGCCCATCAAAGGCTACGAGCCTGAGAGAATTTGCCTTATTTTCGAAAAAAGGAGGCAACACCTCTTAAAATTCAGAAAATCTTAATTAAAATCACACAGTCAGATTCAGTGTATCAGCAAATCCTACTGTAGAGGTTTCAAGCTCCTATCTGCAAAAAAGTGGAATTTTATAATTTTTGCCAGAAGAAAGACCACGGATGTGTGTTTTTTGTTTATTTGTTTGTCTTTTTTCCCAGGGGTGATCTTATAGACTCATAGTCCTACAATGTCACAAGACGAAGAATTCTAACGAAAATTAAAAGTTCTAGTGCCCTTTTTAAGTGACCAAAAGATTGGAGAGCAACTAGGCTCCCTCCTAAAAGGCTCCCCCCTTTTCCCAAAGTCACCAGATCAAAATTTTGTGATAGCCATTTTTTCCACTATAGTCGAAAATCTAATAAATATATCTTGAAAGAAGATGTAACCCCCCAAAGTCACCAAGGAAAGGGCTTCAAGTTATGAACTTTGCCCATTGTTTACATTTAGTGTTGGTTATTGACGAAGCAAACTGACGTTTTCAGGGGTTATTTTTTCTGATGGTGTGGAGCGGGGGTGGGTAGGTCAGGGGTTACGTGAGAGGATCTCTCCTTAGAGAAATTTATCATGGGGAAAGAGAATTTCCCTGAAGAGGGCGCTGGATTTTCCAGCATTATTAAAAAAAAACAATCAGAAACTAAATAAAAAAACAACTTTTTTAAACTGAAAGTAAGGAACATCATTAAAAGTTAAAACGAACAGAAATTGTTACGTATATGAGGTTCGTCCCCTCCTCAATACCTTGCTCTTGACGCTAAAGTATTTTTAGGAAGTTCAAAAGAAATATTTATTCTAATTAAACGGCCTTTGTGATTCAGGGGTCATTCTTAAAGAATTGGAACAAAATTCGAGCTTCAGTGTAAAGAGCGAGGTATTGACGAAGGGGCAAACCCCCTCATATACGTAATAAAAATATACGAGCATAGAAGTTCGTTACGTAAGTTACTTTGTAAGTTACGTATATTTATTACTAATGAAAACGTTCGTAAATAAAATTAAAAGTTCTAGTGGCCTTTTTAAATAGCCAAAAAAATTGGAGGGCAACTACGCTCCCTCACCCGCCCATTTTTTCAAATAATCGTCCTATTAAATCTTTGAGAAAGCTATTTAGCCAAAACAAGTAAAATTAATATGCAATTTTTTTTTTAATTATTCATGTAGGGTGAGCCAAAATTAAAACCTACGATAATTCAAAAACGTTCAGAAATTAAATATAAAAAACAAGTTTTTCAACTGAAAGTAAGGAGCAACATTAAAACTTAAAACGAACAGAAATTAGTAGGTATATGAGGGAGTTCATCCTCTCGTCAATCCATCGCTCTTTACGCTATAGTATTTTAAGTAATTTCAAAAGAGCTATTTACTCTATTTAAACGGCCTTTGCTGTTCAGGGTCATTCTTGAAGAATAGAAACAAAATTGAAAATTTAGCGTAAAGAGGGAGGTATTGACGAGGGGCCAAACCCCCTCATATGCATAATAAGAAAATACGAAAATAGAAATTCATTACGTTTGTTAATTTATAAGTTACGTATATTTATTACTAATACAAACTTTCGTAAATAAAATTAAAGGTTTTTGTGGCCTTTTTGTGTAGCCAAGAAAATGGAGGGCAGCTAGGCTCCCTCTCCCTCCCCTTCTGTCTCAAAATAGTCAGTTCAAAACTTTGAGAAAGCCATTTAGCCAAAAAAGTAAAATTGATATTCAAATGTCGTTTTAATTATTCATGTACGGTGAGCTAAAATCAAAACCTGCATTAATTCAAAATTGTTCTGACATTAAATAAATTTTTTTTTTTTTAAATTGAAAATAAGGAGCGACATTAAAATTTAAAACGGACAGAAATTATTCCTTTTTATATGTGGAATAATTTCTGTTCGTTTTAATCTTTAATGTCACTCCTTAGTTTCAGTAAGAAAAAACTTCTTTTTATTTAATATAAATACAGATCGAAAAGAAAGAAAATTAACAGCTCATTTCAACACTTTATCAAAAGCAAGCAAGGAAAACAATAATTAGCATATTCAACGAGGAGGTGACAACAATTTTCAACACCACCTCACGAGCAGAATGGAGTGTCAATTTTCCGATTTATGTGTAGGAAATAATTTAGGTGGTTGCTACCAGTTATAAACTGGGTCAAGTAAGGAGAAGAGTTGAATATTATAAGAACAAAAGGTTATCCTTATCACAAAAGAAATTTGTCGACCAGCAACTGACGGAATTCTCAAACCTTTTATAGAATAAATCTTCCTTCACTTCGGAAGTGTCACTAACATTTTATTTTTTTTATTTGTCATTTCCCATAAGTCTATCATGGTTTAGCACATTCTCAAAAGGCTTTGCCGATCTCTCATTAAGTAATATTATTACTTAATATTATTAAGTAATAATAATAATAATAATTACTAAGTAATATTATTACTAAGTAATAGTAATAATAATATTATTATTATTACTAATATTATCAATAATTGTAGCTCGTTTTTATCTTTAAATTGGATAAGTTCAGATTGACCATTCACTCTTAATTTTCTAACATACCAATGCAATGTTTTACTATTATGTCGTTCGTCTGCACCTTCTAGATGTTCAGCAGTTTTATCCATGGCCTCCACTTCACGCCTCCTTCTTTCATATTTTGAATGACTACTAAATTCAGTCTTACTCGTTTCAAGTTCCAACTTCGCTCTTAACTTTCTTCAGAGAAATTTAGGTTCCAAAAAATTAATATATCGCAGAACGTAGTTAAGTTATATAAATGAAGCTTTCTCAAATAAGTTCTAATGTCAAATTCTGGAAATCGTTTAAAGTTTTATTCACGTCGCTCAATTACCTTCTTGAAAAATACTGGAGAAAGTAATCCCCAAAAAGTGATTGTTTACTCCAGTATACTCAAGTCTGTGCTTGCCTAATTTTAGTAGTATCGCCAAAAGTGGAGATAAAAGGGAAAATGCAACTTCTCTTTGCTTTTCCTTCCTTGAAGTAGGTTCCCAACTTTCTAATATTTTCCCTTATTGGATGTTGCATCAGAATATCAATTTCTTTCCATAGTCAGCACAAAAACTAATTAATGTCACAAACAAACAAGGCACTTAATTTTGAATTAAGGTTTACTGGCAAAACTGGGAAAGAAGAACTGACTAAATTATATGTAGGCCACTTTTTTCAGTGAAATTGAAACTTTTATTAATTAGTTGAGTTAGAATTTATTTAATAGAAAACGTTTCCATTCCATGATAAAACAGGCCTTATCAAAACAACGAATAAAGTCCAATATGACGAAAGAAGAAAATCTAATTAACACGATACCATTTACCGATGGTATCCATTTACCATTTACCGATGGTATCTTGCTTTCTGGTTCTAAGCCGGTTTAAGCGCTTCAGTGTAGACTTGAGAAGATATGTACAAAATAATTCGATGATTAAAAAAACTTGAAAATTGGAAATTGGAATATTACGACGTTAAAACATTATTATCGTATCGACATTTTGACTGACAAATTTAGGCAGTTTAAACTGGATCCATTAGGAATTTTTAACGCTCCGAATGGCAAAAATAGGGAAAGATGGTATCCTAGCCTAGGTAAATTTGTTGTAGGAAACGAAAACAGCAATGACTACAGAATTTTGCAATTTTTGCAGGTATAACAACCTAGCTATAACCAAAACGGTGTTAGGTGATAAAATGGCCTATAAGTTGACATGGTATTCACGTGATGGTAAGACAGCAAACCTTATTGATTATGCTATTGTAAACAGAAGACTAGCAGGATCAATTCAAGATACTAGGGTATATAGGAGTGCTGTTGTGACCTGGACTATCAAATGAGACAAGACCTAAAAAACGGAAATTTATAAGCGTTATAAATAACAATTCTTTGGAAGAAAAAGAAATGTTTCAAGCAATGAAAATCCAAAATGAAGAAGAAAGAAAAATGGGTTTAGAACCGTGCCAAAACTGAAAATGATAGTTATGATAATTGAGTTAGGGATTTTAACATGGATAAGGTCATCAATGCTTACCATGCTTTTGTTGAAAAAATTAAGTTTCTGCGATATGTGTTTCCTAACGACAATAGAGAAACCGGGGCAAAAGTTGACGTTCCAAGTAAAAGCTCCAAGTAATGAAATAGTGATAAATAACAAAATTTTAGAGTTAGTAAGGACACAATCCAGGAACCTAATACTGCCTCAGCCTCTGTTAAAAACGAAGGTTCGGTGTAATGTTTTTCATTATGACAAAAGACAAGCCCCCAAAAAATATAAAAAGGCGCTAATTCTAAATTAAAATCATTTAAAATCTTTAAGGGTTGATTTATGAAAATGAAGCAGAGATAAATGTGATTAGAAAACAAGTGAAAGTGAGAATCGCAAGAGCTAAAGAAAAAGGCAAGGAACAAACGACAGCGAGAATCACATTGAATTGTAAACGAAATATTGAACAGTTATCTGTGGTTGGAAACTGGAAAAGATATTTTTGTTATTTAAAATGTATTAAGAAATAAAACGAAATAATGTATGAATCTAAACTGCTAAACCAAAAGGCATGAAAAAACTTTTGAGGTAAATAAGAACAAAAATGGACAATGAAATCTAGGGTTGAAAAGCAAGGAAAAGCGATGACTGGACACAAAACCGATCTAAATAGGTCAGGACTTGAAAAAAAATTCGTATTTTTCGCAGGGTGGCTGTATCGAACCTGTGGACGTTAAGACATCAAGAAAAGACTCGAGTTGTCTTCGTTTAGAAGACAAGCGACAATAAAATCTATATATAGAAACCTGCCTCGTACTGAGGCCCTGGGTTACCGTGAATGTCCAAAATTGGTGAATGTCTACATTCACTTGTAAATGTCTGAAATACTTTTTTTTTGGCTTGAATCAGTACTGCCAGTCAACGTTTTGAGTTTAATACAAGGATTGATTATGATAGCTTAGGATAGATTTGATTTGTTTCGTTAGGTTAGCTTAGGTTTTCAACCCATTTCCAATATTTAAAATCAAACTTAATCTTATTTAACCTAGTCTAAACTAACATAATATAACCTAACCCAAATTTAACTTTTACCCTCGTAGCTTCCATAAGACTGAAAAAACTGACTTGCAAAGATGATTGAATCCAAGCAGAGAAAAAGGAGCCTCGGACATTCCCTGGTGAATTTCCACATTAACCAGATTTTGGACATTCACGGTAACATATATATTCTACTGCTACCACTAACAACTCACCGCAGCCACAAGCCGTCTCAGGCCAACACAGCTACGTATTCTCCTCCTCCATCCGAATTTATTCGAAGTCTCGCTCTTTACACCCTCCCAGGAAATTCCCATTTCCTTTAATTCTTTCTTTATGACATCCTCCCATTCCAACCGCGGACAACCCGCTTGCTGTTTAGCCCTAGACGGTTGGACAAAAAGAACAGTCTTTGGCAATTCATCATCCTTCATCCGCAGAAAATGCCCCTACCTTAGCTATCTCAAATTTTCTCAAATTTAGCCCTTGAAAGCGGTACTAAACCACACTTTCGTACAGCCTACTGTTTGAAATACGTTCAGTCAGCCGGGTCCCCAGAACAATCCGTGGCCAATTTCTCTGGAAAACATCTAGCAAATCTTCAGCTGCTTTTCGGAGTGCCAATGCTTCAGAGCCATATTTGACCACTGTCATCACATTAGTTTCAAATATCCTAATCTTGGTTTGCAGACTTATCTTTCTATTATTCAAAACTTTTTTTTGGCTGTGAGAAAAACATCCTGAGCCTTGGCTATTCTACTTTTAACATCATCACTGCTCCCACACTCTGTACTAATAATGCTAATAAGGTAAATGAAGCTGTCCACCTGATCAATCTTTTCATTGCGCAACGTGACCTTTTCATCTTCACTTATTCCTAGCTTTAGTGACTTGGTCTTCTTAACATTAATCTTCAAAACTACTCTAGTACCCTGAACGCACAAAATCTCTAAAAAATCATTCATTTTGCTCACACTTTCATCTAGGATTCTCAAATTGTGAGCATAATCTAAGTAAAGGAGAGTTTTTCCTCCCCATTTGATTCCATGGTCTCCCATTGCCTTTTCTGCGCTCCTTAAGACAAAGTCCATCAAAATGATCCATATAAAGTGGAATAGAACACAACCCTGTTTATCTCCTGATTTAATGTGGTTGTTTTTTTAGCAGTACTGTTTAGCGAGGATCTTTGCCGAAATATCTTGTTTGTTTTTCTTTGTTATTCACTTGCTGAAAATTATCCTCGTTTTGTTTTGCCGTTTTTTAGTATATAAACTTTTTTTCTTCATTTTCTTCGTACATCATGCAGCCAGCGTTTTCTTCCTCGTCTTCCTTGAAGCAAAACAGGATCAGCATTGTATTTTTGGATTATGTGTTTAAATTAGATTATAGAATCAATTTGAATATATAGAATTCATGAAAATAACAGTTATAAAATGAAACTATAAAATTAATGAAAATAATACAATTAAGAAAAATAACATAAAATAACAGAATAACATAATTATGAAACAAGAAATTATAATATAAATTTGTTAGGCTTTATTTTTTGTCCTCAAAATATTGAAGGGATCAATTCGCTGTCTTTCCCAGAGTAGTCTATTATAGCTCTTATAAAGTTCATTCTAGTGGTATTATAAGAGTCTGTTTGTTAGGAACGAAAACACCGGGTCATTTAGGTTTCAGTTCCTGAAGCTGTTTTCCAGCTTCTGGATGACTAGATAGCTGGGCAATTAGAATTAAGTGGTTATCCCTTCCATCAACATACCGAGGATATCTTAAAAAGATTTCTTGCTGTTGGAGTAGATATTTTAGAAGGTGTGTTGTTTCTTTCTAAATACTCTTTGTTTTTAATAGTTCGTGATGATGAACTGTAAGTAAGGGGTGATTTGTGCTGATAGTAACCAAAAATCTTAAAAAAGGAGTTTTGGTAACAATAAAAACCTGGGAAATTACCGCCATAAAAATCACCGTGAAAAAAGAAATGATGGCAATTGGAATTCAAGAAATTCCTTAAGCTTAAAGTTACCCCCCTTAGATCTGCCTCATTTTCTAATAGGTGGAAAACACTCCTAAAAAGGTGAATGGTTTTGATGAGACGCCCAATTCAGCATATCAGAGAACTCTTTTGTAAAGGTTTCAAGCCCCTATCTACAAAAGTGTAAAACTTTGTACTTTTCCCAGAAAGAGAATCACTGATACGTGTTTATTTGTTGTTGTTTTTTCCAGGGCTGATTTATAGATCTGATTGTCCTCAAATTTTGAGAGAAGGCTCATTAGAAAGAAAATTGAAAGCTCTACGGAACTTTATTAAGTGGCAAAAAATTATGTGCAACAGCAAAGTGCCATTTTCTGTGACGACGAATTTAGCCGAAAGGACGCCAAAGAGCCATCGACTAAAATTTCTGAGATAATCGATCGATTTAAAATTATCGAAGAGCTATATTTTGCGCTTTCCAGTTATAAATTGAATAAACTTTTTCCAAAAATAAGTTTTGCATAGAAAAGTAAAGAACTCAATTAAACCAAAAATAAGCCAAAGTGGAATCAAATAATCTATCAAGTGTAAAACTACCGCAAATCAGAACCGATAAATAAATGAAACCCAAAACAAACAGAAATTATAATAAATAACTGACCTAAATTCAAAACGAGCAGAAATTAACATGAGTTGGGGCCAGAACCTCTATGCCTTCCCAAGGCCAAAAGATAATTTGTGCTTTACAGAAAAAGCACAAATGAATGTGCATTATCAGTTTAATTAACATATGTTGATTTTTATTCTTTAAAATTCTAATGATATCTGAATTATGAAAGTTATGAAAGTAAAAACATTTAAAATTTACTTTTTTCATTCATTTGCAAATTATGTTTTTGCTTTGGGAAAGCACAAGGGTTTTGAGCCCTACTCATGTTAATTTCTGCTCTCGTTTATTTATTGTAATTTTGTTCATTTTGGGTTTCATTTATTTATCAACACTGATTTGCGATAGTTTTACACTTGGTAAATTATCTGATTCTATTTTTGTTTATTTATGGCTTTATGGAGTTCTTTACTATTCTTTAAACAGCTTATTTTTTTTGGAAACTTTTTTATTTAGTTGCTGACTGTTTTATATTGACATGGTCTTTTTCAGGGGATTAAATAAAAAAAAAACAAGTTTTTTTAACTGAAAGTAAGGAGCCAGATTAAAACTTAAAACGAACAGAAATTACTCCGTATATGAAAGGGGCTGTTCCCTCCTCAAAGCCCCACTCTTTACTCTACGGTTTGACTCTTTCTCTCAACTTTACTTTTAAAAAAAGTAAAAACTTTAGCATAAAGAGCGGGGCGTTGAGGAGGGAACAGCCCCTTTCATATACGGAGTAATTTCTGTTCGTTTTAAGTTTAATCTCGCTCCTTACTTTCAGTTAAAAAAAAACTTGTTTTTTTTTTTATTTAATTTCTGAACATTGTTGAATTAATACATTTTTGATTTTGGCTCTCCGCACATGAATAATTAAAACGAGATTTGCATATTAATTTATTTTTATGGCTAAATGGCTTCTCATAGTTTTGACCGGACGGTTTTGAGAAAAAAGGAGCGAGGGAGTAGGCCTAGTTACCCTCCAATTTTTTGGTTATTTAAAAAGGCAAGTAGAACTTTTAATTTTTTTACGACCGTTTTTATTAGTAAAAATAAACGTAACTTACGAATTAACTTTAGTAACGAACTTCTATATTCGTATGTTCTTATTGCGTATATGACGGGGATCGCCCCCTCGTCATTACCTCGCTCTTTACACTAAAGCTTTTATTTTGTCCCAATTCCTTAAGAATGACCCTGAATCATAAAGGCCGTAGAATAAATAGTTGAAATTAAAAAAATTACTTTCAAACAGCTCGCGGTAACGATCTGTAGTAAGGAGCGACCCGGCTCAATAGTAACCAAAACTCTAAAAAACGGAATTTTGATACCAATAGTTACATCAAAAAAATCGCATTTTTATGCTTATTTCAAATATATAAGTTTCATCAAGTTTAGTCCTACAGATCGGAAGTTACGAGCCTGAGAAAATTCGCCCTATTTAAGAAAATAGAAAGAAAACCCCCTTAAAAGTGATAGAATCTTAACAAAAATCACACCATCAGATTCAGCGTATCAAAGAACCCTACTGTACAAGTTCCAAGCTCCTATCTACAAAAATGTGGAATTTTCTTTTTTTTTTCCAGAAGACAAATCACGGATGCGTGTTTATTTATTTTTTTTTCTTTTTCCCAGGGGCGATCGTATCGACCCAGTGGTCCTAGATTTTTGCGAGAGGGCTCATTAGAACGGAAATGAAAAGTTGTAGTGCCCTTTTTAAGTGACCAAAAAAGTTGGAGGGCACCTAGGCCCCCTCCCACGCTCAGTTTTTTCCCAAAGTCGTGGGATTAAAATTCTGAGATAGCCATTTTATTCAGCATAGTCGAAAAACCTTATAACTATTTCTTTGGGGACGACTTACTCCCCCACGGTCCCCGTGGGAGGGGCTGCAAGTTACAAATTTTTACCAGTGTTTGCATATAGTAATGGTTTTTGGGGATTGTACAGACGTTTTCAGGGGAATTTTTTGGTTGAGAGGGGGGTTGAGAAGAGGGGGTGATGTGGGGGTTAATTTTCATGTAGGCATTTGTCATGGGGGAAGAAGATTTCCATAAAGGGGGCACAGCATTTTCTAGCATTAATTAAAAAAAATGAAAAAATAAATATGCTAAAGTTTTTTTCAACTGAAAGTAAGGAGTAGCATTAAAAATTAAAACGAACAGAAAATATAACGAATGTAAGGGGTTCACCTCCTCTTAATACCTCAGTCTTTACGCTAAAGCATTTTTAGTAATTTCAACTATTTATTCTACGGCTTTTGTGATTCAGGGGACAAAATTTAAGGTTTAGTGTAAAGAGCGAGGTATTGACGAGTGGGTGAACCCTCTCATATACATGATAAAAACGTACGAATATAGAAGTTTGTTACGTAAGCTAATTCGCAAGTTGCATATATCTTTTACTAATGAAAACGTTCGTAAAAACCAGGAGTTCTAGTTGCCTTTTTAAGTACCCAAAAAATTAGAGGGCAACTGGGCCTCCTCCCCCTCCTTTTTTCTCAAAATCATTCGATCAAAACTATGGGAAAGCCATTTCGCCAAATAAATAAATATGCAAATTTCGCTTTAATTTTTCATCTGCAGAGAGCCGAAATCAAAACATGGATTAACTAAAAATGCTCAAAAATTAAATAAAAAACAAGTTTTTTTTAACTGAAAGTAAGGAGCAGCATTAAAACTTAAAACGAACAGAAATTGCCCCGTATATGAAAGGGGCTGTTCCCTCTTCAACGCCCTGCTCTTTACGCTAAAGTTTTTACTGTTTTCAAAATTAGAGTTGATAGAAAGAGTCAAACTTTAGCGCAAAGAGCTGTTGAAAAGGGAACAGCCCCTTTTTTTGCCGTAGCAAAAAACAGCAAATTTGCAGTCTCCGTTATTCGTCGTCATTACCTCTAGGATTCGAATTGGCCAGAGGGGATAGCCCGCAAATTTGGCTAGGAATAGATCACCAATTTTAATGTTCACAGGATTCATGCCTAGTAAATGAAAGATTATAAAGTGAAAGAAACTTATCTTTCCGCGAGGGCCGAGCCACACTAATATATCCAAATGAACAATCAGTCCAAACTGTGCGAGGTTGGCCCAACTGCTAATCCTTCTCTACACTAAAAAGTGTAATTAACGCGCAGGAAAATTATATCCAATTTTCTCTACACACCACACTTGGCTATCGTATCTAATTTTCTCAATTCAAAACGCCAAAAATCTGATTGTGGGATAAATTCAAGTATCAGATTGCACAATTTCTGTAGTCACTGAATTAATTCATGGCTAAGGAATCAAGTTCAAACAATTCAAAAGTTCAAACAGGCGCAATCCCTTTGAGAGCTAGTTCAATACTGCAGTATATCAGTATACTGCAGGCATCTTCTTTGAATTAAATTCATTTTTTTCGGTAATCTCGGTTATAACGTTTTTTTCTGATATTATGAGAAATAGAAACATTCAGATCGAAATAAAGATTTTTAATTTTATGAATGGCTTAAGAATATTAAGTGGAAACTTTCAGGACATGATGAGGGGGATGTACAACTGACGAAAAGGCAATATGCGCATACTTCCTAATATGAAATTACTCCGTATATGAAAGGGGCTTTTCTTCTTCAACGCCCCGATCTTTACGCTAAAGTTTGACTCTTTCTCTTAACTCTACCTCTTAAAACAGTAAAAACCTTTAGCTTAAAGGGCGGGGAGTTGAAGAGGAAAAGCCTCTTTCATATACGGAGTAATTTAATATAAGAAAGTATGCGCATAGTGCCTTTTCGTCAGTTGTACATCCCCCTAATCATACCCTGAAAGTTTCCACTTAATATTCTTAATCCATTCATAAAATTAAAAATATTTATTTCGATCTGAATGTTTCTATTTCTCATAATATCAGAAAAAAAACGCTATAACCGAGATTACCGAAAAAAATGAATTTAATTCAAAGAAGATGCCTGCAGTATACTCATTATACTGCAGTATTGAACTAGCTCTCAAAGGGATTGCACCTGTTTGAACTTTTGAATTGTTTGAACTTGATTCCTTAGCCATGAATTAATTCGGTGACTACAGAAATTGTGCAATCAGATACTTGAATTTATCACACAATCAGATTTTTGGCGTTTTGAATTGAGAAAATTAGATACGATAGCCAAGTGTGGTGTGTAGAGAAAATTGGATATAATTTTCCTGCGCGTTAATTACACTTTTTAGTGTAGAGAAGGATTAGCAGTTGGGCCGACCTCGCACAGTTTGGACTGATTGTTCACTTGGATACATTAGTGAGGCTCGGCCCTCACGGAAAGATAAGTTTCTTTCACTTTATAATCTTTCATTTACTAGGCATGAATCCTGCGAACATTAAAGTGCGTGATTTATTCCTAGCCAAATGTGCGGGCTATCCCCTCTGGCCAATTCGAATCCTACAGGTAATGACGGCGAATACCGGAGACTGCAAATTTGCTGTTTTTTGCTACGGCAAAAAACACGTTTTTGCTATGTCAAAGAAGGGGCTTTTCCCTCTTAAACGCCTTGCTCTTTGCGCTAAAGTTTGACTCTTTCTCTCCACTCAAATTTTTAAAACAGTAAAACTTTAGCGTAAAGAGCAGGGCGTTGAAGAGGGAACCACCCCTTTCATATACGGGGTAATTTCTTTTCGTTTAAGTTTTAATGTTGCTCCTTACTTTCAGTTAAAAAAAAACTTGTTTTTTTTTTATTTAATAGCGTAAAAAGCGAGGTATTAGGAGGAGGTATACCCTTCATATGCGTAATAGTTTCTGTTCACTTTAAGCTTCGATGCTGCTCTTTACTTTCATTTGAAAAAACTTTTTCATTTTTATTTTTTCATTGTTCTTTAAAGCAATGCTAAAAGATCCGTCGCCCTCTCCATAGAAATTTTCTTCCCCCATGGTAAATTCCTCCATGAAAAGTTTCCCCCGCATAGCCCCCTCCCCTCAAACCCTCTCCCCAACCAAAACAATCCCCCTGAAAGCGTCTGTACACTTCCCAATAACCATTACTATGTGTAAACACTGGTCAAAGTATGTAACTTGCAGCCCCTCCCCCGGTGACTGTTGGGAGTAAGTCGTCCCCAAAGACATATTTAGTAGGTTTTTCGACTATGCTGAATAAAATGGCTATCTCAGAATTTTGATCCGGGGCCTTTGGGAAAAACTAAGCGTGGGAGGGGGCCTAGGTGCCCTCCAAATTTTTTGGTCACTGGGAAAGAAAACAAAAAAACAAACAAATAAACACGCATCCGTGATCTGTCTAGTGGCAAAAAAATGCAAAGTTTCACATTTTATAGATAGGAGCTTGAAACTTCTACTGTAGGGTTCTTTGATACACTGGATCTGATGGTTTGATTTTCGTTAAGATTCTATGACTTTTAAGGGGTGTTTCCCCCTATTTTATAAAATAAGGCAAATTTTCTCAGGCTCGTATCTTCTGATGGGTAGGTCTAAACTTAATGAAAATTATACATTTAAAATCAGCATTAAAATGCGATTCTTTTGATGTAACTATTGTTAAAAAATTCCTTGTTTTAGAGTTTCGGTTACTATTGAGCCGGGTCGCTCATTACTACAGTTCGTTACCACAAACTATTTGAAAACAAAAAAAATTCACTCTATTAACTCGAATAAATCATGTATTACTAATATTTTAAGGAATAATTATCAGCATATATACATTAAACTGACAATGGTCAATTTGTTTCCTTTTTATGTTTTTCAGAAACTCGATTCTCGAATTCACTGGATTATCTGGCGTCAACATGAAATTTCGTCTTCGGATGCACAAGTAGTAGTTTTAGTGATACCAGTGTTAGTACTAACAGTGCTTGTGGTAGCAATGGGAACAGTAGTGCTTGTAGTGATAGTAGCGTGCAAATATTGCCTTTTTGGTCAACTGATCATCTCCCTTATCATTTTCCTGAAAACTCATAATTATATGCTCAGTCATTCTTGAGTCACACCGTTTTGACAACCCAAACACGCATAACATGTTTGGATTTAGTTCAACACTACCGTCAAATTTCTTAGAAGACTAATTTTAATGTTTTTCGTATTTTTGGAAAGTAGAAGTCAAACATGAATACCTTTCCTCAATAATATATACTATATGTAAAGAATGAAAACAATGAACAAATTGCATACGTTACAGCCCTTGCCCTGAGGCCTCTGGGAGGGGGATTGTTGACATCCCCGCATAATTACTAAACCTTTCAACGACACTAAACAAAATAAATTACTAAGAACTTTCTTTGGTTGTTTGATTTGGAAAATGAGGGGCAGAGGGGGACGGGGTTGCCCTCAAATCACTTTAACTCTTAAAAAGTCAACTATAACTGCCAAATTAAATTCAAATGAGACCCACCTGAATTTAACGTTTTACTACGACTAATAACTCACTGTAGATAAGTTCGAAGACCACACTGCCTTTCCATGACGAAAGTAAAACAGTTCAAAATAGGGATGATACCTTTTTATTGACAGTGAAATATAAAATTATTTAACTGGATATTTCGAACACATATACAGTGTTCATCATCAGCAGTAAAACTAAAGGACATGAAAAAAAAATAAACAAAATTTATACCTAATAAACTAATTACATATAGTTTATTGCTCTTATTTTTTTCAATGCAACAGCCAAGGCAAATCTCTTTGACCTTTTCGGTTCCGGTTCATTAGAATTAACTGACATATTACGTGGACAGAGGTCATAGCTCTTAGGTGAGGTGATATTTACTTTATTTGACCTCAGTAAATTATCATAAATTGAGTTCAATCCAAATTCACCTGGATCTCTGGTTATGGAATTATTCTTGAATAGAGTTTTTTTAATTTCGATTGTTTCCCTGAAAGTTTGCTTTAAACCTTGGTCCCTAGAAATCAAAGAAACATTTTCAAACAAAATAAAATGATTTGGAAAATTAAAGATATGCTCCGAGAGGGCCGACGTGAAATCTTCAGGTTTGGTATTTTGCTTTAAAGACGATGAAATGGAATTATGATGTTGTAGCAATCTCGTTTTTAAATTCTGGTTAGTACGTCCCACATAAGAGCTTCCACAAGTACATGGAATTTTATAAACCCCAGTTTGTTGCTCTACGGAAGTCCGATCCTTTCCAGAATTTAAAAAAACAAGCCAAAGTATTATCCGGGTTGGTTAATTGACCAGACTTTTTCGAAAAGAAGGAAAAAATTTCTAGAATGTTCTGACGATATTCTGGAAACAACAGAAAAGAAAGATATTTTTTGTTCTCTACCATATGTTCCAGGTTTGAGTGAAAAACTTAAAAGAATTTTACAAAATAATGGTTTAAAGGTAGCTTTAAGAGGTAGTAATACTTTGGCTAGTTTTTGATGCTTCAGAACCATTTTTGATCACTGTCATCAATGTAGCGTCCAATATTCTAATATTGGTTTGCAGACATATCTTCCTATCCTTCCAAGCTTTTTTTAACTGTTAAAAAATACCCTGAGCCTTGACTATTCTACTTTTAGCGTCTTTGCTGGTCTGACCGTCTTTACTAATAATACTACCAAGGTAAGAGAAGCTGTCCACCTGATCATTCTTTTCGTTTCCCAGCATCACCTTTTCATCTTTACTTATTTCTAGCCTTAGTGACTTAGTCTTCTTATTATTTATTTTCACAACCATTCTAAAAGTTCATTCATTTTGCTTAGACTTTCATATAGGATGCTTAAATCATCAGCATAATCTAAGTCCAGGAGAGATTATCCTCCTCGTTTCATTCCTTTGGGTCCTATTGCCTTTCCTGTGCTTCTTAAGAAAAAATCCGGGCATAGAACAGAACCCTGCTTAACTTTTGATTTAATACGAAACCAGCTGCTAAACTCATTTTCTACCGAAGCAGTGTTATACGCATATATAGCACTAATCATTTTAATGTATTTATTTGGTATACAATGCAACGATAAAACCTTTGCTAGAGCTCTTCTATTAACATAATCGAGCTCTTGCTCATAATCCACAAAACTGAGGACTAAAGGTGTTTGATGATACAAGTAATTCTCAGTTATTTACATAAGAGTGAAAATTCGATCGATATATCCTCTACCTTTCCTAAAACTGCATTGTTCTTCTGTTAAAACTTTGTCTACAGCAACTCTCAGTCTAAAAAGCATCATATTACTAAGTAATTTGCTACCTAAGGAGACCAGAATAATACCTCGATAATTATCACGCTCACTCTTGTCACCATTCTTATACAGTGGTTTATTTGAGGTACTTCCCCTTTTTTAAAAATCATATTCATAATTTTCGGTAACTTATTTCTAATCTCAGAGCCACCAAATTTACGAAACCCATTTACCACACTATCAGCACATGGAGCCTTATTGTTTTTATATCTTTTTAGTACTATTCTTCCGCACAAAAAAAATCTTCCATCACATCCAAGGTATCACAAACTTTTTGGTTTTCCTCTATATCTTTTCCTACAACTCTGTCTTGGCTTAGCACATTATCAAATTGTTCCGCCCATCTCCCTTTAACTCTTTCCTTGAAAATAATTGTGGCCCTATTCCTATCTTTAACTGGGACTACTCGATATTGATTACTCCCTCTACCACTAGATTACATTGACTGGCGCTTTTTTGCCTTTAAAACACATAATTTCTCGAATATTTCCCTAAATGGAGCACGTGAATTATTTTCTTCAAACTTGGTGGGATACTAGAGAGTTTCCAAACATAGAATTAAATGTGACAGCTATTCCATTTCCATTGAATAAAGCTGAACAGCTTTTTCCTGTCTCTCTGTCTTTAGATGATTAAAATGATGGAATTTCTTGGTCTCTCTTTGAGTATTAGAGTTCAGTAAGTTCCAGTAATCGGACCAAAAAAGCATAATAAAACGACAGTCAAAAGATTCTGGCTCTAAAGCAGTTCCTTAGCATTTCAAATGTTGTCCTTACTTAAACCGCGGAATTTACGGTCAGGAACAAAAAGCTATTCAATGTAACCAAAACACTAGGCAATCGGTTTTAATTCAGGTACACTGACAAAACCGATACAAATTACCAATAATTACATTAAGATGAAATATTTTAACACATTGTAATATTTGAACTATGGTTAATGATCTTATTTTATAGTACAAAGGACAGTGAAAACCTAATTTCTTTAATTCGTTAAGCGTGAACTTATAGAAAAACACATTTTTTTTTAAATTAGAAAAATCAGGCTTTCAATTTGTAATGAAGAGTGCTTTCATTAGCAGTTAAAAACTTGCTGATAGTAACGAGCACGAGATTAAAACAAAGTGTTAAAAGTATATGGCATCAAACAACTTCAAAAGGTTTACTTTTCTTCTGGAGGTGTAGGTGGGTTTCAACCGGTTGTTACTGCCTAATTTTTACGGACGAAAAGCCTTGCCAAGTTTAACTAATTAATTGTGCTCATTGATTTTCACGGTTCAACGTTGCAACACCGAAAATAAAAGGGTCTAAAGGGGTCACTCTCCTAAAACTTCTAGTAGTTTTGTAACAACCGAAAGACAAATTTTCAAAAATTACATTTCTGAAAGACGAGAGGGACAAACAAATTTTACAGCAAAAATAATTCTTTCAGTATTTTTTCAACAATCATCAAGAAAACCCTTTGTGTTGTATATGATTGGTTGTTTCCATCATAGTGACCAACTATTATTAAATATTCACCCTTTACCTATTAATCGAAAAATGGAACGTCAAATAACAAAAACAATAAAAAAATAACGCCCTGCTCTTTACGCTAAAGTTTTTTATTGTTTTAAGAACTAGAGTTATGAAAAAGAGTCAAACTTTAGCGTAAAGAGGGGGCGTTGAGGAGAGGACAGTCCGTTTCATATACGGAATAATTTCTGGCTGCTTTAACTTTTAATGTTGCTCCTTACTTTCAGTTAAAAAACTTGTTTTTTTAATTTTTTAATATTTTCGAATTAATGCAGGTGTTGATTTTAGATCACCAAACATGAATAATTAAAACAGAGTTTCAATATTAAGTTTACTTTAGTTTTGGATAAATGTCTTTTTCAAATATTGATCGGCCGATTTTGAGGAAAAAAGGGCGGGGAAAGGGGCCTAGTTGCCCTTCAATTATTTTAGTTACTTAAAAGGCCACTAGAACTTCTTACTTTATTTACGAACGTTTTTATTAGAAATAAATATACGTAACTTACAAATTAACTTATGTAAAGAACTCCTATATTCGTATATTTTTATTACATATGTGGAGGGAGGGGGGTTCGTCCTCTCTTCAATACCTCGCTCTTTATACTAAAGTTCAAATTTTGTTCCAGTTCTTTAAGAATGACCCCTAAGCCACAAAGGCCGTTTAATTAGAATAAATAGGTCTTTTGAAATTGCTAAAAATACTTCAGCATAAAGAGCGAGGTATTAAGGAGGGGACGAGCCCCTTAATATACCTAATGATTTCTGTTTGTCTTAAGTTCTAATGTTGCTTCTTATTTTCGGTTGAAAAAACTTGTTTTTTTTAATTTAGTTTCTGAACGTTTTTCGATTAATGAAGATTTGATTTTGGCTCACCGTACATGAACAGTTAAGACGAAATTTGCATATTAATTTTACTTTTTTCAGCTAGATGGCGTTCTCAAAGTCTTTATCGGACGATTTTGAAAAAAAGGTGGGGGAGGGGGCCCATTTGCCCTCCAAATTTTTGCTTACTTAAAAAGGCCTCTAACTGTAAATTTTATTTACGAACGTTAATATTAGTAATAAATATACGTAACTTACAAATTAACTTATGCAACGAACTTATTCGTGTATTTCGAGTACGTATATGAGGGGATTTGCTCCCTCGTCAATACCTCGCTCTTTACACTAAAGTTCAAATTTCGCTCCAATTCTTTAAGAATGACTGCTGAACCACAAAGGCCGTTTAATTAGAATAAATAGCTCTTTTGAAATTACCAAAAATATTTTAGCGTAAAGAGCGAGGTATTGAGGAGGAGACAAAGCCCATCACTTATGTAATAATTTCTGTTCGTTTCAAATTTTAATGTTCCTCCTTACTTTCAGTTGAAAAAAACTTGTTTTTTTATTTAGCTTCTCATTGTTCATTTTCGGGGTCGTCTGAAGCTGAAGATAATGAAGATAATACTGGCCCTGATTATAGTTCACCATCTAAAAAAGTTAAGGGATTTCTTTGCTGCAAGACCGTTGAAACTGACACAGTCAAAAGTGAATTCTTTGGTACTGGGCTATATTATGGATGCGATGCGACCCCTGTACACTGTTGAGAGGCCGTCGTTCAAAAATCTGATATCAGGTCTTGCACCTTATGCAAAGGTTCCAGGAAGAAAAGCTTTAGCTGTGCAAATTGAAGCTAAGTTTGTTGAAGTACCAAAAGATATGGTTCGTGATTTTGAACTTACCGACTACATTTCGTTGACAACAGACATTTGGTCTGCCAACAAAAAAAGCTACTTGGGAATGACTGCACACTTGCTTAACGAGGATTTGGAATGGAAATCTTATGCCCTTGCTTGTTCCGGGTTCAAGGGCTCACACACTTAGGACAGGATTACTGAACAACTGAATGGCATATTTGCCAGGAACAAAATTGCAATTGATAAAACGGTACAAGGGGTTTTGACCGATAACACCATTAATTTTAGTAAGGCATTCAGAGAATATCCAATGGTTTCCGATGAACATGTTCAAGTCAGTGATGAAGAAAATGAAGATGAGGCTGGCCAGAATGGCTCGTTCTCTTTTACAAACGTTGGAGACGTACTCGATTCTCATGACAACCCCGATTATTTCCAACTTCCTTCACACTTCAGGTGTGTCAGCTACACATTTAACCTGCTCACATCCAATGATGCTGATAAAGTCCTCTGTGATATTGTATATAAGTAGCAGTACCACACCGCTTTTTCGAAGTGTACTGCTCTCTGGGATGCCGCGAATAAGAGTTCAAAAGCTGCTGATGCTCTGAAAGAGGTATACGACAAACAGCTTATAAGACCTTTGGTAACCAGGTGGAACTCGAAGTATGACAGTGTCAAATGTTTAATGGATTGTCACAAAATTGGAAAGCTTGCTGACGTATGTGATGCTTTGCAAAAAGCAAGGCTAGCTTCTCGTGATGTTGAAATTCTTGAAGAATACGTCAAAATTATGGAACCAGTAGCAGTGGCATTGAACATTCGGTGCTATTTATCCTACAATCAAATCGCTTGAAAGGAAGCTCAAAAAGCTGAAAGATTTGGCGAAATTCAGCCAGCCTTGGGTACATGCTCTACTTGTGGGTCTCGAAAAAAGATTCCCCATGATCCTGGACGAGAGAGTTCCTAATGCAAGAGACTATGTTATTGCCAGGGCAAGTCATCCTTTCTTCAAATTGAAGTGGTTTCCTGATAACCAGAAGGAATGTAGCAGTTGAACTCTTGGCAGACAAAGCAAAAAGGTCAAAGATATCAGAAGTACTTACGAAGCTGATAAAGGTAGCTTTTTGTCTGGAGATGAATACTTAGATCTTAGTGATGAAGAAACTACTCGTGATAATTCTAGCAACCGTGGCCGTGAAACCAGTTCTATGAAGGAGGAGGTTTTGTCATATTTGAATGAGAGGCGAAAGGAATTATCTGTGCTCAAAGTGTAAACAAGGGTAATGAAAGTTTTCAAGAGGTACAACTCTATCATTCCTTCGTCTGCACCTGCAGAACGACTTTTTTCGGCAGGTGGTGGAATTTTTACTCCAAAAAGAAACATGCTCGGAGATGGTATGTTTGAAAAGCTTCTGCTGTTGAAAGGAGTAAGTAAGAAATTAAGTTAAGTTATGATAAAGCTGTAGTAAATGTTCTTTGTAAATTTTTTTGTTTTTATATCTTAAATGAAGTAAAATTGGATTTTTTGTGAAACCAGTTGATTTTAGTCATTAAAACTGTCGGTTTTTCTGAAAAGCGGTCAATTTCTCGTCAGAACTTTGCTTATCTTGTCTACTTGGAAAGGAAATAGATATTAAAGAAGTGTTTTGCGTGTTATTTACTGTAAGTAAAAAATTAGTATTTGAGCACTTAAATTTTTGAAGTAAAATCGGAATACTTGAGTACTTAAGTACTGAAGTACTTTTTCAAAAGTACTTATTACTTAAGTATATTTCTAGAGAAGTACTTAATACTTGTACTTAAGTAAAAATTGCTCTGAGTACCTGATGCTTGTACTTAAGTAAAAAAAGAAGTACTTGGCACAACACTGTTGGGTTGGTAACAAAATCTCCCTGAAAGGTGAACATGGGCCATGTGTGAACATCTTCCTGAACCCAGAGTAAAACCGACTTAAATTAGTCGTTTAGCCCACTGACCAATATTGCCTATCGCGGAAGCTTTTGGTTTTTGGCTTTGAGTAAGCAAATGAAAAATTCACATTCACACGCCAGGTGAAACGTTTTGACTCCAGTAAAATATGTATAAGCCTAATATAGACTTCTGACTAACTGTTGAACTGGTATACAATTTTATAATTTGCAGAAAATTTCAGTAAATCAACGTTTTTTTCAGCTGAAATACGCTCTTGGAATGCCCTTCTAACTAGTCTGAAAAGGAATCTAGCTTCTGGAGAAACGATAGTAATGGAAAACAATTAGTTTTAAAGCTAATGTGTAATATATTGAAAAGTTGAGTTCGTCTGATTTTTTATTCTCGTTTAAGGTCTCTTGGGTAAGAAGGAGAGATTTTCACATTCTCACATCAGGTCGACAAGTGTTCACGCCTGATAACAGAATAAGTGTCAGACACAGTGATGATTTAAATGATTGGATTCTGACCATTAGTTTCATGCAAAAAAGGGACGAAGGACCTTATGTTTGCCAAGTGAGTGAATTTATCTTTGATTTTTTGCTGTAATAATATCTGTCTCTTCCTACATATTCAATTAAAATCATGCGAGAAAATCAATTCTAGAGAAATCGTGGCCAAAATTTGGCTCCTGGCTTCTCCAAATCCTTCCACTGTCGGGTTTTTTGGAGGAAAGCTTTGCATCTTGAATCTTACCTAAATCGGAATGGTGGAAAATTTTTCAATTATTATGACTGGAGGGGGAAATATAGACCAATGGAGACTTGATGCGAAAAGATATAAGTCATGGCTTTTTGCTAATACCAACCAAGACGAAGCCGTGGACTTGATCTATTTTAAAAGAGTCAATTACAAACTGAATAATTCCACAATATATGTACAAAATGACTCGCTACAAGAGTTTGGTAAGTCCCAAATCGTCACATTCAGGTAAAACGAGGACTGATACAGAAAGGAGCTACGCCTTGATTCAGTACACAAGCAAGCTAAGTCTTGACTCGGCGCGAAAGCGACATAAGTCCAAGCAGCTGAATTTCACTGTCTGGGTTGAATAACTGGCTGTTTCCTAACTCTTACAAATGAAAGGTAAGTCCTCAGTTCAAAAATTAGCTAAGTATGAATTGGTTGAAAAATGACGTACAAAGTTGGCTCTTGGCCCTGAAACATCTCACTAACCCCACAGTCAGCTTTTTCGGCAGGAATAAGGTATTCTGCTACTCATTTGGGCAGAATCGCGCAATTATTTTCAATATCTATGACTAAAGATGTGGATCTTCGTAATCTTTATCTCTTGTCCCCAGCTGCTAGCTTAATAGCAGCAGTTTATGCATACCGAATTTTGTGTAACCAGTGGTCTTGATTAAAGCACAAATTGGATGCATGGCTTTTCTTCCAAATCCTCTCGCAGATCTTTAGCAAAACTGAGATAAGAAACACCTTATTTATACAAGAACTACAAAAAGATATTCACGCTTTATTTTTGAAAACCTACCTCTATATCCACACCAATTCCTTGATGCAAATGTTATTTATAAGCTTTTCAAAAATTTTAGATACAATCCAAATAATTTCTTAGACCACACTGCTTTTGCACTTACAAAAAAAACAATAAAAACAACAAAAACAACAGGATTTAATTTCAACAAAGCAGTGATTAAAAAAAAAAAAATATTCCGAACATTTAGGCCCCATGTCCGGGAGCCCCACGTCCGATTAGCGATGGGATGGCCTTTAAGTCCACTATTAGCAAATATTTATGTAGAGTATGTAGAAACGTTAGCTATAGAAACATATTTGTTACAACCTAAATGTTGGGGCAGATACATGAATGCTATTTTCGTTACTTAAAATTATTAGGAACCACAAATTGAAAGATTTCTGTAATATTTAAATAATTTGGGAGGGAATTAGTTTTTACTATTGAAAAAGAAACAGAGAATGAGTTATCGTTCGGATATCTGGATCCTTAGAAGTAGTAATGAACTAGCTTTTTCAATTTACCGTAAACCGACTAACAACAACTGTTGTTTGCTTATCGCATCAAACCCCCCGATCCAAGTAAAAAGGGGTATACTTATTTCTTTGGGTGGTGGGTTTTAAAATTAGAATCATCCGAATACATGAGCAGTTAACTATCTTTTATTAAGGATATTCTAATGGATATCCCGAAAATATGATTTCTATAATAATTAAAAAAGGAAAAAAGTTAATGGAACCTGTAATATTAGAAGAAGATGGGCCAACTCAACAAACAAATTACATAACTTTGCCTTATATCCCAATGTAGTCACACAAATTAAGAAGAGAACTAAAAAAAAGAAACATAACATTAAAACAGCATTTATATCAGACAAACTATAAGCTCTTTGCTAAATAATGGAAAAGACAAGGTTCGAAGAAACATACAATTGGAGTATACAAAATTACATGCTCTTGTGGTAAATTTTATGTTGGAAGAACACAGTAGAATTTAGAAAATAGGCTACAGTAACACAAAAATGCCATAGATTGTTCGCTAAAACATAATCAAAAACCGGTTACGTTTGAATGAGCTGTTGCTTAACACATTTTTAACTTTCCTCTTCACAATATTTTATTTTATCATATAAAATTCGTAGTTACGTCTATAGGACTTCAAGGAAATATGGCCTTTTAATAGATTATCATTTATACACCGAATGTTGAGAGGAGAGTGACCCATGGTTTCACTATAGACACTCACTGTGTTTTTTTATTCTTATGTTGTAACATCAGTGCTGGAAGTTTGTTTGTAGTTTGAGTTGTTCTTATTTATTTATTTTTTGTGGGTTTAGTTGTTGCTTTTCTTTGTGTGTGCGTTATGTTTTAAAAAACAATTTCTTTTTTTAGTTCTTTTCGGTTTTTTTTCCGTTGAAAAATGCTCCCGGAATTTAGATATTTTTTTAATTGAAGTGTTGTTCTGTTTTATTTTTCTCACTGCTTTTTGAAATTAAAACCCGTTTTTTTGTTGTTTTTTTGCTTAATTTTTCGTAGCTACAATTAAAATTTTATTTCATAAACAAAATTTTTTAAAAGCTGTAGAAATATTCCTAAAAAAACACATAATAAATCTACGCCCATTAAATAACAAATTTAAATTAAAACAAAAGTTTCCCGAGAATTTTTTTTCGAAGAAAATAAGAGAGTAATATTAAAAGCCAAAACGAAGAGATCATAAAGCCAGTATAAAACAGAAATTATTAAGAATGAATAAACAACGGAATCTGAAATGAATAACCAAATGAAGCTAAAAATGGACATAAATTACAGGTAATGATAGTGAGGTGAAGCTGGTGTCCCCTCCTCTTGCGCCTTGCTGAAATCGGGATTGTCCATATGTGTCATTTAAGGATGCAAATTGAGACCCTCTACATTATTCTCTCCAAGTCTTTTCCTACATTTTCGTAGGAAGGCTTGATTTCACAGAAAATTGTATTTATGTTCTTCTCAGTTTGCAAAGTATTTTTTTCTTGAATCTCCCCCCCCCCGCTGTCCATCAAATCTTGTGGCAGAATTTTTAGAAGCATTTTAGCGCATATATTCCAGGATCTTCGGGTTATTAATTAAAATCTACTTAGATGTGGTCTGAGTTATCCTTAATTAATATCTTATTAAGTGAGTTAAGTATTGAGTTATCTTATTAATTAATTAATATTAAATGTTCTAATTAAACGACGATCATTTTGGACTAGAAACTAACTTCAAACACTATTTTTGGCGTTTATTGACGTCAAAGTCCTTCCACTATGACCTTCATCTTAGTGGGTTCTCTAAAGTTTGATTATGCCCTAAATCAAATGAAAATACGAGCCCTTGAAAAATATAAATTAGTTGAAACTCTCACTGATTGCATATTAGAGGTTTTAAAATCTCAAAAAACATGTGATAATTTTAAAGATCTTCTGAGATTTAATATGGGAAGATAGAGATAAAAAAAATATTTTTGCCACTGACAATTTAACATGTTATAACTTCGTACAAAAAAGTAAGGGACTTTTATAGAGACTATAGCTCCACTTTGTATCTCTAATCATACGGGCGAAAAATCTATTCATGATGGTTTAAACACAGGAATGTGATTTGCTCTGGGGCAGGGGGCAACTACTCATACCAGACCTCAGTTCAGCCCCCAGACCCTAGATTGCCCTCTCCCGCTGAATTGTAGTTTCTTCAAAAATCTTGTCAAAAACAAAGATAAGCCTGCATGAATCCAGCATCAACAAAAAAAAAAAACGAGTTTTCTTCAGTCAACAACTACTTTCATAGTACTAAAAAAAGCACCTTTATAGTACTTTCAAAGAACTACAAAGTACCTTTATGGTGCAGAATTGCTCATTTTTCAGTTATTACTGTCATTTTCACTGAATTTGAGAAAATTGGCTCCAACTTGCCCCCCCCAAGATTTTGACAAAAATTATGCTACTGTTTAAACAGCCTTCAACATGTATTGGTTCAAACAAGGTGAAATATGCTTTTTTTTTCAGGGACTCCCAGCCCTCTCTAGTTCTCAGATCATAAAGACCAGTAAGAATAAGGTGCAACATTGCACCTTTATTCTGATGTCCGTTACGAACTCCTGTTTGCACTCAGTACTTTACTCACAGTACTTTACTACAGTCAGTACTTTACTCTTTTCCAAACTGAAACCCTCAGCATTTGGCAGATAGGACTTGGATCGTTTTTTGTCAAGTCAAAGCTTGCCATGTTTTCTACCAACTGCAGACTTGGGTTTTTTTCGTACAGAATCATTGATTTTGTATCAAACATAGTCGTTTATGTACCTTGTCAAGACTTTTTGCAACACGGCAATGATGTTCTGAAACCTGGGCCAATTTAGAACTTACTTTGTTTTTGCGCTTATGCAACCAAAAGCATAGACATAGCACGTTTCTGCACCGACTCGGGATTTTACTCGACTTCACAACGACCCAGGACTTAGTTCGACTTTAAGCTAAATCTGTACTTGCTAGTTTTTACTCCAGGTTAGGACGTGAGGCATTTTTTGACCTTCCCAATCCGCAGCTTGGACTTAGTCAGGACTTAGTTCGTGTTTGCACTTTGTTAAGGCTTAGCTTGTGTTTGTTCCGTCAGTGTACAGCTAAGACTTAATTCATATTTGCATTGTTTCGTCATACACTGGACTCATTGTCTCACTGTTCCAACGAATGTGGGAATGGCTCGTTTAAGCATCGAGTCATGATTTAACCTAATCAGGAATTGCTAGTTTTTGCCCCAAGTTAGAGCTTAGGTCATTTTTCCACCTAGTTAATCTACAGCTTGAACTTAGTCAGGACTTATTTCATATTTGCCCTTAGTTAAGACATAGCTAATTTTGCATCGAGTCAGGTCATAGCTTTTCTTGCAACAAGTCAGTTTAAAGTTTGGCCTTTGCTTATATTTGCTCTGTGGTGTTTTAAATTGAAGTTTGCTCATTTTTCTAACGAATGTGGACTGAGCGCGTTTTAGTATCGAGTCAAAGTTTAGATCGTTTTTTTACCAGCTCAGTCCGAAATTTTTATCGGCTTGGTTTTTCCAACGAATCAGCCTGCAGCTCGGACTTAACTCGTTTTTTGTTCTGAGACTGAGAATTCTTGGATTATACTAGTTTAAGCAAGGTGTAATACGCTTATATTTATACCAAAAAGTTGACAGCAATAAGGAGTTGAGGGTGGTAGCGGGTTAAATGAATCCCTCAAGTCAAATATGTCAAAATTTCCTGCAAAATTCCTCTGTGACAAAGCGGGGCAAGCTAATATTATCTACCAAAATACGTTTGTGAAGAATGGGCTAACTGCACGATTATAAACCTTTTCTTTTGAGGCTGCCTGGGTCATTGTCACACAGGAGGTGTTTTTTTTTCTTTTCCATCATTTTAAGTCAAACGGCTTCTTTTAAATTTCGATCTGTTGCCATGGGCCTTGCAGGAATGAAAAAGAGCCCAGTAAGGGAATAGCTGCCCTCCAAGAATTTTTGGCTCTGTAAAAAGCTATTAGAACTTTTCAGGTTCAATTGAATTTCAGGTTTTCCCTTCCAAAGTTTCGGCAGCAACCCCTTCCACACATAATGGCCGGGGAAATATAGACATGACGTTCTTTACTTAGTCTTTTCTACTGCATTAACTCTGATAAGGTAAAAAAAAAACAATCAAGAGGTGAGATTAAAGCTTAGGGCAGGTCATTGAATGATGAGTTATAAACTGAATTTGCGTCTCTGATGAACAATCGGTTGAACAAGTACTCTACAGAAACAAGTTTTATCGAATGGTCATTTAATGAAAAAGTGAATAAAAGCAGAATACCATTTAATAAAGATTCTGACGGACTTTTGGTCGAACGAATATTCGACAGAGACTAGTGTCATCGAAAGGCCGTTTGATCAAAAATGAAAGTAGAAAGTGGAATCAAAGTAGAATCGGTAGAATAAAACTAAAATAAACAACTCAAGGTAATAGAATATAAGTTAAGAGCGACCCGCACAAATTGTAACCAAGACTCTAAAAAGAAAAAATTTCAATTGTAACATATGAATAAGAAAGCTTGCTTTCCATAGTGATTTCAAGGACATCAAATGAATTAAGTTTAAAACCCACCACCAAAAGTTAGTCGCAAACATAAAATCCCTCGCTTTCAAAAAGGGGGGCCACCACCGATGGTGGTGCTGTTCCCTCCTCATCGCCCCGCTCTTTACGCTAAAGTGTTTTACTATTTTGAAAAATATATTTGAGAGAAAGAGTCAAACTTCAGCGTAAAGAGCGGGACGTTGAGGAGGGAACAGCCCCTTTCATATACGGAGTAATTTCTGTTCGTTTAAAGTTTTAACGTCGCTCCTTACTTTCAGCTAAAAAAAACTTGTTTTTTTATTTAATTACAAAATGAATTTGGTTTCCTACAAACATCTTCAGAGATGGGTGAGCTTGGCTGGCTGTGCTGAATGTCTTTCCAGCTTGTATATTGTATAATGTCCCTCCCAATAATCACGGTTCTGATAACTGTTGGTTAAATATTTTGTTGTTATCATTAGTGACTCTTTATTTGATTCGAACTGAGCTTGTTAAAAGGTCAAGAAACGCCAAACACTAGATAGCGTTATTTTTTTTCAGTACTATTACCAGCTTCCACTCTGGTAGGTTGCCCATAGTCTTTGGTTCTACGAGCTAACAAAACATTATTAGCTAACTTATTATAAATAACAGATGCACAGCAGAACAGCCTTTCGCGACATAAAATTAAAAATAATTGCGTCTCAAGAAAGAACTTGATAAAAGAGATAAAAGAGATTGCTATTCTGGCTTCCATGTTAAAAAGCGAACTGGGGCTTATTCTTCTGACGTATTTCTGCATGCAAGTCACAATTTTCTACACTTCTGGATAGAAAATTGACCGACCGTGTTAAAACCAGGTTAACTAATGGTTTGAGTTATCTATTGCTTCGGGTAAAACAATGCTCATCGATAAATCTAGAAAAGCAAGGAAATATAATTTCTAGAGAGATAAGCAATTGAATGAAAGAATGAATGTTCTTTATTACCCATTTATAAACAAAAAAGAAAACAATGGATTACATTAAAAGAAACGAAAACAAAACAAATATGTCATAAAGATATACACAAATTACCGATAACACCAAATCTAAACTGTCCGCCCTTCCACGGTGACAGGAGGACTGGTTGCTCAGTTTCTGAAACTGTTCATCCCCTGCCTGAACCAGTTTCACCACACCAAAATCGTTAACTACTACTACTACTACTACTACTACTAATAACTCACTGCAGCACCAATCCGCCTAAGGCCAACACACCTACGCACGCTCCTCCTCCAACCTAATCTATTTAAAGCCTCCCTCTTTACACCCTCGCAGGAAGTTCCCATTTCCTTTAAGTCTTTATTTATGACATCCTCCCAACCCAGACAAGGACGACCTGCTTTCCGTGTAGCCCCAGACGGTTGGCCAAAAAGGACAATCTTCGGTAATCTGTCATCCTTCATCCGTAGAGCGTGGCCTAGCCATCTCAATCTTTCTTTCATTATAGCCCCAGAAAGCAGGATTGAACCACACTTTTCGTACAGCCTACTGTTTGAAATACGGTCAGTCAGCCGGGTACCCAGAACAATCCGTAGGCAATTTCTCTGGAAAACATCTAGTAAATTTTCATCTGCTTTTCGGAGTGCCCATGCTTCAGAGCCATATTTGACCACTGTCATCACTGTAGCTTCCAATATTCTAATCTTGGTTTGTAGACTTATCTTTCTATTCTTCTAAACTTTTTTAACTGTGAGATAACACCCTGAGCTTTAGCTATTGTACTTTTAACATCTTCACTGCTCCCACCATCTTTACTGATAATGCTACCAAGGTAACTGAAGCTCCCAACCTGATCAATCTTTTCGTTACCTAATGTCACCTGTTCATCTTCACTTATTCCTAGCCTTAGTGACTTAGTCTTCTTAACATTAATTTTCAAGCCTATTTTAGCACCCTGAACTCGTAAAACCTCTAAAAATTCATTCATTTTGCTCACACTTTCATCTAATATGCTTAAATCATCGGCATAATCTAAGTCAAGGAGCGTTCTTCCTCCCCATTTGAATCCATGGTCTCCAATTGCCTTTCCTGTGCTCCTTAAGACGAAGTCCATCAAAATGATCCATATAAAGGGGGATAGAACACAACCCTGCTTAACTCCTGATTTAATATAAAACCAGTTGCTAACCTCATTTCCTACCTTAACCGCAGCAGTATTATTCTCATACATAGCGCAAATCACTTTAATGTATTTTTCTGGTATACCATATAACAATAAGACCTTTGTTAACGCTGTTCTATCAACAGAATCGAAAGCTTGCTCATAATCGATAAAACTAAAGACCAAAGGTGTTTGACAACGAAGGGACTTCTCAATTATTAACCTAAGAGTGAAAACATGGTCGACACATCCTCTACCTTTTCTAAAACCGCATTGTTCTTCCCTTAAAACTTTGTCTACAGCATGTCTCAGTCTAAAAAGTATCATATTACTCAGTAATTTGCTATCTACAGAGACTATATTAATGCCTCCATAATTACGACACTCCCTCTTATCACCTTTCTTATACAGTGGTTTAATTAAGGTTTTCCTAAAATCATTGGGTACTTCCCCTTTTTCAAAAATTATGTTCATAATCTTCAGTAACTTATTCCTAACCTCAGAGCCACCATATTTAAGAAACTCATTAATCATACTATCAGCACCTGGGGCCTTATTATTTTTTAATCCTTTTAGTACTGTCGCTAATTCTTTCTCACAAAACAAATCTTCCTTCACATCCAAGGTATCACACACTTTTTCATTTTCATCTATATCTTTTCCTGCAACTGTATCTCGGTTTAGCAAATTCTCAAAATGTTCCACCCATCTTTCTTTAACTTTTTCCTTATCACTAATTGTGGCCCCATTTCTATCTTTAACTGGGACTAGTCCGGATTGGCTACTCCCTTTCAATTTATTAACATGCCAGTATAATATTTTACTATTATGCCGTCTAGCCGCATCTTCCAGATCCTCGGCATTTTATCCATCGCCTCCACTTCACATCTCCTTAGTTCATATTTTAATGCTTTCTCCACTTTCTTTACATTCCTTTTGTTTTCATACGACCTATCACTCAGATAATTCTTATACAAACCCCTTCTACTCTCTATTAAACCTAAAGCTTTTTCACTAATATTCCTAGTTGCAGTCTTAGCACTCTTCCCTAGGACACCACCAGCAACTTCACAAATTGTTTTTCTGAAATTATTCCATCCATCTTCCACATTGTCAAATTTTAAACCCTCAAGTTTAGTACTCAACTGTTCCTGGAATTTTTTTCTCAAATTTTCATCCTGAAGTCTACCAACATCATAACTTTCCGGGAGGGAGTTACCCTTCCGAAATTTCAGCTTTAAATTAACCTTAGACACTACTAGATGGTGATCTTTACTTTTAACATCAATAACGGCACTTCTATACACCCTGTATTGATCCTGATAGTCTTCTTGTTTACAATAACATAATCAATAAGGTTTTCTGTCTTACCATCATGTGAATACCATGTCAACTTATGGGCCATTTTTTGACCAAACACCGTATTGGTTATAGCTAGGTTGTTATACCTACAAAATTGCAAAAGCCTATAGCCATTACTTTTCTTTTCCTACACCAAATTTACCTAGGCTAGGATACCATCTATCCCTATTTCTACCAACCTGGGCATTAAAATCTCCTAGCAAAAACACCATATTTCTACCTGGTATCCTATCTATTTGCTCCTGTAACTGTAAGTAAAATTCATCTGAGTCACTAGTATCTCCATCAGTTGGTTCAATGGGGGCATATACTATTATAACTGATACCCTAAACTTTTTAGTCATAAAATGAGCAATTATTATTCTATTATTAATACCTTCCCAGCCTAAACAAGACTTAGCAGCTTCCTTGTTCACCATGAGCCCTACTCCCTGTCTATTTACCCCATCCTTCCTGCCTGAGTAAACAAATTCTATGTCACCTAGTTTCATGCTTCCTACCCCTGGGATATGAGTTTCTGAAACTCCTAATAAATCCAGTTCGAAATTATTCAACCGCCGAGGGGCCTGAAGTAAAAACTTCGCGTATTTAAAATAGTACTTTCGCAACACTCGCCTATTAGATTCAGTAAAAATGTCTCAAAATGGGGTCAAGCATAGAATATGCTAGAGAGCCACGCAAATATGTATTCGAGAAAGGGCTTTCCGTTCCAGATTAGGCTGCGATGTAACCAGACTAGTATAAGCAATTCTAAGTTTGCGTTCAGCATTCCGAAGCAAAAGCTTTCGTGTATTCGTAATCGAAGACCCAATCGAGAGACCTAAATATGTTAGTACAGTGGTGGGTGCCATTTCACTTTCACCTAGACAGACACTATCAGGCACATAACTACCGTGTAAATTAAAGAAGAGAACTAGGGACTTCACAGCATTCATACTTAGTCCTATCTGTAGATATCTATCAGATAGGTTATCAAAACTCCGTTGAAGACTAGCTATTGACCGGCATGGCTTTAACAGATCTTCCGCATAACAAAGCACTGATGTATATATCCCTTTTGAAATACAACTAATAGGTAGGCCAATCTGCGTAAGAAGAGACGTGTCGTTGTAGATAATCGGTGATGTGATGGCTCCTTGCTTTATTCTGACAATTACAGGGAGATCACTATTCGAAAGTACATTTCCCAACTTCAAACGAACTTTTCAATGCCTATACATATAATATAATGGGGAAATTACATCAAGCATAAGGAAACCAAAAGCACTGATAACATCGCATGCCTCGAGAACCAGAGTGCTCACAGATGCTTCTGTATCTCTAGAATCTGTGTATCTGTATCTACGGATTCTGTATCTCTTAGAAGTACAGAGACTTCTAAGGGCAAGGAAGCAACCTAAACCTGACTGGAACCCGAGCTGGAATGTTGACATAATACACTTTTCTTTTAAGTGGTGAACAATCAGAAGCTCAAATATCTTTGCAAAACTGCTTGACACAGTCACTGGCCTATATGATGAATATGATGATTCTGGTTTATTCTTTTTCAGAATTGACCTAATCACTAAAATGCATAAACTGTCTGGAACGACACCAACGTTAACATTTGAAGAAATATTTACAAGGTTTTTATAGAGGTGTCACTTGCGGCAATAAAATTCTCAGCACAAATACTGTCGGTGCCAGACGAGAATTTCTTCTTTCTAAGCTTCAACACAGCCTCATTAATAGCAGACGGTGTTATCATAATAGAATTTGGTTTTGACTAGAATCATGCAACGAAGTCATCTCACTATCGAAAGAAATTTCTACACTGCTGTTGGCTTTTACAAACTGAATTTTGAAATGGGCAACCCACTCAGACTCTGGAATGCTATTGGAGCCCTCATGGTTTTACTTTTCAGAAAGAGAGCAAGATTTTCACAGGTAATTCGGGTCATTTATATTTTTTTGGCAGTAATTGACTTGACCGCAACTAGATGTTCCTGCACAGTATTCCTAAATATTCTCTTAGAATAAATCCGGACCGCGTTTACAACCCCGGTCCTTGGCCTCTCGCACTCGGCCTACAGCCGCAACCACTACTTCACCGTAGCACAGGCCGATGCTAGAACTGGGTTACTAGACCACCTGTATTTCTTACTCTTGCAACGTATCTGCCTAACTGGAATCGCCACCTTATTATCACATTTCAGTGCATATATTGTTTTCTCACAGTACAGGTTTAGTCGTAACCTTAACTCATTGTCACTTAGGTTGATGCTTGGCTGTAACAGATGGTATGGAACCTTCAGTTTCACTAGGGTTCGGTCGCAAGAATCAAGAAATTCTGTTGCACATAAGCTCTTCTGGTACTCCACTTCTTCTTCAAGAACCACTAGGGCTTGGTGTCATCAGCTTTGGTCCCCACGACGGGTATCAAGTCATATATAGGGAGATGGTCACTGGTGGCCTGATCGTCCATTACTGTCGCATATTGAATTGGGCTGCCAGAATATTGTACATGGTTCAGATTTGACGTAGTACTAGGCTGTGATATGTATGTAAAGTCCTTGTTCTTTTTAAGCAGTGAGAATGAGAGAGGCAGCATACTTATAATAGTTCCAGAACACTGGTATTCAGAACGAATTAGATCCCAATTAAAATCACCTGCGACAACACATCTATGAAAAGGACCTAGGGTTTTCTCAGCAAACTTCGCTAGCCTCTGAGATGTGGAGGCGAAACGGGCCTCGGAGGTTTGGTCACCATAGTTAGTAGGTTAGTAAACATTTATGAAAGCAATATCATTAAAAGCTACGGCGACAAAGCGTTCACTAGCTTTTAGGGTTTGGAGTTGATATTTGCTTAACACTGAGAGGCCTCCACTGGAGCGATTTCGGTTCTGCTGGCGAAATGCTGCTGAAGATACTGTGACAAGAGCGTTAGGTAGGTTTATAAGGGGCAACCGATCATAGGAAAGAAAATGTTCATGAAGGTATACGATACCGAATTCCTCTACCAGCGACTTTAGAAGAGGAAGCTTCTCACAAACCCCGCCGTTTATGTTCCAGGATACAATTGAAGAGTTGGCAACACTGTTATGGGTTTTCTCGGATAATAATTTCTTATTTTCAGGGCAGCGGAGTCAATAGCAGTTATGCCTATTCGACTTGCAAGAGACACAGCTAAGGTTGTTTTTGCACGGAGAATCGCGCGAGCTTGTATGCCCTAGCTGAGAACAGTTTGAACAAGTCATTGCGTCCTTACCGTCTTTGACTAGGTGGCCATCAGTTTTGTTGGATTGTTGGCCCCCAGCCCCCCATTGCACTTCCTGGCTGAAGGGCCATGAAACGGAGATCAGCACCGCCGGTTTGGACCTTAAGGGTCTAGTGCCGTCTTACTTACTTTTACCTACTTAGTTACATCAGTTTTGTGACACCTGTAACATCTCCTGGGAAGGAACAGAAAATGCTCAGCATTGTGCACTTCGTATCCTATTTTGATGCGTTTACGATTGCATAATTCAAGTCTGCTAGATCATGGAAGAATACCTCGAAAATCCGTGAGTCGCCACATTTTTCTGCCTTGCTGCACTTACGAATAAAAGGGCAGAAATCATTCTAATGTGCTTGATAATTCCAACATATTGTTTTAACTTAGTGCTCACAGCTGCTTATCAATCGGATACCTTGAATGATCTCGATATCTTTTCAGTTAAGGGCTTGTTGTTTACGAGTACCTTAAAATCAGACCTATTTCGTCTGACCTTGATCGTATTCTTATCCTGAGTTGCACCACATAAGGAGTCAACTATATTTTTCTTGCTTCTGCCGTAGATAATAACTTAGTCGGATTTCTTACCACTACTCAGTAAAGAAGAGGAGACTTACCTCCGGCCTCTTTGCTAGACCCCTCATGAATACCAAGTACAGGCACTTGGTTCAACTTATCCAAGGTTTTATAAACTTTCTTGCACATTTCTTAAGTTTTTGCTACTACATTCACTCCGGTCGATTCTGAGGGAGCTGGAACCTCTTGAGGATCGTGAATCACAAACTTCGGCAAGACTTTCCGGTCCTTCGCACTATCTTGTCAACATTTTTCCTATGTCAATTACACTATCTTCCTCTTTTACATGTCGAACACATCGCTCATCATTTCCGGATTCATCATACAACACTTTTTTTGCTTCTAAAATTACATCTTTTTCAAAGAACTGAACGCACGATTTAATTAGCGAGTCAGATTTTACACAAGTCCCCATTGATCGATATAAATAGTTCAGCACTGGGTTATGCAATAGTTTGCACTCCATTATGCAGCCGTGAGAATGTCCGTCTCCAGTCCTAAGTCGGGACTGGAAATTCCATCTTGTTAGAACGTGATTAGCTAATTTGGTAAAAAAAAAGGAAACAAAAATATTAAGCCAGTAGAATCTTGGGTACGATCTATTGGATATGCATCGTTTGGGGATGCAAAGCATACCGATCTCATTCAGGCAGGATGTCATATTTGACGTGATTGAGGTCATGTCCATACGGACAAGGCTGATTAAGGAGAATAAACTGCGCTACCGATTTAATTTTATTTATTTTCTTTGCTGTGACTACACATGTTTTTTCATTTTTCACTAACCAATCAGTAACGAGGTTAGTGATGAGGCTTCAAATAGCACTGGATCAAACAAAAGGTGAAAATCACAGCATCAACAAAAAATTTCAGCGTCCTTCATAGAAAGTTTCCTCTGCCTTCTTGAAGCGAGCACACTTCTCGTAATTTGAAACAAGGATTATTATCCACTTACAAGCCTTTTGCCCTCTAGCTCGGTTTCAAAAATTGTGACTATACTTTCTGACATTGGTGATGACGATTTGTCCTACGCTTTAATTCTTATATACATGGTTGGTAATTATTTGGTTTGTTAAGCATTTTCTTGCCACAATTTTTCATGCCAAGTGGACAACGCAATTAATAATAGACTTTACTTGTAATAGTTTTCGTGATCTAATGACTTAACCTTCTGCTACTGACTTATTTTTTTTCACAAATAGCAATCAAGTTTTATAAACATGGAATTATTTGTCTTCCAAAAAATCACATTTCCCTGCTTATCTGAATTCGTCGGTCACCATCATTTAACCCGAAGCAACTCGAAGTCAGCCAGTTTTAACAAGATCGTGCCAATTTGGGAAAATAGTGATTAGCTTGCAAAAATACGTCAGAAAAATCAGCCAATTGAATTAAAGCACACTTTTTAACATGGAAGGACGGGGCAGTAATATTTATTTTTCTCTTTGGTCAAGATGTGTCTTGACAAATCGCGATTTCTAATTTTATGTCCCTAAGGCTGTTCCGTTATTCAGCTGCTAGCTACAATTGTTAGCTAACAATTTTCTGTTAGCTCATAGAACCAAAGAGTATGAGTAACTTATAAGAGTGGAAACTGACGCTATTATGACAAATAAAACCATCCACGCCATCTAGCGTTTGGTGCTTCATGATATTTTTTCGGGCTTTATAATCTTGTTTATTTCAGAAATTGAGATCGGGTACTTCTTAACTACGTTAATGGGGAACGACATAAAATAATATACAAGCAGGAAAAAGATTCAGCATAGCTAGCTAAGCTAGCCTATTTGTGAAGATACTTGTAAGAATTCAACAAATTAATTTGGTAACTGCAAGAAATATTAGTAGTAAGGGATTTTTATCAATGGTTTTTTGCCTAGTCAGCTTGATTTGCTACATTGTTAATTTTTGACCATCGCACTTCAAATTCTCCAGCAATTTTCTCCTATAACAAAATGAGTTTTTACAAAAATTTGTAAGAAACATTTTGTTAACCAAGAAAAATATTTAGCGAGCAATTGCCTGGAGCGTATTCATTGTGCAAAAAAAAAAAAAAATTAAATTTGGACTCTGCAAGCCTATTCAGTTTAGTGAATCTTCCCATGATAATAGTAACACGCAAGGCTATTTATTTTTGTTTTAAATGTAAAAACAAAACAAGTTTTTTTTCAACTGAAAGTAAGGAGAGGAGCAACATTAATAATTAAAACGTACAGAAATCATTCTGCATGTTAAGGGACTGACCCTGCTCAACCCCTCGCTCATTATGCTACAGTTTACTACTTTTTTACTGACAAATTATCTAACAAAAATAATTAGCAAACAATTGTCAGAATCAAATTAAATGTGGAGGAAATAAAAAAATGGCAAAAATTTCAGCAAAGTCTTCTAGTCAAGCCTGGTCAGTTTGGCAAATCTTTCCATGACAAAAATAATAGCCAAGGTTATTTCTTAATATTTCATTTGAAAAAAAAACACATGTTGATCCATCTGAAAGTAAGGAGCAACATTAAAACTTGAACTGAACAGAGGTTATTCCTTATATGAGGGTGGCTGTCTCCTGCTCAACAACTCACTCGTTATGCTATAATTTATTATATATAAAAACAAGCTGACAAAAACACATCACGTTGTCAGGAGCGTTTTAATTCTACAAGAAAAAAAAACTGGGGGGGGGGGGGAGTTCAGCATAGCCTTCTATGCAAGTTTAGTTAGTTTGGTAAATCTTCCCCCGATAATAGCAATAGCCAAGGCTATTTCTCAATATATCAAATAAAAAAAAACTTCAACTTATGAAAAAATAAATACAAATTAAGAACAAAAAACAGCAAAGGCTTCTAGGTGAACTTAGTCAGTTTAGTGAGTCTGCCCCTGATAATAATAATAAACAAGTCAAGGTTGTATCTAGGTAGGTAAGGGGATATGACCTCCCCCCTCAAAATTTTTGTCTGACTCTTAAAAAAGTAATAACAATGTATAGGAAATTTTGATTAGTTTTTTTCGTAAGAACCCCCGAAAATTCTTCCTTGGATAAATAAAACCGTATACATTCTTGAGGCGAGGCCGTATACGGTCTTGCATTTAAGGTATTCATAAGAAACAAACTAAGCGATTTGTTAGCTGTAAGCAAACATCGATAGCAGTCATCGATTTTTTATCAAAGTTTCTAGCGCAGGCACTAGTCATCGAATTTTGGTTAGCGTAATTATTGGCAAAATATAAACGTAATCATTAAAAACATAACTATTAAAATGTAAGAAACGTAATTATCGAAGACATAGTTAGCTTACAATTTTTGTTACGATGGTGGAAAAACGGCTTAAGTAGGCCATGATGTTTCCTATGTTTTCAGAAGGAAAATTCATTTCCAAAAATCTGATCTTGAGCTAATGAAACAAAAGAATTACTGTTTGGTAATAGCTTCTCTCTGGAATTCCTAATACTACGGCAATTTCTTGGGGAAATATTCTTGGAAAAACTTATCTAAAGGAAAAAAAGCTAAAGAAAAAATACTATTTGATAAGGAAAGGTCCCAAGGTGTTTCTTTCGAAAGTAAGTAATTTTGCATTAATTAATACCTTTTTATTCAGTTTGTAAAAGAAAAAAAAGAGTCTCATGAGAGCTAGGCAGTCAGAGATGGGGTCAATACATTAGACATTTGAGATGTCAACTTTTCAGAAAGAGGAAAAAACAATTTTGGGACTTTTCTATTGGGCAGAAATAAAAATATGGTATGGAAAAAAAAAGACAATTTGTTTCATAATATGTCATTATTGATACTTGATCAAGAGGAGCTGACAAGAAACAAGAAAACCTTGAAAAATAAAGGGAAACGAAGCAATTTGCAGCCCTTGGAAAAGGAAGAAAAATAAAAAACAAAAAATCCTAGGACAATGATGGGAAGAGAAGCAATTCGTAGCTGATGGAAAAGGAAGAAACATGAAAAACAAAAATCCTAGGACAATGAAGGGAAGTGAAGCGCTTCGCAGCCGATGGAAAAGGAAGAAAAATGAAAACAAAAAATCATAAGACAATGAAGGGAAGTGAAACAATTCGTAGCTGATGGAAAAGGAAGAGAAATTAAAAACAAAAATCCTAGGACAATGAAGGGAAGTGAAGCAATTCGCAGCCGATGGAAAAGGAAGAAAATGAAAAACGATGAACCCTAGGACAATGAACGGAAGTTAAGCAATTCGTAGCCGATGGAAAAGCAAAAAAATAAAACGAAAAATCTTAGGACAATGAAGGGAAGTGAAATGAAAAACGATGAACCCTAGGACAATGAACGGAAGTTAAGCAATTCGTAGCCGATGGAAAAGCAAAAAAATAAAATGAAAAATAACGGAAAGTGAAAACTACACTTTCCGTTATTTTTCATTTTATTTTTTTGCTTTTCCATCGGCTACGAATTGCTTAACTTCCGTTCATTGTTCTAGGGTTCATCGTTTTTCATTTCACTTCCCTTCATTGTCCTAAGATTTTTCATTTTATTTTTTTGCTTTTCCATCGGCTACGAATTGCTTAACTTCCGTTCATTGTCCTAGGGTTCATCGTTTTTCATTTTCTTCCTTTTCCATCGGCTGCGAATTGCTTCACTTCCCTTCATTGTCCTAGGATTTTTGTTTTTAATTTCTCTTCCTTTTCCATCAGCTACGAATTGTTTCACTTCCCTTCATTGTCTTATGATTTTTTGTTTTCATTTTTCTTCCTTTTCCATCGGCTGCGAAGCGCTTCACTTCCCTTCATTGTCCTAGGATTTTTGTTTTTCATGTTTCTTCCTTTTCCATCAGCTACGAATTGCTTCTCTTCCCATCATTGTCCTAGGATTTTTGTTTTTTATTTTTCTTCCTTTTCCAAGGGCTGCAAATTGCTTCGTTTCCCTTTATTTTTCAAGGTTTTCTTGTTTCTTGTCAGCTCCTCTTGATCAAGTATCAATAATGACATATTATGAAACAAATTGTCTTTTTTTTTCCATACCATATTTTTATTTCTGCCCAATAGAAAAGTCCCAAAATTGTTTTTTCCTCTTTCTGAAAAGTTGACATCTCAAATGTCTAATGTATTGACCCCATCTCTGACTGCCTAGCTCTCATGAGACTCTTTTTTTCTTTTACAAAGTGAATAAAAAGGTATTAATTAATGCAAAATTACTTACTTTCGAAAGAAACACCTTGGGACCTTTCCTTATCAAATAGTATTTTTTCTTTAGCTTTTTTTCCTTTAGATAAGTTTTTCCAAGAATATTTCCCCAAGAAATTGCCGTAGTATTAGGAATTCCAGAGAGAAGCTATTACCAAACAGTAATTCTTTTGTTTCATTAGCTCAAGATCAGATTTTTGGAAATGAATTTTCCTTCTGAAAACATAGGAAACATCATGGCCTACTTAAGCCGTTTTTCCACCATCGTAACAAAAATTGTAAGCTAACTATGTCTTTGATAATTACGTTTCTTATATTTTAATAGTTATGTTTTTAATGATTACGTTTATATTTTGCCAATAATTACGCTAACCAAAATTCGATGACTAGTGCCTGCGCTAGAAACTTTGATAAAAAATCGATGACTGCTATCGATGTTTGCTTACAGCTAACAAATCGCTTAGTTTGTTTCTTATGAATACCTTAAATGCAAGACCGTATACGGCCTCGCCTCAAGAATGTATACGGTTTTATTTATCCAAGGAAGAATTTTCGGGGGTTCTTACGAAAAAAAACTAATCAAAATTTACTATACATTGTTATTACTTTTTTAAGAGTCAGACAAAAATTTTGAGGGGGGAGGTCATATCCCCTTACCTCCCTAGATACAACCTTGACTTGTTTATTATTATTATCAGGGGCAGACTCACTAAACTGACTAAGTTCACCTAGAAGGTTGTGCTGTTTTTTGTTCTTAATTTGTATTTATTTTTTCATAAGTTGAAGTTTTTTTTTATTTGATATATTGAGAAATAGCCTTGGCTATTGCTATTATCGGGGGAAGATTTACCAAACTAACTAAACTTGCATAGAAGGCTATGCTGAACTTCCCCCCCCCCCCAGTTTTTTTTTTCTTGTGCAATTAAAACGCTCCTGACAACGTGATGTGTTTTTGTCAGCTTGTTTTTATATATAATAAATTATAGCATAACGAGTGAGTTGTTGAGCAGGAGACAGCCACCCTCATATAAGGAATAACCTCTGTTTAGTTCAAGTTTTAATGTTGCTCCTTACTTTCAGCTGGATCAACATGTGTTTTTTTTCAAATGAAATATTAAGAAATAACCTTGGCTATTATTTTTGTCATGGAAAGATTTGCCAAACTGACCAGGCTTGACTAGAAGACTTTGCTGAAATTTTTGCTATTTTTTTATTTCCTCCACAATTAATTTGATTCTGACAATTGTTTGCTAATTATTTTTGTTAGATAATTTGTCAGTAAAAAAGTAGTAAACTGTAGCATAATGAGCGAGGGGTTGAGCAGGGTCAGTCCCTTAACATGCAGAATGATTTCTGTACGTTTTAATTATTAATGTTGCTCCTCTCCTTACTTTCAGTTGAAAAAAAACTTGTTTTGTTTTTACATTTAAAACAAAAATAAATAGCCTTGCGTGTTACTATTATCATGGGAAGATTCACTAAACTGAATAGGCTTGCAGAGTCCAAATTTGTTTTTTTTTTTTGCACAATGAATACGCTCCAGGCAATTGCTCGCTAAATATTTTTCTTGGTTAACAAAATGTTTCTTACAAATTTTTGTAAAAACTCATTTTGTTATCGGAGAAAATTGCTGGAGAATTTGAATGGTCAAAAATTAACAATGTAGCAAATCAAGATGACTAGGCAAAAAACCATTGATAAAAATCCCTTACTACTAATATTTCTTGCAGTTACCAAATGAATTTGTTGAATTCTTACAAGTATCTTCAAAAATAGGCTAGTTTAGCTAGGTATGCTGAATCTTTTTCCTGCTTGTATATTATTTTATGTCGCTCCCCATTAACGTAGTTAAGAAGTACCCGATCTCAATTTCTGAAATAAACAAGATTATAAAGCCCGAAAAAATATCATGAAGCACCAAACGCTAGATGGCGTGGATGGTTTTATTTGTCATAATAGCGTCAGTTTCCACTCTTATAAGTTACTCATACTCTTTGGTTCTATGAGCTAACAGAAAATTGTTAGCTAACAATTGTAGCTAGCAGCTGAATAACGGAACAGCCTTAGGGACATAAAATTAGAAATCGCGATTTGTCAAGACACATCTTGACCAAAGAGAAAAATAAATATTACTGCCCCGTCCTTCCATGTTAAAAAGTGTGCTTTAATTCAATTGGCTGATTTTTCTGACGTATTTTTGCAAGCTAATCACTATTTTCCCAAATTGGCACGATCTTGTTAAAACTGGCTGACTTCGAGTTGCTTCGGGTTAAATGATGGTGACCGACGAATTCAGACAAGCAGGGAAATGTGATTTTTTGGAAGACAAATAATTCCATGTTTATAAAACTTGATTGCTATTTGTGAAAAAAAAAAAAACAAGTCAGTAGCAGAAGGTTAAGTCACTAGATCACGAAAACTATTACAAGTAAAGTCTATTATTAATGGTAATCAATACAGAACAAAATGGGGGGGGGGGAGGATTAGATATCCTTTTATTAAAATATGCTATAAATGGACAAAGCAAAGAGAGATGTTTGGCATCTGGTCTACTGCACAAAGATAGACGACAGCCATTGAAAATTACAGAGAGGGTGGGGATACCTGACCTAAAGAATTTGATTTAGATCTTTTTTAAGGTTAACACCATCTTTGTTGAGCATAATTAAAAAAAATGGAAAATGCTTTTGGCTGGGGTATTATTTTTTTTAATAAATAGAATAATCTCTAAGTAGATTTCAACACGCTTTACTCCTTGCCTTAACCTTAGAAAGTATAATATTTGAAGTTTGCTTAGGAAGGAGACAGCGAATACAAATACTGAATGTTGACATAGAAACAATGTCAAAATCATTCTCGGTCACTGAAGGGGTTGGCAAAAAAATGTGCATTGCCTTGCATAGCCTGATGTAACGTGTGTAATGGTGTAACTCCTCAAATTTTTTAGGTACCTACAGAAAGGGGCCTTCTGAAACACGAAATCAACTTAACTTTGACAGAGTCAGAGGCTTTTATCTTGGGTGGAAGGGATTTTCATGTTGAAAAAGGTACCACAATTAGCCTAGTGTGTATCGTTGAAAAGGTAAGATCTATTTAAAATTTTTCTTTATTCTCAAAATTATATTCATTTGTTTCTTATGCAATCATAACACCACACTTTTCATTTTTCTTTCTTTCTCTCTCTTTCCACCTTTCTTTCTCTTAGGAGGTTCACTCGCCTTTTCATAGCTGGCTGAAACCACCAATATTCTTGGCAGTAATTTTTCGTGTTTGTTTCTGTAGTTTTCTTTTTTTAATCTTTATAGTAAACTTAAGTTATTGGTGGAATATTCTTATTAAGTCCATATTTTGAGTAGTGACACTTATAGAACACCCTTCAAGCGGTGTCTACTGTTCCAGCTGAATCTTATAAATACTTCTACAGTCAGTGGTGGATCCAGGGGGCGTGGGGGGCGCACCCTCCTTGACGTGTCGGTGAATTTATGACTGTAACCGCTTGCTCTGGCTAGGGTTAAGACGAAATTTATTTTTTTTTGTAATTAGTTTTAATAGTTTAGCTTTGAATAAGTTTTTAATTATTAAGACTGTTTCGTTTTGCAAACAAGTTTGAAATAAGGTTTCAGTTACTTTGTGCGGTCTCTGTTAGATTTTACTAATGACGCATACCGTCAAAAATTAGTTCAATTAAATTTAGGTTAATCAAGGGAATCTGTCTGTACTGCCATAAAAGCCAATTGGGAGGCAAAAATCTTCATTTTATAATAACAAGGAGAGAAAAACTAAAATCCAAATTTCTTTAGGCTGTCGAAATGATATTTCAGGATTGTGCTGTCACAACGAGGTTAAATGCAAAATATTGTCAAATATACTGTCAAAAATTTGTTTTCGAGTCTTGCTATGGCACCGTGGCGAACAAATTGATATTGATATCATTAATTTTTTTTTTGGCTGTCTGTTTTGGTTCTTTTTTTTGCAAATCAGGGTGGTTTTTGACAACATTGTTGTTTTTTAGGGGATTTGTATAATAGAAAGTAAATGTACGAGGAGTGAAAAAATTATTAATTTACGTTTTAATTTTGGTGAGTGAATGGTGGGAACTCTATTGCCTATTTTTATCTAATTAAATATCTGCATTATATGACATATTACGTATAAGTATATACTTAAAACTAAGTACATGAATCGAAACACTCCTCCAAAGGTCGGAGTAATCATTTACGAAGAAAAGATTTTCGAAAAAATTGTTCATAAGAGAAGGCAAATAATTATATTTTTGATCTAGCTGGTATAGATGTTTTTTCATCTAGTTGGTATAGATGGGTCTCTGAATTCTCAGTTTGAATCAGTGGAATGGCATTGATTTTTGTTTTCAAACATTTACTAATAGAATGTTGATAAAAACTGGAAATTCATACAGCTTGAGGTAAACACTGAAACGGAATACCACTACAGTAATACTTCCGAATTTCTCACCTTCTCAATACCAACCAGTCACAAAATATAGTCATGTTTTTGTATAGGGATTGCATATATTTGTCCATAAAATTGTCTAAACTGCTGTATATACCATTGAGGATTTTTAGACTTATTTTGATACATGCCATCAAATCATATTTTCCACGATTAGTTGTTTATAAATCAAAATTTTTATAGAACAATTCTCTTACTTAATGCTAAATCTGAGTCAAATTCTAGATTTTTATTTTTGTGCTCAACAGACATACCGAGATTTAAAATCTGAATTGAATTTATGAAAATCTCAAGATTAAAAAAAAATTTACAACAGCTTGAAACGCTGAAAATTAAATCACCAATCTATACCTATTAAATACAAAAATAACAAACACATAAATATTTTTAAGGAATATTTCGACTCATATACTTCGTTTGAAGCACATAACTACATGCATCATTATTAGAGTTAATATTTTTGTGATGATTTTAGTCTTTATTCGAGTATTTTAGGATGAATAGAAGAGCAAATACTAACGAAGAGATCTAAACAGACAGGACTCTAGGCTGATAGGATTAACCATTATAAACATTTACCAAAATATTGAAGTAGAAATCGACCGTGCAATAAATAGATATGGCGGTTGTGGAAATACAGAAATGGACTTTTCTTATAAAACAGTGAATTCGGTAACTTAAGGAAAATATATAGAATTTTAAAAAGTGGAGAAATATGCTACATTGTTACGAAAAATAAAATTTTGGTTAATAAATTCTTGAGAATTCGTCAAAGTTGACACTGTTTATTAAAACACTATTTAAAAAAAAACAGTGATTAGTTAATGCTTTATTGCCTATACCTAAAACCCTCGTTTTAAATTTCTTCTTTGCATTTCTATCTCTTCGTTCTGTTTTTCTTGTCAAAACCCCAAAAGAATGAATATCCCCCAAAACATATTTAATGTTAAATATACATTTTACGAATGTCTTCATCCTTTATCCTTGAGTTGTATCTTCATCCTCAAATCCTACTCTTCATTACTATCATGATTACTAAGCAATGCCATAAAGTTAAGCACCATGCTAAATGATTTGACCAATTCAAATTGTCACAAAGTGTGCATGACCCCAAAAGATTGTTCAAGATAAATCTTTTTTTGACAATAAAAAGCTTCTTACTCACTATAGCGGTCAAAAGCTCAAGGGCAAAAAATTATGCAGAAAATATTATATATTATATTTTTTGTTATTGATGGTGAACAGCTTTTTATTATTTTTTTTTTTTATGGCGGGACGGTTTTTATAGCTTACTATTTTTGTATCAATATTTTTATACCATTTCAATTTCACCAGATTTATTAGAACTTTAACCCTCACCAGATTTTAGATTAAATGTTCGACCATTTCCACTACCTACCTACGAAACATAATTGTCGAGACTCCCTTTAAATTACAGGTATTTTTTTGTTTGTTCGAAAGTTTATCGAAGTAATCTATTATGCGCCCCCCCCCCCCTAAAAAAATCCTGGATCTGTCACTGTCTACAGTAGTCATTACAGCAGAACGAGAAGCAAATTTAGGACTCAATTGTGGTATCTACCGAAAATCCCTTGCATACATCATTGGTATGAATTTTTTTTCCATCTGTTCTGGTTTGTATTGCTTTGGTTGATACCCAAATAAGTCTACTATTTTGTCGCTATTTTTATTCCAGTATTTGGGTACTTATTCTTTTGTCCTGATTCCAGAGCTTCACTTTTTGGGGCAATACTTTTTTTTCTACTACCAATAGTTTTCTTCATAGGGAACAACGTTTAAAAACATTAAGAACAAATTCCAATCAGTTGTACAACGACATCCAAAATAAATTTGAATTTTATACCTCTCCAAGCTCTTCCTGGAATTTGTTTAAATATAAACCCTATTATTACACTCATTTTGAAAGTCCCAAGAGCTTTAAAGAGTTTCATTTGTATTCAGAAGTAGTATCCATGCAACCGTCGAAACGTGAGGCAAAGATCATGGTTGCGAGTCATTTCGATTTGCTCCATTTTCTTTTTTCCTTTCTCTCCGTTTGATGTTTATCCACATGTAATAGCTTCTGAGAATTCGGATAATTACAATGGAGTAGGTAAGGATCCCAGTATAAAAATTTTTTTCTGTCATCTTTTTCGTGGTCATTGTATATGCAGTGATCCCCTTCTTCTTCGTGGTGTGCGTGTAAATGAACGCAGTTTAACTAAGCCCGTTCAACTGAACTCATTTAACTGAGTCACAATTTAAATTAGCCTTGTTCAACTCAACTCCCATACATCTCAACCTCCGTTTATCTCAACGCGCATTCAACTATGCCCCCGTGCAACTTAACCCGTATTGGACTCAACCCTATTTAACTCAATCCCATTCAACTCAGCCGCCGCACAATTCAACCTTCATTTACCTCAACCCCCTTGTAGCTTAGCCCCCTTTAAGTTTATCTCTTTTTACTATACCTCCATTTAACTTATCCTCCATGCAAGGGATTTCCTGATAAATTTAACAACCTTTGAAGCGACTCTACCTAACTTAAGGGTTAAATTGCACGGGTTGAGCAGGGTTGAATGGGGGTTTAGATAAACAGGGTTTGGGTTTCATTTAATTAAATGGGGTTGAGTTAAATAAGGGTTGAATTTAAAAGGGGTTGAGTCAAATTTGGGTCGACTTGCGTAGTAGTTGACTTGAACGGTGTTGTGCTACACGGGGGTCAAGTTGAATGAGGGATAAGTTGCATGGGGGTTGACTTTGATGGGGTGGACCTGAATAGAGATTGCGTTAAACGTGTCCTAAACAGGTGTTGACTTGCATGTTGGTTGAGACAAACGAGGGTTCAGTTAAACTTGGGCTAATTTGCTCGAGGGTTCAGTCAAATGGGTTAAGTTGCATCGGTGAATTTAAACGAGGGTCCAGGTCTACGGTAACCTTTCTTTATAGTTGCCATCATTGCCTCAATTAAAGTAGCACAATTTCATCATTGAATTGTCATTATTCCGCTATGATCGTCTTTGTTCTGTCATTGTCATTACCATAAAACAAGGTAACAAAAGAATAATTGTATGTCATCACCACTACCATTTTATCATTGTCATTAATCTCATCTTTCTTTCATTGTTAAGATTACATCATAATAGGCTTACCGACGCCAAAATCAAGTCACCTGATCATCATCAGTAATAGTATCCCTGTATAACTGCCATCACATCAACCGTTACCACATTTCAATCAAACCAACAAGAAGGAACTGCTGCATCAAGATGGCAGCGAAGCTACAATCTTGTAAAGAACGGACTCAGGTCCATACATGATCATAATAGTGGGTGTTGTTTGATGTCTATCTTGCATAGATTTTGTATTGCCTTATGATATGCACAAAAGCTGCGGTAACGTATCCACTGTGTGCCAATAAGCATTTGTCAAGTAATCCAAGCCTGGTTGAAGCTTCGAAAAATCTCATTTTTTGTACCATCTATGGTTTCAGTGTTAGCACCATTGTTCTCGTTGGGTTTCTGATATTCGTATTTTAGCGTGAAGGAAATTAGCAAAAGAGCTCTCTGTCCACGTGAGCCTGATAGTTGAAGAGATGTCCAAGCAAGCTTTTCAATCCTAGGATTTCATCTGGACGCTCCCAGTGCCTGCCCATTGGCTGAAGATATTCATGATTCCTAGTGGAATTCGTGAATTCTCCTCTTCTCTAGAATGTATCTCATCCAAAGCATCCCTTTTCGAGACATATTGTAATACTTGAGCTTATCATGACCCCCCGGATGCTTATGGAATGATCTAATAGTGCTACTACAACTAACAGTTTGCTGCAGTACCAAGTCGCCTGAGTACCAAGTCATTCATAATGCAAAATTAATTACCAAGTTTGGTAATTAATTTTGCATTATGAATGAGGGTTCAAAATCATTGTCCCACTACTTGTATCACGACCTACTTTGTTACGATCGTTCCAACCCTTACTGCTTTTACTATTTGCCTACTAATCAATTGATTTTCAATATATTCTCCAAAACAAAAGTTTTTTCTAATAAAAGTAAAGAGCCACATTGAAAAAAAAGTAAAGAGCCGCAAGATAAATTCGTATAATAATTTAAACTTCAAACAAACAGAAACTGATAAGACTGAATAAATGGAACACAAAATGAAAAGAAACTAAAGTTACTAATAATATCAAACATAAAAATAACAGATCCGGAAATGGCTGAATAGATGGAACCTAAATAGAACAGAGAATAAATTGAAAAACTAAAGTTATACTTAAAACGGACAGAAATCACCCACTCACTTTAGCAATCTAACAAACAATTTAAATTGTTTGGTATATTGCTAAATCTTTTTCTTGAAGAAAGGGTGCGAAATTTTTTGACAGAATTTTTACTGGCTTATAATTCCACACAAAAGAACTAAACTGGTGTTGGTAGCTTAATACTGGCTATAGACTGAGCTACGAGATAACGAGAAACGAGAAATAACTATAGAAACTACGAGAGATAACGAGATTAGCGTACAAAGGCACGGCACAAAAACGAGCCAATAAGGTTAAAGCTTACTTTTTAACACGAAAATATACGAAAACAACTTCTGTTTCTCTCTTTGATACGACCTTGAGAGGAAAACCGCACGTATTCAGATGACCAACTATTGCTTCAGTAAACTCTTGTCATACGTATTGCAATGGATTGCCGCTTGCACCACATATTGGAGTGGAATGCCTCGCGGCCACCACGGGTGCCACCACCTGGGTCACCACTAGTATCTCTAGCTATCTCTTTGTAGGGTAAACGGGCATCCCTGTCGATATACTACTGACGGTACTTCTCTTGATCTTTTTTCCTACCCCACCTGGGTTCGTGGAAAAATAATCTAGACGGTTGTAGAAAATAACTCACATGTATTCTGCCAAAGGTCACCTGACAAAACACACTTATATCAACTCTGAAAAACAGACTTTCTATGTGGAATTTCAATGCAGACTAAAAACTTAATCACTAGTTCTATACAACGAATTTTGCGGCGATGTGGATCTTAGATTTGCCCTGGCCAATCCCCTAAATTAAAGTTCAAACCCCTGGCTTCTTTTGAATAATATTATCTTTGAATGGCCTAGATCAGCCAAACAAAAATAGATTTTTAACCAAAGCCTTTTTTTATTGCAAAACACCTAGATTATGGGACTCTACTTGAAATTTATACTATAGGCAAATCTAAGGAAATGTAATTACCGAAAATAAAACAAGTCATTTATCTGAATAATTACGAAAAAACAAGCTCTTTTATCTGAAAAAGAAAATAAAAATAGGTGTAACCCCAACACCTCCCCTGTAATATAAATGACCACCCACGCGCCGCGCTGGTCCACCCTTACCAACATAAACACTGAACTTCAAATTCACAAAATCCATTTGCCTTCTTTCTTCTACCAGCGTCTGTGCTACTACTTCCACCAATTGGCTCTGGATCTGTAAACCATCCATACGTCTCTACTGTGGAACTACCATGGTCTATATCGTATGGGCACCCGCATGAGGTTTTGAAAACTAAAGTCCACAAGATTAGCAGGCAACAATTGTGCTTAGCATTGTTAAACAAAAATGTTCTTGCTCTCACGAATTTTCCTTTGAGAGAATCGTAGAATAAGGCTCTGGTACATTTATGATGCCAGTCATCATGAAAAATTGATCAAACTAGCCATTGGTGGAAACAACACCACATCTTAAGGCCGTGATTAAGTGAACTGATGGAACTCAAAAATCCCATGTTAAATTGAAAATTTATATTTAAAAAGTACTCAAGTATTCATTGGCAGATGATGCCGCTTTTAATATCAGGCCATAGCTTCTTGAAGATGCTACAAAATGTTTGAAAGGATTTTGCTCTATTTCTTCTAATTGCTTAGAAATCTTAGAAAATGTCTAGGTCTTTTTCACAAGTGTACTCTATGAAGGATATTGCTTCTGGAACAAAATCAGTACTATCATGAGCAGAAGACAATAACATATAAGATGATTGGAACTATTTTTCGATGTATTTTCTTGTTTTCTAACAGTCCCCTAGAATATTTTCAGCTACCTGAAATTTTACAAGTCGGTTGCCAGAAAGAATCGTTTCAGATCGCCGATAATACCCCCTAGAGACCAAAATGACAAGCTGGTATAATCAGGTGCTTGTTAATAGAGTGTGAAATTTTCATAAATTATTTCAATGCAATGAAGAAACCTAGGAATGAGAAATAGTCAGGAGCCTTCAGTAAAGTTGTGCACACAAAGCCGAAATCATGAAGAAAGTTAAATCAAAGCGAGGTATACATCTTAAAAGTGTTACCACACATAGACAGCGCCTTTGTAAAAAGTATTTGGAGCTTGGTAGATGCAAATATCCAAAATACCTAATAGTGCGGTACGCCGAAGAACTAGACAAGTCAAGAGATTTCGGTCAAGCGACAAACCCTGAGGCGGAGCAGAGCCCTGTAGCTTCTTCCCTGTTGCCCTACCGGATCGTGACTGGTGGTAGAAACTTGGATTGCGACAAATTGAAGGCTTATCGACGGATTTTTGATCCTGCATTTTTCATGCGCGATCTAGAGATTATTAAATAAAAAAAAAACTAGTTTTTTTAACTGAAAGTAAGGAACGACATTAAAACTTAAAACGAACAGAAATTACTCCGTATATGAAATGGGTTGTCCCCTCCGCAGTCCCTCGCTCTTTACGCTAAAGTTTGACTCTTTGCCACAATTCTACTTTTTAAAACAATTAAAAACTTTAGCGTAAAGAGCGTGGGACTGCGGAGGGGACAACCCATTTCATATACGGAGTAATTTCTGTTCGTTTTAAGTTTTAATGTCGCTCCTTACTTTCAGTTAAAAAAAATAGTTTTTTTTTATTTAATTTCTGAGCGTTTTTGAATTAATGCATGTTTGATTTTGGATCTCCGCACATAAATGATTGAAATGAAATTAGTAAATTAATTTATTTTGGCTAAATGGCTTTCTCTTAGTTTTGATCAGACGATTTTGAGAAATAAGGGGTGGGGAAGGAGGCCTAGCTGCCCTCCAATTTTTTGGTTACTTAAAAAGGCTACTAGAACTTTTAATATTCAACGAACGTTTTTATTAGTAAAAAATATACGTAACTTAAGAATTAACTTACGTAACAAACTTTTATATTCTTATATTTTTATTATGTGTACGAGGGGGTTTGTACCCTCGTTAATACCTCGCTCTTTACACTAAATCGTAAGTTTTGTCCTAATTCTTTAAGAATGACCCCTGAATCAAAAAGGCCGTAGAATAAATAGTTGAAATCACTAAAAATATTTTAGCATAAAGAGCGAGGTATTTATCTCCTCCTAAATACCTCGTTCTTTATGCTAAAGTATTTTTAGAACCCCTCATATGCGTAATAATCTCTGTTCGTTTTAAATTTCAATGCTATTCCTTACTTTCATTTGAAAAAACGTTTTCATGTTTATTTTTTCATTGTTTTTTTTTTATAGTAATGGTAGAAAATCCTGCGCCCTTTTCATTGAATTTTTCTTCCCCCATGACATATTCCTCAAAGGAAAGATCCTCCCACAAAGCCCTCTCCCATCAACCCCACCCCCAAACCAAAAACTCCCCATGAAAACGTCTGTACACTTCTCAATAACCATTACTATATGTAAACACTGGTCAAAGTTTGTAACTTGCAGCCCCTCCCTCAGGGATTGTGGGGGAGTAAGTCATTCCCAAAGACATAGTTATTATAGTTTTCGACTATGCTGAACAAAATGGCTATCTTAAAATTTTAATCTGTTGACTTTTGGAAAAAAATGAGCATGGGAGGGGGCCTATTTGCCCACCAATTTTTTTGGTCACTTAAAAAGGGCACTAGAACTTTTCATTTCCGTTAGAATGAGCCCTCTTGCGACATTCTAGGACCACTTGGTCGATAAAATGACCCCTGGGAAAAAAAAAACAAAAAAAAAACAAACAAACAAATAAACACGCATCCGTGATTTGTCTTCTGGCAAAAAAATACAAAATTCCACATTTTTTAGATAGGAGCTTGAAATTTTTGCTATAGAGTTCTCTGATATACCAAATGCGATGGTGTGATTTTCGTTAAGATTCTATGACTTTTAGGGGATGTTTCCCCCTTTTTTCCAAAATAGGGCAAATTTTCTCAGGCTCGTAACTTTTGATGACAAAGACTAAATTAATTGAAACTTATATATTTAGAATCAACGTAAAAATTCGATTCTTTTGATGTATCTTTTAGCATCAAAATTCCGTTTTTTAGAGTTTCGTTTACTATTGAGCCGGGTCGCCCCTTACTACAGTTCCTTACCACGAACTGTTTGAAAAGAAAATAATTCGGTATTTTGGGGCTTCTGACATTATTACTCCTTTGCGAAAGTTAGGCTCAAAATTGAAAAAGGATTATATTTTTTCTCTGGGCCCCTTCCACCTCTTAGTTCGTTTATTTTCCCGTTAGTTTTCACCTGTTTTCGCTTTATAGTTGTGTTATCTCTTAGCAGTTCTTTCGTTAGTTGAGTTATGGTTGTGGTATATATGTTTTATCGCTCGTATAGTTGTATTATTTTCAAATTATACTCCATAATAGAGAGGCTCCGAACACCCAGCATTGTATATTAAGCTCTTAATTTGACGTTTTTTTCTAACGTGACCAGATTCGTCCTGCGCCCTTTTCATTGAATTTGTTTCACCCATGGCCTATTTCTCCAATGAAAGATCCTCCCACATAGCCCCCTCCCTCAACCCTACCCCCAAAACCAAAAAAATCCCCCTTAAAACGTCTGTACACTTCCCAATAACCATTATTATATGTAAACACTGGGTGAAGTTTGTAACTTGCAACCCCTCCCCCAGGGACTGTGGGGGAGTAAGTCATCTCCAAAAACATAGTTATTATGATTTTCGACTATGCTAAACAAAATGGCTATCTCAAAATTTTGATCCGTTGACTTTGGGAAAAAAATGAGCGTGGGAGGGGGCCTAGATGCCCTCCAATTTTTGGTCACTTAAAAAGGGCACCAGAACTTTTTATTTCCGTTAGAATGAGTCCTCTTGCGACATTCTAGGACCGCTTGGTCGATACGATGACCCCTGGGGAAAAAAAAAACAAATAAACACGCACCCGTGATTTGTCTTCTGGCAAAAAATGCAAAATTCCACATTTTTGTAGATAGGAGCTTGAAACTTGTACAGTAGGGTTCTCTGATACGCTGAATCTGATGGTGTCATTTTCGTTAAGATCCAACTACTTTTAGGGGGTGTTTCCCCCTATTTTCCTAAATAAGGCAAATTTTCTCAGGCTCGTAACTTTTGATGGCTAAGACTAAACTTGATGAAACTTATATATTTAAAATCAGCATTAAAATGCGATTCTTTTGATGTAGCTATTGATATCAAAATTCAATTTTTTAGAGTTTTGGTTACTATTGAGCCGGGTCGCTCCTTACTACAGTTCGTTACCACGAACTGTTTGAAAAGCTTGGAAGCAGAGGTGAGGGGGAAACAACCCCTAAAAGCCATAGAACCTCAACGAAATATACACCATCAGATTCAGCGTATCAGAGAATCCTACTGTAGAAGTTTCAAGCTCCTATCTACAATTAAACAACAAAAAAACAAGTTTTTTTAAGTGAAAGTAAGGAGCGACATTAAAACTTAAAAGGATCAGAAATTACTCCGTATATGAAAGGGACTTTTCCTCCTCAACGCCCCGCTCTTTACGCTAAATTTTTTTTACTGTTTTAAAATTAAGAGTTAAGAGAAAGAGTCAAACTTTAACGTAAAGAGCGGGGCGTTGAGGAGGAAAAGCCCTTTTCATATACGGAGTAATATCTGTTCGTTTTAAGTTTTAGTGTCGCTCCTTACTTTCATTAAAAAAAAAACTTTTTTTTAATTTCTGGACGTTTTTCAATTAATGCATGGTTTGATTTTGGCTCTCCGCACATTTTTGGGGGCTAAATGGCTTTTTCATAGTTTTAATTGTAAGATATTGAGAAAAAAAGGAGCGAGGGAGGAGGTTTAGTTGCCCTCCAATTTTTTGATTACTTAAAAAGGCAACTATAACTTATAATTTTTATGAACGTTTTCGTAAGTAATAAGTATACGTAACTTACGAATTAAATTACGTAGCGAACTTCAATATTTGTATGTTTTTATTGCGTATATGAGGGGGTCACCCCTCGGCGATACCTCACTCTTTACATTAAAGCTTAAATTTTGTCCCAATTCCTTAAGAATGACCCCTGAATCACAAAGGCCGTAGAATAAATAGTTGAAATTACTAAAAATACTTTAGCGTAAAGAGCGAGGTATTACGAGAAGGTAAACCCCTCATATGCGTAATAATTTCTGTTCGTTTTAAGTTTTAATGCTGCTTCTCACTTTCAGTAGAAAAAATTTTTATATTTATTTTTTCATTGTTTTTTTTTAAATAATGCTAGAAGATCCTGCACCCCCTCCATTGAAAGTCTCTTCCCCCATGAGAAGTTTCTTCATGGAAAGATCCTCCCCGGTAACCGTCCCCCTCAAATTTCCCCCAAAACCAAAAAAAAACACCTGAATACGTTTGTACACTTCCCAGTAACCATTACTATATGTAAACACAGGTCAAAGTTTGTAACTTGCAGCCCCTCCTACGGGGACTGCGGGGGTTTAAGTCGTCCCCAAAGTTTTTATTTGGTTGGGGGCAGGGGTTGAGAAGAGGGGGATATTTTGGGGAACTTTTAATGGAGGAATTAGTCATGGGGGAAGAAAATTCTCATGAAGGGAGCGCAGGATTTTCTAGCATTATTAAAAAAAACAATGAAAAAATAAATATGACAAAGTTTTTTCAACTGAAAGGAACAGAATAATCCTGTTATTATTTTCCTGTAAATATTAATTCCTGTAAATATTCTGTAATAATTTCTGTTGAAAGGAACAGAAATTATTACGCATATGAGGGGCTCACCTCCTAATACCTCGCTCTTTACGCTAAAGTATTTTTAGAAATTTCAACTATTTATTCTACGGCTTTTGTGATTCAGGGGTCATTCTTAAGAAATTGGGACAAAATTTAAGCTTTAGCGTGAAGAGCGAGGTACTGACGAGGGGGTGAACCCACTCATATATGTAATAAAAATATGAGAATACAAAAGTTCGTTACGTAAGCTAATTTGTAAGTTACGTATATCTTTAACTAATAAAATTTATTTTTACTAATAAAAACATTCATAAAATTAAATGTTCTAGTTGCCTTTTTAAGTAACCAAAAAATCGGAGGGCAACTAGACCTCCATCCCCGCTCCTTTTTTTTCTCAAAATAATTCGATCAAAACTATGAGAAAGCCATTTAGTAAAAAAAAAGCAAATTTTGTTTTAATTATTCATCTGCGGAGAGCATAAATCAAAACATGCATTGATTCAAAAACGGTTAGAAATTAAATTAAATAAAAAAAAGTGTTTTTTAACTCAAAGTAAGAAGTGACATTAAAACATAAAACAAACAGAAATTATTTCATATATGAAATGGCTGCTTCCTCATCAACGCCCCGCTCTTCACGCTAAAGTCCGACTCTTTCTCTTAACTCTATTTTTAAAACAGTAAAAAAAAAACTTTAGTGTAAAGAGCGGGGCGTTCACGAGGAAGCAGTCCCTTTCATATACGAAGTAATTTTTTGTTCGTTTTAAGTTTTAATGTCACTCCTTACTTTGAGTTAATTTTTTTTTCAATTTAATTCGTAAGAAAACTTTGGCTTTCTAAGAATCCTTGATATAAGCTTTCAACTAAGTTTGGTATTTAGTTTCGAATTAATCAACTGAGGTATTTTAAATAGTCTATCGCTAGGAAAAAAAGTGGAAAAAACAATAAATTTTAAAATGCACTCTATGCATGCCGTCACAGTTTCATATACATGGGCGTTTTGAACTTGAGAATGATAGTGCTCTTTTGCTAATTTTCTCTTCTCCCTTGGTCGGTAACCATTCTTTGCAAGACGCAGCCATATATATTACTATTTCTCGGCTGAAGCCTCTCGCCAAAGGAAGCTTTCTATCAAAACCTTTGACAAGACTTGATAATTGGTGCTATTTGAAGTTTTGACCATCGACGGTCTCTAGAGAATTAAAAGACAGACTTCAATTTTGAAGCTCGATATTTTCAAGTTCACTTAATCACGGCCTTAATTAAAACGCTAATTACCCGTTGACACAATTTGAAATAATACAAGGCCGAAAATACAAAGGTCTGTGGAAACGATACACCTACAAGGATAGCACCCAAAACTTCGAGCAAATCATTAATCAGTTCATTCTGGGTCCCCTCCCCTGGGATAGTCAAATGAAGAACACTCTTCGATGCCAACTGAAGGTGAAATTTGAATACGAAAATCAAGGTATAAGGTTTTCAGAAAATAATCGTCGATTCCCATGAAGTGTTAAAAGCGTGAATAGGGTTACTAGACAAAGGTTTGGGTGAAACATATAGTGACTGGGAGGAGGTATCCCCCAAGGACACCAGATCAGAGAGGCAAAATCTCCGTAGCGGGGTTAAAACTGGCCAGCCAGCTGTCCGTTGAGCAAACCGTTCATCTTTTATCGCCCCACAAAGGGGCTCTTCCCCCTCCAAAAGAGGCCAAAAATCCCTTAGAGTTGATAAGACTAATCTCAGATTCCTTCCAAAGTTGTTCCAATCCAACCCGCAATTCAATATCTCCCAACTTTTTGCCAACCCGTTGTATGCCGTTCATTTCTATTTTTTTTTACCATCTGGAGTTTTTCTTAATAGGTCATGGAGCTTTTCCTCCCTCCAAAGCTTTTTCATCTTACTGTAGAATTATAATTTTCCCAGTGGGTGTTTGACCTCTCTGTTTCCCCTATGCTCGTTTTGTAATTCTCTGATTTTTTATTCTCAACAATCGCAGATTGAATTAGTTTTACCACGTTTCTTTTTTGTGCCTCTTATCTCTTCCTTACTTTCTTCGCATATCTTTGTTCCGCGGGATAAGTCATCTTCAACTTCAATTGGATCATACTGTCCTTTTCTTATATTTCATTGTCCTGTTAGAGTCCTCTTTTATTTAGATTTCTTTGTTCGGTTAGACTCCTGGACCTCTTCTTTCCCCCTAGCCACTTTTTTCTTCTCGCTATTTTGTAATTCTCCTAAAGTTTTGTTTTCCGCTACTAATCTACCAATTCTGTCTCTTTTTAGCATTTATCTATTTATCTCTACTTTCCTCAAATTTTTCAATCTTATATCAAATTTTTTAGTTCGTGGAAAAATAATCTACGCGGTTGTAGAAAAAACTCACATGTATTCTTCCAAAGGTCACTTGAAAGAACACACATATATTAACTGTGAAAAACAGACTTCCTAAGCGGAG